>NC_132870.1:5982500-6282500 GCF_048164855.1 Canis lupus baileyi | reverse complement strand
GGGGACCCCAATGTGGGACTCTATCCTGGGATTCCGGGATCACACCCTGAGTTAAAGGCAGACGTTCAACCGCTGAGCCACCCAGGCGTCCCAAGAAAACTTTCTCTTTAGGTAGGAGGACAAACTGGCTGGAAACAGCCACAACAGAGCCAGTTAGCCAGGCCTTCTCATCGGCGGCAGAGGGATCTATAAGGCAATTACGGTGTGACAATTGAACCCAGATTCATCACTCCACGTCTTTATGTATCACTATCTTTTGTGTCGTTGAATGAGATATTCTGGCTCCATCTTTGTCCAAAGGTTAAATGTAGTGATCTATGTTAAATGAAATATGTCACATGTCTTCAGGTCCTTAGAAGCAAAGTCAATATTTAGTAGGTGTAATTTCATCCAGACAGATGTAGGAAAATTAAATAGGAGAGATCAGTTTTCATTATTCATGATTCTTTCTTTACCCCATTTTTTTTTTCTTTTTGATGCCCTTCCTAATAAATATTGCCTCTTGATGATAATTTCCAGGACCAAAATGAGAAAAACCTGGATTAGTCCCATTTTCTCCTTCAGTAAAATGGTTTGTTACTAATATTATTATTAATAAGTTAATAACATTTCTTTGTTAGTTGGAAGATACTGAAAAAAACCCAAAAAAGCCAAAAAAAAAAAAGAAAAAAAAAGAAAAAATCACCTTGAAGTCTAGCTATTTTTGGGAGCTGCATAAAGTAAGACATGGAAGTCATCCTGTTCTCTGCACCCCTCCCCCACAAGAAAAAGACAGTTAATAGTGTGGGTTTAAATTTTTTTTTTCAACTTTTTCCAGCCTGGTATCTCTGGATGTGTGTGTGTGTGTGTGTGTGTGTGTGCGTGTGTGTGTGCATGCTTGTGTTGTTTGTATTTGTGTGTGTTTGTATTTATGTGTGTTTGTGTATGTGTGCATGTGTGTATATGTGTGTGTTTTATGGATCATTGGGTTCAGCTGTGGTAATTCTACTGCTTTCTATCTGGGGTGCTTTTCCGTACAATTTCTTTGGCAAGGTCGGTGTTTTCAGACGTGGTCCTTGGTCCCTTCTATTCCAGTGGTCACAGAACACTGCTCTCCCCTGACACAGGGATGAAAATTGTTACCCTAGTCTGGTGAGCTATAGGGATTGATTAGTTAGGAACAGGGATTTGTAGGATATTCTTGAGGCTGGTTCACTAGACAGTCTTTCAGCATCTGCTTCCTTTGCTGTCCTTCACCATGCAGTAGGAATGCCAAGTTTTCCTGGATTACTTTGCGGTGGGCTTGGGCATGTGTCACTGTTCTGCCAGTAAGAAGTAAACAAGGCTGTTGAGAGTTTTGAGGGGAGCCTTTGCTTTGAGACAGACTGCTGCTGCTTTCTTCTCACGCTGTCCGCAGGGGTCCGTTAGCTGGAGCAGGAGATGCCGCCTTTGGACCACAAGGAAGACTGACAGAACCGACACCAGTGCCTGTGACTTGAGGCCAGCAGGCTGTCTGCTTTGAGGACTTATTGTGGTGTGGGGGAGAAACCTCAAACTCTTAGGTGTTGAAACTAATATTAGTTGGGTTCTCTGTCACTTGCCTCTAAATGCAAACCGTAATTAATTCAGCGTGTGTCTCAAGCTGGAACCATCAATTCCTTCTTAAGACTTTTTGTGGGAGCTAAAAGGGAAGGCAGCTTCTCCCCTCCAGCATTGCTCAGTTGGCAGGATGGGCGTCTGGGTGTTCAGGGGCCTCTTCAGCTACCCTGGAAAAAGGGTTTATCTGAAGAATGAAAGGAGTGACAGACACATCAGGAGAGGACAGGAGAGCCTGATGACATTCTTTGAGTTTCTAACTAAATCCAGTCATGTCTAAAGCTTGGAGTTCTGGGTGTAGAATAATGTTTCACCCTGTATGTTTCTATTCATTTTTAGTTATGTTTCTCTCACTTGTGACCAAGAATCTCCAAGGGACTCATTCTCCTACACTCCTATGTATGCCTCTATTCCACAGAGACATCCATGGTTAGTATTTTGATATAAATCCTCCAAGATACTTACCACACACACAATACTTATATACATACAGGTAGTTTTTTAAATTTTATTTTATTTTATTTTATTTTATTTTATTTTATTTTATTTTTTTAAGATTTTATTTATTTATTTATTTATTCATGAAAGACTGAGAGACAGAGAGAGAGAGAGTGCCAGAGACAAAGGCAGAGGGAGAAGCAGGCTCCATGCACCGGGAGTCCGATGTGGGATTCGATCCCGGGTCTCCAGGATTGTGCCCTGGGCCAAAGGCAGGCGCTAAACCGCTGCACCACCCAGGGATCCCCAGGTAGTTTTTATTTAAACATAAATGGCATTATGTTTTATGTATTTTCATGTATGTTTTCTAAACACATTTTGGATATCTTTCCATGTTAGCATGTATAGATCTACTTCATTCTTTTTAACAGATGCATAATATTTCATGGAATGGTTTTATCAAAAAAACTTTTAATTGTATTTATCTTGATGGATATTTAGATTATTTTTATATTTCTCTGATTATAAACAGTACTGTACTAAACTTTCTTGCAAGAAATCCTTGTGTAGTCATACAAGTATTTTCTAGGATGGATTTCTTCAGTAAGTGAAATTAAGGGTGTTAAAGGATTTGTATGTTTTTAAATTTTAATAGATAGTGGTCAATTTATTTGCACAAAAATTATATTAATTTAAACTCCTTTGGGACACCTGGGTGGTTCAGTTGATTAAGCATCTGACTTGATTTCAGCTCAGGTCATGATCTCAGGATTGTGAGATCAAGCTCTGTGCTGGGCATAAAACCTGCTTAGGATTCTCTCTCCCTTTGCCAAATCAAAACCAAACTCCTACTTATCCCCAGAACAATAAATTAATTTAAAGATTTTTGTCAAGCTTGGGTTGTCTGAATGGCTCAGTTGGTTAAGTGTCCAACTCTTGGTTTTGGCTCACATCATGATCTCAGGGCTGTGAGATCGAGTCCCACCTTGGCTCCATGTGGAGCAACACAGGGATTTTCTCTCCCTCTCCCAGTGTCCCTACAGTCCACCCCTCAATTCTTGTAAACTGGTAGTTAAAAAATCATCACAGTTTTAAATTAGCATTTTCCTGACTATTAAAGTTGGGCTTATTTAAAAGATTTTATTTATTCATTTTATTTGAGAGAGAGGGAAGACGGGAGAAAGAGAAGGGGGAGGGACAGAGAGAGAGGAAGGGAATCTCCAGAAGACTCCTTGCTTGGGGGTGGGGGGAAAGACCTGCCTTGGGGCTCAATCTAATGACTCTAAGATCATGACCTGAGCGAAAACCAAGACTTGGACACTTAACTGACTGAGCCACTCAGATGCCCTAAATTGAGCTTATTTTAAAATATTAGTGACCATTTACAGTTATTTTGTGAATTGCTTTTTCATATTCTTTACACTTTTTCTCTCTGAGTTTGTCTTTTTTTTTTTCATTAATTTGTATGACCTCTTGTGCATTGAGGGATATGTTAATGTTTTAATGGCTATGAGCATTGCAAATAATTTCTTCTAGGTATTTTTTTGTGGGTTATCTTTTATTTTCATTTCAGACATTGGAAAAATTAGGCTTAAAATGTGTTTTCATAGTTTGATAGTAATTTTGAGCAATTTATTAGACCACCAGTGCAGATGCTCCACTTGTGTATTTTGTATCTATAAATATTAGTTGATTATTTAGTGTGCTGAAAAGTAGTTTTTAATTGGCATTACAATTTTAAATTGTTATTTAAGGGGATCCCTGGGTGACTCAGCGGTTTGGCATCTGCCTTCCGCCTGGGGTGTGATCCTGGAGTCCCGGGATCGAGTCCCACATCAGGCTCCCTGTGTGGAGCCTACTTCTCCCTCTGCCTGTGTCTCTGCCTCTCTCTCTTTCTGTGTCTCTCATGAATAAATAAATAAAATCTTTAAAAAGTTATTTAAATAATATACATAAACATAAAATTTACCATTTTAACAATTTTTAGGTATACAATTCAGTGGCATTAAAGTACATTAAAGTACATTTACTGTTGTGCAAATATCACCACCATCCATCTCTAGAGCTCTTCTTTCATTATCCCAAAGTAAAACTCTCTGCCCAAACAATAGCTCCCCATGTCCCTCTCCAACCCCATTTTACTTTCTGTCTCTATGATTTTGACTACGTTAGATACCCTATATACGTGGACTCATGCGATATTTGTCCTTCTGTGGCTGGCTTATTTCATTTAGCTTAGTGTCTTTAAATTTCATTTGTGTTTTTGCATATATCATGATTTCCTTCCTTTTCAATGCTGAATAACATTTCATTTTCTCACCACAAAAAGAAAAAGGTAACCATGTGAGGTCAGGTATGTGCTAATTGAGTGCATTAAATCACTTCACAATGTATGTGTATATTAAGTCACATGTTGTATACTTTAAATATATGCAATTTTGCTTGTCAATTATGTGTCAATAAATCCAGAAAAAAGAAAGCACTGTTTAAAGATACGTGCATAAAAATATTTCATTGTATGGAAGTCCTGTATTTTGTTTATCCCTCATCTATTGACGGACACTTGAATTGCTTCCAACTTTTGGACTCTGTAAATAATGCTGGTATGGACATTGGTACACACATATCTGTTTGAGTCTCTACCTTCACTTTTTGGGTTTATACTTAGAAGTGGCATTTCTGGATCATATGGTAATTCTATGTCTAATTTTTTGAGGAATTGCCATACTATCATCATCATCTTCTTCTTCTTCTTCTTCTTCTTCTTCTTCTTCTTCTTCTTCTTCCTTCTTCCTTCTTCCTTCCTTCTTCCTTCTTCTTTCTTTCTTTTTTTTTTTTTACCATACTATCTTCTACAGTGGCTGCACCTTTTTCCATTCTCACCAGTAATGCACAAGAGTCCCAATTTCCCCATATCTTTACCAACATTTGCTGTTTTCTGGTTGTTTTTTTAAAAAAAATTTTATAATAGTCATCCTCATGGGTGTGAAGTGATATCTCATAGTGCTTTTAAATCAATATTTCCACATATAATGTAGGGTGATCATTTGTGACATAAATTATAAGTGATTTTTTTTAAATTCAAAACTGATGTTCATGAATGATTTTCTTTAAAAAAACTAGAGTAGGTTTTTTTTTAAATATCCTTTTTTAAAAATTTTTATTTATTTATGATAGTCACACACAGAGAGAGAGGCAGAGACACAGGCAGAGGGAGAAGCAGGCTCCATGCACCGGGAGCCTGACGTGGGATTTGATCCCGGGTCTCCAGGATTGCGCCCTGGGCCAAAGGCAGGCGCCAAACCGCTGTGCCACCCAGGGATCCCTAGAGTAGGTTTTTTAAAAAAGGATTTTATTTATTTATTTATTTATTTATTTATTTATTTATTTATTTATTTATGAGAGAGCAAGCAAGAGAGCAGGAGCAGGGAGGAAGGACTGAGGGAGTGGGAGAAGCAGACTCCTTGCTGAGCAGGGAGCCCAATGCAGGGCTTTATCCTAGGACCCTGGGATCATGATCTGAGCCAAAGGCAGACGCTTAACCGACTGAGTCACCCAGGTGCCCCAAAACTAGAGTGAATTTAACATAATTTCTTTAATAACATCTGGTTCATTTATTTGCATTCTAGTATGCTTCCCTGAGTGGGAGAATAAAGGCTAGAAGTATGTTTTGTGCATCAAGAATTAAGTATAACCTGCACAATGAGTAATCTGAGCATGTCCATCTCAGATGTATGAGACTATGCCAGATGTTAGTGAAGTAAATGAATAAAACAAGATCTCTCATAGTCTAGTATAGGTTTACAGATGGGAAAATTATTTTGTTATTAATTATATTAATGGAATTTGATGCAATAAAATGGCCAACTATTTCCAAGATATAGCAAGACTTTTATATTGGACATAAGTCTTTATACTTCTCTCATAGTCCTTGAATCACCTCTTTCTCCTGGAGGAGCCACCTTTCTCCTGACACTGCCACCTTTGCTGGTTCCTTGGCATCCTGGAGTCTGAGGTTAGGCCTTGGATCTCTACACATCCCAAATGCTGAGCCCCACCTGCATGAAATTAGCCTTCTTCCTCTGTGCTTGGATACTCAAAACATTGGATTTGGCCTCCTGAGTGGGTTCTGGGGGGCTGGATGGAGGGCCCGGAGGGAACTTGATCGAAAGGGCACTGGAGATTGTGGGGACCTGGGCAAATAACACCTTCTCCTTTCTTTCTTGGACTGTTCCGGGGTCACTACTGCTTGCAGTCAATTCCAGAGAAGCCACCTGTGCCAAGTGAACAGTCTGGCTGCCTGACCCGTGGTCTCTGAGATTGATGTAAGGCCGTCAGTGGTCAGGAGGTGGCACTGTGTCGCATTGCTTTGCTGCTTTCCTCATCTCTCCCCTTTCCTCTTACCTAAACTGTCTTGGACTTGAACTTCCAAATCGAGTATTAGCACTTTAATTCCCACCATAAGTTCTGCTTCCTGGAGGAATTGGGCCGAGGCATCACTCAATGGATATTTTGTGCTGAACTTTCCTGAACTCACAGACCTTATAATCCTGGATGGTTCTAAAACTCAGCGAATTCTGATATTTTCAAAAATGCTTTCTCTCAAAGCAGTTCAAACTACGGTTCTATTTCTCCTTGGCTTTAAGCCATGGATATTGAAGTTTAGGGAAAAATTATTATTAGAAATATAAGAGAAGTTCCATTACCATATATGATTATCTTCTACTGATCATACATATAATACATGTTCATTGCAGATATATCAGAAGATAAAGGGAAAACATAGTAATCGTAACACAGAGGCTATAGTTGGTTGATATCTTCCCTGCCTGTTTTCTACATATACATACGTATATGTATGTGTGTATGCATCTATATGCATATATATATATACACATATATAACTTTTTGCAGAAACGAGACAGTTTGAACAGTCCATTCCATTTTTTTAAAGATTTTATTCATTTATTCACGAGAGACGGGGAGAGAGAGAGAGAGAGAGGCAGAGACACAGGCAGAGGGAGAAGCAGGCTCCCCGCAAAGGAGCCCGACATGGGACTCGATCCCGGGTCTCCAGGATCAGGCCCTGGGCTGAAGGCAGTGCTAAACCGCTGAGCCACCTGGGCTGCCGAGTCCATTCTATTTTGTAACCAGCATTTTGTACTCAATCTGTTATGAACATGTTTCTGTGCTATTAGTTCTACAACATTGTTCTTTTTTGCCTGGCTGCATGACAGTCCATTAGTGCTATAGTATGCTTTAATATTAAGTAGATTCTTGTGAGAATCACATATAAAAGAATCTTTTAAAAAGTTTTTAGTGAACTCTAAACCACAATACTGATGTAAATTGTAATAATTATTATTTGCTGAACTAGAAAGTGGAAGAACTTCCTTGTTTGTGGTTATGTTTCTCTGACTAATCTCTCACTTTAGCTTTTGTCTTTTCTGAGCCGTCTGTTCTGGAGATGTTAAAATAATAGTAACTGAAGTCAGTGAGACTTTCTGTGCTTCAGGGCAAGGGATTTGAATTCTTTTGCCCTGAAGAAAACTCATGAAAGATATTCTGTGAGTTTTTAAGACATTCTTTCTCTTTGGAGGGCTGGTGAAGCAGATTAAACAATGAGCTTACTTTGTATGACTTCTTTATGCATGCTCAACTTTTTACATTCCTAATAAGAAATGCATGACCACTACATACTATTAATGGGCAGATGTGCAGTGTAATCTCAGCCATGTCAACCCTTTTTTGACACCGCCTAATGACTTCTACTGTGTAAAGAATAATGGCACCTGGAGGGGTTGTAATAATGAGCAATTTCTTTATCAATAATACATAGAACTAGTCAGTGCCAAGGTCCAAATTGTTAGGTAAATTGGGCACAAGTCTCTGGTGGTCACTGGTGTTTCTCCATGATTATCAGAGAGTAGTTTCACTGACTAGATGAATGGAAAGCTGTATGGGTAATTTATGAGTGTCTCCTAAGGGATATCCTCTGCTTGGAGTGGATGTCATCCTTTGCCTGATAGTGGTGTCTGGGTTTGGATTGGAATTGGTAGTTGTTGGGCCTTGCATGTTGAAATAATCTGTAGTTAAGAAGTTGTTGAACATTTACATCTTTACATTACTCAGAGAGAAGCTAAGGCACATACACAGGCCAAATAATACAAGGCACTTCCCTTTGGCAGCTGAAGACAAGGTTCATTTTATTCAAATCTTTGGCTGTGGTGTTTGTGATATTCAGGGCATTTTCTAACCTTGAAGATCCTTTGGGGTTTTTATCTGAGTCAGAAAAATTTCAGTAAAAGGAAAAAAAGCATTTTCTTCAAGTGTAAAAACTTCTGAATTGGGCCCAGAAAAATGTGGTTTGGTCTCTAGCAGGGTATTCTTTTTTCCAGGCAGGTTTAATTAATATTTTATTTATAATGTTTGCCAGAGAAATAAATCCAAGGCTGTTGCTTCAGAAATCTGTCTAAGGAATCAAAGAGAGGGGATCCTTCCTGCTTTTGGGAAAGGCACTATTCATTGCTTTGGCTGAGGAGACTTAGGAACACCTTTGGGGTGCTTTGGGCCTACTTTACTTTCTAGGCTGCTCACGAAATGGTCTCATCCCTGCTCATCTTTATTTCCCTCCTCACTTTAATTAGATTGGAGAAATATATGTTTAACTGCAATTAAATGTCTAGAAGTTTACTGTATGAAAAAACATTTATAATAGTCCTCTAAGCGGGCACCTGGGTAGCTTAGTGGTTGAGCATCTGTCTTTGGCCCAGGGCATGATCCCAGAGTCCTGGTATCGAGTCCCAATGTCTGGCTTCCTGCATGGAGCCTGCTTCTCCTTCTGCCTATGTCTCTGCTTCTGTGTGTGTGTGTGTTTCTCATCAATCAATAAGTAAAATCTTAAAAAATATAGTCCTCTAAGCAACTTATAATGTGGTGATAAAGCATGGGAATTGTGAAACTGACACAAATTAAGTATTTTTAATATTACTGTTTAGAGTTTTGGATTCTTATTGTTTGTCAAAATACAAATCCACCTCCTGTGGTGCTTATCATAATGTTTGTTTTTCTGATTTAACAATTAAACACTTTTGCATTTGCCTTATTGGAAGGTTTTTTTTTTTTTTTTTTTTTGAAGAAATGTAGAAGTTCTTTATTGTTGGTTAAGATGTTGAACTCGACTCTAGATCTACTTCCCAGAAAATAGATTCTACCTATGATTTGTATTTATTCTTCTGTGACATTTGACATAGTTCTCATTAGCAAAGCTGACCTTTGTTTGATTCCAGTGGCTCTAAATGATTTCTTTATACTCCTTTTTTTTTTTTTTTTAAAGATTTTATTTATTTATTCAGGACAGACACAGAATGAGAGAGGCAGAGACACAGGCAGAGGGAGAAGCAGGCTCCACACCGGGAGCCCGATGTGGGACTCGATCCCAGGTCTCCAGGATCACACCCTGGGCCAAAGGCAGGCAGTAAACCACTGAGCCACCCAGGGATCCCCTTTTTTGGGTTTTGATGAATGTCATGTCCTTGCTGTGTGATGTCACTCAGCCATCAGCATGTGACACGGGGAAGACATTCCTAGGAGGGAATTTATTTTTATTTTTTAAAATTTATTTTATTTTTTATTTAAATTCAATTTGCCAACATATAGTATAATATCCAGTGCTCATCCCATCAAGTTCTAGGAGGGGATTTAAAGGGAAGAAGGTCCATACAGACACAGTATCAACTCTGCCGTCATTGCCCCTCCTCTTTCATCCAACAAACCTCTCCTATTATTTCCAGAGACCTCACTATCCTTCTGTCACCGCCTTGGCTTTCACATATTTGTTTCCTGATTACCCTTTTGTGCTCTGATGATGGACAGGTAAGTAACCCCATTAAGAATCTAGTGTTTGTAGGAGACCAAAGGAAAGGCATTATTTCTTTCTCGCTCTTCAGCAGTGTGAATATTCTGCCCCTATTTTGTTATTGATTAAGGAGATGTGATGGCCCAGGATGTCCTGTTCTTCAGAGCTGCACTCTTCAGTGACCTAACTGTGTTCAATTGTGGTTATTACCATACCAGGCACATAGTTGCTCAAAAAGATTTCTTAAATTGTTAAAAATGACATTCAGTGTTTGTGGAGTCCTTACTTTAAGGTGGGCACTATTTTGAGTGCTTTCTATGAATTAATGCATATTTAACAAATATGAAATATGATGACATGAAAGAACATTCTTTTATTTGTTATCTTTAGAACATTCTAATAGAAGAAAATGCTTTTGAACTTGATAGACATTAATCTGGTCGTGTTTTTTGTCTTTGAACTCCTTAAGGTTTATTTGAAATGTATTTAGGGGACACCTGGGTGGCTCAGCAGTTGAGCATCTGCCTTCAGCTCAGGGCTCAATCCTGGAGTCCTGGGATCCAGTCCCACATCGGGCTCCCTATGGGGAGCCTGTTCTCCCTCTGCCTGTGTCTCTGCCTCTCTCTCTGTCTCTCATGAATAAGTAAAATCTTTAAAAAAAAAAAAAAAGAAATGGTATTTAGAAAATTACCTGTGATAGTTATTAAAAAAATTTAATACTACATTTATTTAACCAAATATCTCTGAAATACTATTATTTTAACATTTAATCAACATAAGGTTATTAATGATATGTTTCACATTTTTATGTGAAATTTTTTAATCTGGTAGATATTTAATTGAAATTTCTGGACATGTTCAAATTCACTTTGGAGGTTACTAAGAAATATTTACTGAAGGCAGCTACTCAGTTCTGTAAACTTTTCACTCTTTATTTCTTTGCTTTTGAAGTAGGTGTTTAAATAATCTCAGGGATCTGAGGAAACAGTAAAGAAATTTCTATCTCTCTTTTCTCATATTTGTTTGTTTGTTTTTAGGGAGGGGAGGAGCAGAGGGAGAGGCAGAGAGAGAATCTTAAGTTCTGGGTGCAGAGCCCGAAGTGGGGCTTGATGTCATGACCTTGAGATCATGCATGACCTGAGCCGAAATCAAGAGTCACACCCTTAACTGACTGAGCCACCCAGGCACCCCTCTCTTTTCTTTTTTTTTTTTTTTTTTTTACCCCTCTCTTTCTCATATTTAATAGAGTGGTTGGATATTTGGAAGTTTGGAAGTCATTATTGTAAACCAAAATTATTAAATCTTAATAGTATTTTCTTATATGTATTTGAAAAATGGATATTATAGTTTCATGCCACAGAAACTTGTGTACTAATAAACTCTTAATGGATTGTTTTGTGATGCATTATGCTCTTTTCCCTGAGAACTCTTTTGCAGGGAGAAAATGTCTATCCTGAATGTTATAAAAATAAGTCAGGTGTATTAATAAACAGCATGGCAGTGCCATTTATATCTTTGTCATAGTATAAGACCTTTAACTTAGGATCTCAGTAAGTGTTTGTTGAATAAAGATAATTTGGAAAACAGGCAAAAAATCATCCCGTATTCTCATCAGTGGGTAAACATATCCACTATTAGCATTTATGGGTATTTCATTCCAGAGTTTTCCCCCCTCAAGGATAATGAGCATGCCCATGTTGTTACTATGATCTTTGTAACCATCAGTTTAAGTATGTTTTTTCAAAATGGAAATATCTTTATATCCTTTTTCTCATTATGATATGAAAGAAATAACAAATTCAAACCTTAAGAAATGCATTAAGTGCAAAATAAAAATTCTTTATAGTTTTACTTCCCATAGATAACATGTTTAATAGTTTTTTTATTTGTCACTTGAAGCACCTACTCATTATTCCATTTAGTAGGTATAAATTACTTAAGTTTTTAGTTTTCTTAGGTTTTTCATTATTATTAGATATTTAAGGTTTTTCTTCCAATTTTAGCTATTATAAGTAATACTCCAGTGAATATCTTCACACACAAGCTTTTCCCATATTTATTTCTTTGAGATAAATTTTTCAAAATGGAATTATTGTGAATGAAGTTAAGGCCTATAAAAAATATTTTCAAATTGCTTTCAAAATGGTTGTGCCAATTTACATTTTCAACAAGGTTGAAATCTGGTATATAAAATATAAAAATACTAGGTTCACAACACTAGCGCAAGAGTAGAATGTTATTATTTGACAAAGTACTTGCTAATATCATGAAAAAAATAGCACTTCCCTGTGGTTTTATTTTGCATTTCTTAAATTTCTATTGGGATGTTTCCCCATGTGTGTTTACTAGTTGTATTTTCTTTTGTGGTTTATCTATTTATATTATTAGGTATCAGAATTGTGAGTTTCTCCTTATTGTATATATAAACCATATAAATTTTAATGGGAAGGATCATTTATGTACTATATAACCTAATTTTTTCTCAGTGTATGCCTTTTAATTTTTTTATTATTTTTTATTTTTTATTTTTTTAAAATATTTTATTTATTTATGACAGATACAGAGAGAGAGAGAGGCAGAGACACAGGCAGAGGGAAAAGCAGGCTCCATGCACCGGGAGCCCGATGTGGGATTCGATCCCGGGTCTCCAGGATCATGCCCTGGGGCAAAGGCAGGCGCCAAACCGCTGCGCCACCCAGGGATCCCTATGCCTTTTAATTTTGATTTTTTTTTATTAACTTGGAGAAATTTCCCAAATTTTGAATAATAAAGGTATCAATCTTTTTTTCTTCTATTGCTTTTGAGCTTAGGAATTCTTTCTCCCTCCAGATGTTTTATAGTGTTTCTCCACTATAAGTTTTAACTACTTAACTTTTTTTAAAAAAATTTATTTATTCATGAGAGACACACACACACAGAGCGAGAGAGAGAGAGAGAGAGAGAGAGAGAGGTAGAGACACAGGCAGAGGGAGAAGCAGGCTCCATGCAGGGAGCCTAATGTGGGACTCAATCCCGGGACTCCAGGATCACATGGTGAGCCAAAGGCAGATGCTTAACTGCTGAGCCACCCAGGTGTCCCTTAACTACTTAACTTTATGACCCACCTGGATGTTATTTAGTTATGACAAGAAAGGAGTTCTCTACTTGTTTTTTAAAATTTTTTATTAAAAATTTTTTTTGAAAAATTTATTTATTCATTTTATTTGAGAGAAGAGCATGAGCGAGCTGGGAATGTATGTGTGTGTGTAGAGGGGCAGATGGTGGAGCCCAACATGGGGCTCATTCCCACAACCCTAAGATCATGACCTGAGTTGAAACCAAGAGTTGGACACTCATCTAGCAAAGCCACCCAGCAGCCTCTGTGCTTAATTTTAATATTGTGCCTGAAGAATTTCTTTGTTAATCATGAAGCTGGTTGTTGGTTTGATATAAAAAATAGCTTCTATTTACTTGGTGCTTATCATGTACCAGGTGCTGTGCTATGTATACATGAGGTCAATAGTGGTGTTAGTTGACCCTGAGTCTGTTAAAGTTTCCCCTCTTTTCTGCCTTATTTTTAGGCTATTAACAAAATCAGGAATGGAAGTTAATTTCATCAAATGCCTTTTTGCCATCTGGTGGTTTTTATTTGTTGATGTAATGATGTCATAAATCTATGTTTGAACCTTTGTATAAATTGGTATTCTTTCTTATTCAAAGAAAGAATTTGGATAACTTCTAATTATTCATATATCAGGGTAAAAAATTGATGACAATTTGGGGCAGATGATTAAATGGAGCATTATCTTATGGATTTTTTGTTGAGCTTTTTGTTATAGTATATTCTATTAATAAATTTCTCATGATTGAGGCATTCTTACTTTCCCTGTTTAATTCTATTTGGTTGCCTTAGAAGATATTTTGTTGAATTCTAGTCTCCTACTCCTATTTGAAAAATTTCGAAAGTCTCCTTTCTTTCCCCCTCCCTTCTTTTCCTCTTTTCCTTTAAAAAATGTTGTGCTATTTCTGTAAGGCTTTGGCGTTATAGCTATATTTGCTTTTCTAGAGTTAATTAGGTTGTCTTCTATTTCTTTATGTTTTGGAACTGGATCTATTTATTTAATATGACAGTCTAAAAATTTGAAAGACTTCACTTATAAAACAGCATAAGCTAGGAACATAAGCATTCTGGTAAATAAGACAAGAAAAAGTGTGAGAAGATAGTATACATAGTTTTTATTCATTGAAAATGTCTGCCTTTCTTTATAAGTTAATTTTCCTTCTTAAATAAGAATAATAACAAGGACCTTTGTATATTTGAGATTAATGTAATATTTTAAACTGGAATTTCCCTGCTGCCATAATTACATTTGCTGCTCCATCGGTTCAGATCTGATAGTCTGTTGACATTAGTGGTTCCTGAAAAGCTTCTTGATGGTTTATTATTTATTCTTGTTCTGCACAGGCAACAGATCCACTAATTTTCTTCTTTGTTGGCATCTTGTTTAGAGCATTTTATTGGAATGACTCTTGGGGCTCCCCAGAAGGTGGAATGTCCTTTTCTTTTGGGAGAAAGCATGGTGCAAATTCTGAGAGTAAAGGCTACTTTGGAGATAGATGGATTTGGCTTTCCCAGCCCAGCACACCATTTAGTAACTGTTGACTTTCCTAAGTCTCATTTTCTTCATCTGTAAAGTGGGAACAGAAATAAGCCTTAAGACATTGGTTTTACTAGAAAATACTTTTTAAATGCTGAGCATATATTCTGACACAGTAAATAGTCAATGGTAGCTCTTCTTTTTTTTTTTTTTTTTGGTAGCTCTTCTTATTTGATGCTTTATGTTCATTGCCTCTTTACACGGACAGTGTCAAATGTGTTCAGAGATGTAAAAAATGCTAGCTTTTTAACTTAAAAAGTAACTTAAAAATAAAAATTAATTTTATTGAAGTATAATTTACATAAGGTATAATGCTTCCATGAGTTTTGACAAGTATATACACAATCAAAATATAGAACATTTCCATCTGTCTGAATGGTCCCCATGAGCTCCTTCCAAATCAGTCCCATCTGCCCACTTTGGTTCTAGGCAACTACTGATCTGCTTTTTTTTAAAAAAGATTTTATTTATTTATTCACGAGAGACACAGGGAGAGACAGAGACATAGGTAGAGGGAGAAGCAGGCTCCACACAGGAAGCCCGATGTGGGACTCGATCCTGGGACCCCAGGATCACACCCTGGGCCAAAGGCAGACACTCAACCACTTAAGCCACTCAAGTGTCCCAAGTTCAGCTTTTTATCATAGATTAAATTTGTCTTCAATAGAGTTTCATGAGAATGACTTACACAGTAAGCACTCTTTTACATTAGTTTTGTTTTTCCACCATAGTGTTTTAGAGATTCACCTATGTTTTGCATGGAACAGTTTTTGTTTTTTTTTAAGTTGCATTTGGGTTGTTTTTGGCTATTATGGGTAAAGCTGCTCTAAACATCCATCTAACAATTTTAAAAAATGATTGTGTACACATGTTTCCTTTTGAAGAGATATTTGGGAGGGGAATTCCAGAGTTACATGGTCAGTGTATGTTAAACTTTCTAAGAAATTATCAGTTTATCAAAGTGGCTATACATTGTTTTACATTTCCACCAGCAATGTCTGAGATTTCCAGTTGTTCCACATCCTCACTTACAGGTAATATCATCAGTTTTTAAAATTTTAGCCATTTGAGTAAGGAAGTAGTGGTATCTTATTGTGTTAATTTGCATTTCCTTTGTGACTAAAGATGTGGAGCATCTTTACATATGGTTTTTGCATTCCATGCATCTCCTTTTATGAAATTTCTGTTAAAATATTCTGCCTGGGGGATCCCTGGATGGCTCAGTGGTTAAGCGCCTGCCTTTGGCCCAGGGCGTGATCCTGAAATCGCAGGATCGAGTCCCACATCAGGCTCCCTGCATGGAGCCTGCTTTTCCCTCTGCCTGTGTCTCTGCCTTTCTCTCTCTGTGTCTCTGATGAATAAATGAATTTAAAAACGTTAAAAAAATATTCTGCCCATTTTAGCTGGCTTATTTATCTTCTTTTTATTGAGTTATAAGAGTTCTTACATATTCTGGAGATAAGTCCTTTATGTCAGATACATGCATTTTGAATATTTTCTTCTAGAATTTTTATAGTTTTTCTTTGTGTGTGTTTAGGTTTATGATCCATTTCAAATTAAGATCAAGGTTCACTTTTTCCTATGTGGATATTCAAGCACCATTTGTTATCATTGAACATAGGTTGACTGTATGGATGGGTTTTTTTTTTTTTTTTTAGAAATGGATCAGTTGTTTAATTAGGTTCTTTGTAAGAAATTTAGAACATCAGTTTGTGAGGGAAAACTCCATTTGTGGGAGAAAACACAGCGGAGGTAACCCTGAAGCTGAGGAACAACTTTGATTTTTGGCAGAATTTTCGAATCCACAGCTTTCTGATCAACCTTGTGCTGCTCTGTAATCTTGTATTTCTCCTTTTTTTGTGTCAAAGATCTCCCCTTCCTGGTGTCTGGGTTTAAGCAGCTGCTTCTTCTTGAAATAAGCGTCAGTGAGATGTTTGGGGATTTTCACACTGCTGATATTCAATTTTGGTGGAAGTGGCAATGACAAATTTCTGGTGTGTTCTACGCAAAGGAACTCGGTTGAGGGCCAGAGGTCCAGTCACAAGTAGCAAGCTGCTGTTCAGTTGCTTCAGGAAAACTGCCCTCTTGCCTCTGTGGTGCCCAGTGAGGATGATCAAAATGGTCCCAGGAGTGATGCTGATGCTAGCTTGCAGCTTTCTCACATGCTGACTGAAAGGATTTTTGCCATGGCTCAACAGCTTTCGAGGCACAGCTTTCGAGGGTAAATACCTAGGCATTTTGCGAAGTTTAACCACTCAGGTACCACCATTCTTGTCACCACCAACTGTTTTGTTTTTTTTTTAAACCAACTGGTTTTGTAACAGTAGCAAGAACCTTCTCTTTCTTTTCCTTTTCAACCCTGGATTTAGCTGCCAAATACTTACTTTCCCTTGTACATGGCCTGTCCGGAACACATAGCTGATCAGGAATATCTGCCAATTCCTCTGACTAGGATGGGGTTTTGGCTGCAGTGGGGCTTCCCCTTCTTTGGTTTTAGCCTTGGGGCTGCCCTTCTTTGCCTTGCCACCAGCATTAGTCTCCTTGGCTTCTTCAGGTTTCTTCTCCTTAGTATCTGGCTTCTTGGCTTTTTCGCCCGCCATCTTGCAAGATGGAAAAGAAGGGATGGCTATTTTTTAATACTCTATTCTGTTCCACTGATCTGTATGTCTATTTTTGTGCCAGTACCACTCTGTTTTGATGCTATAACATTATATTAAGTCTATTTTTAAAAATTTTTTAAATATTAAGTCTATTTTTAAAGATTTATTTATTTATTCATGAGAGAGAGAGAGAGAGAGAGAGAGGCAGAGACATAGGCAGAGGGAGAAGCAGGCTCCATGCAGGGAGCCCGATGTGGGACTTGATTCTGGATCCTGGATCCTGGATCCTGGGATCACGCCCTGAGCCAAAGGCAGACGCTCAACTGCTAGTAAGTCTTTAAATCAGGTAAGTGTGGACGCTTTATTCTTCTTTTTCAAAAATTTTTTGGCTATTCTGAATTCTTTACATTTCTATATACATTTTAGACCCAGCCTGTCAGTTTATATGGTGAAGTCTGCTGAGATTTTCAGTGACATTATGAAGAACCTACAGACCAATTTAGTGAGAATTGACATCTTATCAATATTGAGTCTTCTGACCATGAATGGAGATGATATGTTTCCATTTATTTAGGTATTTATTTCGTCTCAGCAATGTTTTATTGTTTTCAGCGTAAGGCCTTGCAAACATTTTAAAATAATTGTCCATCAGTATTTAATATTTTGATTCTGTTATTAATGATATTGCTTTTTTTTTTTAAGATTTTATTTATTCATTCATTCATAAAAGACACAGAGAGAGAGGCAGAGACACAGGCAGAGGGAGAAGCAGGCTCCATGAAGGGAGCCCGATATGGGACCTGATCCCGGGTCTCCAGGATCAAGCCCTGGGCAGAAGGTGGCGCTAAACCGCTGAGCCACCCGGGATCCCCAGTGATACTGCTTTTTAACTCTAATTTCTAATTGCCTATTTCTAGAATATAAAAATAGAATTGATTTTTCAGTATTGCCATTGTATCTTGCTCCTACCTAAATTCACTTATTATTTCTAATAGCTTTTATCTAAATTCCTCAGGTTTTTCTAGGCATATGAGCATATTATGTCTACTAATAGTAGCAGTTTTATTTCTTTTTTTTCCAATCTGCATGCTTTTTTTTTTTTTTAACTTATTGCTTTGGCTAGAACTTTTAGCAAAATGTTTAATAAGTGGTGAGAAAAGGAATGTTTGTTTCTTTTTTTTTTCTTTTTAAATATTTTACTTATTTATTTGTTTGAGAGAGAGAGAGAGAGTGAGTGGGAGGGAGAGGGAGAGAGAGCCTGAAGCAGACTCTGTGTTCAATGCAGAGTCTGATATAGGGCTCAATGCCATGACCCTGAGATCATGACCTGAGCTGAAACCAGGAGTTGAATGCTTAACTGACTGAGCCACCCAGGTACCCCAGGAACTCTTGCTTCTGATTTTAGAGGGAGAGTATTCAATCTTTAACAAGTAAGTGTGTTAACTGTAGGTTTTCTTGTATCAGCTGAAGAAGTTCCATTCTATTCCTAGCTTGCTGAGTGTTTGACATAAATGGATTTTGACTTTTGTTGAAAAATGAGATGGTCATATTGTGTTCACTTATTTTTTTTGCTAATATAGTGAATTACATTGATTGGTTTTCTTTTCTTTTTTTTCATTGATTGGTTTTCTAATGTTGAACCTTTCATTTCTGAGACAAGCAAAAAAAAATTTCTTGGATGCTATTTGATCATGGTGTTTTACTCTTTTTACCTGTTGTTGGATTTAATTCTGCTGAAATACCAATTATTTCATAAAGGTGGTTGCAGATCACATAGGATTTCATGTAGCATTAGTTATGTTAAAAGAGGTAGTGAGATGCTAGGTTGTAGAGCAAATGTTTCTCTAAAATAAGACTGTAGCCACTAGATATAGTAGATGGTGTGTTTTATTGCCATAGTGTTAATTGGCACTAAACCAAACTTTTCTGTAAAACAGAAAAGTCTTAGAAATATAGAAAAATTCATGTTGAATAAAGTTTTATAAGAATTTTTCTTCCTTATATTTTTGTTGAAGTTATCAGTTTATGCTCCTGCTAGTGAGCTATAGAAAGCTTTTTAAATTGACTTCTATTATCCTATGTGCTTTGAGAGCTGACATATATAATAGCATAGACATTTTACATGGGCTCTGCAGTCCAATATCAAGCCCTTTGTTCCCAATAGAATTTAAGTAACATAAACAAACAAAGGGCATGAGGGAATGAAGATATGCAGAGCAAAGTCCTTAGGAGTAAATCAGTTTTGAGTGATGGTCCAAGGGTTATGCTTGTGATGCCATTGAGGATAATTCTTCATTGTATTATCTGAGGCTCTAACTGCAAAGTGATCTTTAAGATTGTCATCAGATTTGTCACAAAGGAATCTCTTTCTCTGGTAAAAGATAAAGTTCTTACCAGAGCATCCAGGGCCAATATATTGGGAGTACTTACAAATATATAAGAAAACAACCCTTAGATTCACTCTGAGGTGTGCACACCCTTCTTTTGAGAGGACTAGAGTCCTTTCCCAAGGACCTCCATATTCTTCTGTGCCCACTTACAGAAAGAGAGAACCATTTCCAGTATTAATCCAGAAGGCAATCTTGCAGTAAAAAATCAGCATGAGGGACACCTGGGTGGCTCAGCGGTTGAGCATCTGCCTTTGACTCAGGGCAAGATCACTTGGTCCTGGGATTGAGTCCCGCATCGGGCTTCTGCAAGGAGCCTGCTTCTCCTTTTGCCTATGTCTCTGCCTCTCTCTCTCTCTCTCTCTCTTTCTCTCTGTCCTCTCATGAATAAATAAATAGAATCTTAAAAAAAAAAGAGAGACATGTATAATACTTAAAAAAATCAGCATGAATACCAGTTCCTTTATGTGTGAGAATCAGGAGTTCTGTTCTAGTTTGAGGACTTCTTGAAAAGAAGATCTGCACCCAGCTCTGTGTCTAGTACATTGTATGGACTCAGGAAATGTTTGTTTAAAGAAAATGTGGACATTTCAATGAAAGAATGTACTTTCTAATATGACTAAGAGTTAATGTTAGAACTATCTGTATTCCACAACTACAAAATCCAGGTCCTGGGCTATAGACTTTTAATATTAGAGATATATTAACTTTTTATTGATAGAAGAATATTAGGTAAATGATGACAAGAGGGGTTTGATGCCAGAGGTTTGACCTTATAAAGAAATCACCATTGGTGTGGACCAGAAAAATCGGCATTTCTTAAAAACTGAGAAATGCATATTCTCAGCCTCCATCCTGGATCCCACTGAATCAGAAACTCTGGAAATGGGTGCAGTCATGGTGTTTTAATAAGCCCTCAAGTGTTAGGTTTTGAGAACATTGGTGTAAGGGCATGGGTTCTCGACCATGGCTGTAAAGGATAGACTCATTTGAGGAGCTTCTAAAATATACTGAAGGCTTGGACCTACCCTTGATCAATTAAATCACAATTTCTGAGAATTGAAGTCTGGCATCCATGTTAAATACTCTCAAACTGAATTTATTATTCAATCAGGAATGAGAACCACTGATACAGGATACTGGCTTTATTTTGTTGTTTGGTGTTGGTTTTTACTTTTTTATTGAAGAAAAAACTTAAGTACAAAAAAAGCAGGTAAGTCGTCTGTGCATCTTGTTAAATTATCATGAGGTGAACATACCTGTGTAACCAACACCTAGGCCAAGACATAGACCATTACCTATACCTCTTAGGTTCCCTTGAGCTCCCCCTAATCATTACTCTCTCCCATGTCCTCTCATGTAACCACTATTCCGACTCCTTACCTTATTGATGAGTTTTGTAGGATGTTATTTATTACTAAACATGATCTGCATCACTGACATTGGAATCATCTGACACTGTTGTTAAAATACAGATCCCCACCTTCCCCCCCACCAGAACTTCTAAGTCAGTATCTTTAGGGATGGAAATATAAATTTTTTTTTAGGGCAAGAGGAGAGGGAGAATGAGAATCCCAAGGCAGACTCCATGCTATGGAGTCTTACACGGGGCTCCATCTCACAACCCTGAGATCAGGACCTGAGCCAAAAGCAAGAGTTGGATGCTTAACCAACTGAGACACCCAGGTGCCCTGGGAGTATGGATTTTTAACAAATTCTATGTTCTTTGCACTCAAATTTGAGAAATGTTAAAACAATTATTGCTATCACTTATTGTGAATCTTCTAATTCTATTCTAAGTATTCACATATACTCATCTCATTTAATTCTTCCATCAACACTCTGAGATAGATCCTATTATCATTCTAATTTTTTCAGATAATTAAACTAAGGCTCATTGAGTTAAATGACTTGCCCAAGGTTACGCAGCTGGTGTGAACCAGACTCAGCCTCTGGAATCTGTGCTACCATTAGCTTATTTTGTTTCTGGTAGGGAAACTAGGTGAAAAATGCAGATACATCAGAATAATACTGTCCTATCTCTAATCTTTTTTATAAATTATTTTTAATTTCTTTAAAAAGTTTTTTTGAGTAGGTTCCATGCCCAGCATGGAGCCCAGTGTGGGGCTTGAATGTACGGCTCTGAGATCAAGACCTGAGCTGAGATCAAGAATTGGATGCTTAACTGACTGAACCATCAAGGCATTCCTCTAATCTTTTTTTAAATAATTGATCTGGAATTAGGGCACATTCCAAATTTCTTTGAGGACCACTCTTGTTTATTCTTATTTCTTTGGGTATTCTTTCATACATCATTCAAAATTCCTGCATGAAGAAAAAGTCATTTGAAAACATAAATTATTGTTAAAGTTTTAGTGGCTTAATGTATTATCCCTCTAAGTTGTTTCGGAAGCAAGCAATCTATATTTAGTGCAAAAAATGCAGTTTGAATAGAGGGATTTTAGACAATAGTAGATGGGTTGTTTTCAGTGGAAATGGGTATGTTTGGGGACTTGGGGCCACATTAGGATTCACAGACTATTTCTTTTGTAGGTGAGTGATTGTACAGTACACCTCCTGGTATGTTTGGTGAAGATGTCTATTAGGTCGGAATTGCATTCTCATTCATATGGAAATTTACAAAGCAATACAACAGCTGAAACTCTTAGTTTCATCTTTTAAGAACAAGAGTTGACAAATTATAGACTCTGTGGCCAGATCTAGTCCTTGAGCTATGAATGATTTTAACATTTTTAAATGTAAAATTTGAAAAAAACTATTAACCTTTCTACTAGAACAGTTGCCTAAGAAATGAAGACATTGTTTCTTGGCTCATAAAGCCTAAAAATGTTTCCTCTCTGGACCTTTATAGAAAGTTTAGAAGGATCCGCTGCTTAGTTGGGTTTGAGTATAACCTAATACGGCAGCCCCCAGGCTCTGATGATATCCTGCTTATTGAAATCAGTAAGCATTTGATAACTATTGTTACCAAGTGCAGCCAGAGATTTAATTATAATCTCTCAGGTAAGTCTATAATTTGTTGGGAAAAATGAACCCCTAAACCTGCTTTCCTTTTTTTTTTTTAAAATTTTTAATTTATTTATGATAGTCACACACACAGAGAGAGAGAGAGAGAGAGAGAGAGAGAGAAAGGCAGAGACACAGGCAGAGGGAGAAGCAGGCTCCATGCACCAGGAGCCCGACGTGGGATTCGACCCCGGGTCTCCAGGATCACGCCCTGGGCCAAAGGCAGGCGCCAAACTGCTGCGCCACCCAGGGATCCCCTAAACCTGCTTTCCTAAACTCCCTACATTACTGATTACCTTCTCAATATCAGACATTGGTTTCTAAGTGCTTTACATTATTTTGTTTAATCGTCCCAGCTTCTCTGTGAGGAATTATTAGCTTCCTTTTACAGATGAAGAAATGTGAGACAGAGACTTTTCTTAGGGCTCTGGCTTTGATTCTTTAAAGTGAGTTACAGGGACAAGGGACCAGAACAGGTGTAAACAGAAACACAGAGGAGATCTCCATACTGAATAATAAGCCAAGAAAGCATTATTATCCAAATGTTGAATTCATGTATAAGTAGGAAATATCTTTTTTCCCCCAAAATGGGCAAGCAAATTAAAAAACATCCTTTATACACAGCAGGATTTCAGAACAGATGCCCACATTGCTGCTTGCTGCTCAGTTTTCAATTTGTTCTGCAGGCCATGGTGACAGGCCAGTGCTATATGTAGGCTGGAATAGAAAACTGCTCAAGTGCCTGAATTCTCTATAGCAACAACGTGGGATTCAGGAATTTGAGGCAAGAGGCTTCCTTCCATTCTCTACTCCTTTTTGGCAACTCACTGATGCTTAAAATGCATTTAACAAGGGACAAAGGCTTTGAGTCATTAATTTAAGAAATACTTCCTAGCAGCCACTCCTGAGGGCTCTCATACCATTCTGTCTTAATCACACTGTATAGACAGGGACTGTGAGTTACAATTCTATATGTAGCATCCAGTACAGTGTCAGGCCTAAAACAATTTGATTATTAAATATCTATTGAGTGAATAAGTTACACTTATACTTAGGTATAAATGACTAATATATGAACCTTTCTTGGTAGCTGGTTTTGACAGGGTCTGGGGGAGGAGGAGACTCCAGGAGAGGAGGAAAGAACCAGAGGGAGGAGGCTGAGAATATTAAAACCTCATCCCCTTCAAAATTTTCCATGCAGCCAATCCTAACTTGGCTGGCTGAGGGTGGAGCTACAAGAGACCTGGGCAAAAACCCTGTACATTTGCTCTTCTGTAAAATGAAAACCAGTGGGTATAGTCACTGTGAGCATTTCCTTTAGTGCCCAAAATGCATAGTGAGTGACCTAAAACTATAACCTTGTGACAAAAGTGAAGACATTGAGTCTTAGCATAGTACTCGGGTTTTGTTGGCGGCAGAGACTTTTTTCCCCCTGTGACATGGTTTCACTAAGGTAATCTGTAGTTTCAGGAAGCGTGTCAGGGGATACTGCCATCCCATACCTAGCAGGCTGGGGTTAGTGACATGTCCAAAGTTGACCAGATGTCCTGGACTAGAAACGCCTAGTAACTCACTGTTCCAGGGAGCAGTCTTCAGCCAAAGGCTGGTGGGCTTGCTTCTCTAGTAGGATGACTGGGAATGTGTATTTTATACTGTTTCCCAGTTTTCTCATGGGTGTAAGCTCCAGTCATCCCCAGTGGTGGCTAGCTTGCCATAATACCTTCCCTGGCTTCTTCCCTTTCCCTCTCTCATTTCCTGCTCACCTATTAGAGGTAGTGCTTTCTGCGCTTCCCACGGAAACTTCTTGTCCTCCTGTGGTTGCCATAGGGTCTGTTTCTGGATAGCCCACACAAAGGGATCGGGTTTTGCTCATTCCAAAGTACACTGTAGTATCTTGTGGTCATCACTTAAAAACTGCTGGGTTTGTTTTATGTTGTGTGTTTTTAGTTTTTTGTTTTTTTTTTTCCATGAGGCTTGGGAGAAGTGTGAGGTATAGGTACAGGGATGAAGGGATGAGGACGTATGACCTTCCATTGACACTTGATTTCCCTGGCTCACTGTGGACTGTTAACTCATCAGTGTTGAGAGGATGAGAGTCCTTCTGATCTACTAGTAATTGCATCATTTGGGAAAATTTCCTCTGCTTCAAATAGAGGGTTTGTTTGTTTATGACAAGTCTCTTCATCAGTTTTTGCAAAGGTGATGTTGATGGCCTTGCTCAGGAGCAGTTCCTCAGAAAAGCCTAGATGAGAAAAGCCATTGAGCTTCCATTTCAATCAGGTACCAACACCCATTTGCTCTTACTCTCGTCCACTTCATTTTCCTCACCCGGGCAGCATTGAACACATACTGGCATGTGACAGAGCATTTAGGTGAGATGTAAGGAGTGAGGCTGCTCTGCTCGACGCGGTGTGTCACCCTGAGCTGCAAGCTTCGGCAGCACGGGACGCGGTGAGACAGCAGTGTTGGGAGTATCATGAACATGTCAGGATGATGAATTTACTTTAACGGTGTCACCATTGGCAGCACATGCGATGCACTGTATCTCAGTCTGTCATTTTCCATGGTCACACGCATTGTGTGGAATCAAGCTAGTTTTTTTCTTTTGGTATTGAGTGATGCTTGTAATGGTGGTGATGAGGAAAGCAGAAGTAGATAATGCTTTTGGATAGCCTTGTTTGAGTTAACTGTTATTGCCAGGAGACAAGCAGCTGTGGTGTGTGTGTGTGTGTGTGTGTGTGTATCTGTGTGTGTGAGAGACAGAGACAGAGAGAGAGATAGGGAAAGAAGTGTGGGATTAGAAAGTGGGAGAGTGTGAAAGGGAGTGGAAGCAAGATTATTATTAAAGCATTTAAGTCCTGGGGTAAAGTCTTTGTTAGGCCACCCAGGAAAACATGTGCAACACAGGAATTTACCTGTACTCCCTTCTCAGGGTCAGTTTGCTCAAAGACAGGCTGGGAAATTGGCAGCTTTTATTTGTGGCCCCTACTGGGCTCAGAGTATCAATTTGGAAACCTATTTAGCATCTCAGGCTTTTCTCCATTGCTTTCAGCTCCACCATGAACCCCTGCTCACCCAGTGGCTGCTGATTACTTCCTGGGACTCTCAGGCAAATGTCATTGATAGACTGCTGCTTCTCTGCATAAGGACAAGCAGACAGTTTGATAGAGATGAGGCATCCTTCACGTCCTTCACATCCTTCACATCCTTCACATCCTTCACACAATCCCTTCTTCTCCTCTCTCTTGCCTACACCTCACAGAGGGTTGTATTAATGTACTTGACTTTCTTTGCTAGAAAGTTGGGGGACAATTAAAGGAAATGAAAAGGTAGGAGATGCAATTTAAGTCTGTGGGGTAAATATTACCTTTTAGAAGATCTAAGAGGAAGAAATGCAAGAAATGAAATCCTTCACAGGAGAGTGCCTGTAGTAAGCTGAAAAACAGTCACACAAATATATTGGATCCTAATCCCTGGAACTATGAATGTTACCTTATAAAGAAAAAAAAAATCTTTGCAGATGTGATTAGATTAGGGGTCTGGACAAAAGGAGATTATCTTGGATTTTTCAGGTGGGCCTCAAATCCAGTCACCAAAGTCTTTCTAAGAGAGAGTCCAAGGGAATTGTGCACATACTGGAGAAGGGGGTGTGAAGGTCAAGGCAGAGGTTGGAGGTATGTGGCTCTAAGTGAAGGGATGTTGACAGCCACCCAAAGCTGGAAGAGGCAAGGAAACTGATGGAATTCTTTTTTTTTTTTAAGGTTTTATTTATTTATTTATTCATGAGAGACAGAGAGAGAGAGACAGAGAGAGAGAGAGAGAGGCAGAGACACAGGCAGAGGGACAAGCAGGCTCCATGCAGGGAGCCTGATGTGGGACTTGATCCCAGGACTCCAGGATCATGTCCTGGGCCAAAGGCAGGTGCTAAACCGCCAAGCCACCCAGGGATCCCCATGATGGAGTTCTTTTATGGGCATGCTCCTGTCCTCAGAATTATTCCTGTTTCATATAGTTCCTTTTAAAATCCCTCCCCATGAATATCTCCTGGTCTTATTTGGAAGCCCCATACCTTTCTGTTCCTCTTCCCTCCTTCCTCTGGGTCTGTTTCCCCAAGTCTGAGTGGTGGGTTCTAAAGTGATGGCACCCTATCATGGGAGATGTGATTATAGATCTGAACACAATGGAACTGCCTAGATGGAGGTCAGATGTGGATCGGGACTATGGTACTCTGAGTCTTACACTTTGGTCCAGACAGGACAAGGGTCTCCCTTTTGTGTCCTCTAAGATCTCACCACCAGAGTTGAGTTGCTTCTATTTCTTCTCCCAAATTTATGCTCTCTCTCTCTCTCTCTCTCACACACACACACAGACACACACACACAGACACAGACACAGACACACACACACACACACTCACTCCTCTTGTGGGCAAAAATGAATTCAAGAGACCATGCAGTCTAGACCCACAAGAAGGAAAAATATCCCCAGCTACCTCATAATGTGTAAAGTGTGGTGCTACCTATCAAGTCAGTCCACTACACTTATGCCAAGTAGTGCTGGTTCTTTTCCTTCATTCTCCCTTTTAAATTGTTCCCATTAGGATTTGCTGAGAACAAGTAGAGGGTCTAGTGCTGGACCATTTGGCTTTTGGTGGCTGTCTCCTTAATTACAAAGGTATGTATTAATATAATTGCCTTGATAAGTTCTCAAAGTTTTATTCTATTTTCTGTTTGGCAGAAGGGAGGTGAATAATGTGACATTCCATATCAACTATCCTTCAAAAAAGAAAAAGAAAGAAAAAAATAAGGGGGGCAAGTGATTTATGTTTCCATTCATTCAGTTGACTGGAACTGTGGGAGTCAGTTCAGAGGGGCTGGGAGAGAAGAATTAGTCTCACTAAAGGAACAGAAAGAGGAAGGTCTGGTTCACTTAGGGGTTGTGTTGACAGTTGATCATTGGTGAGCTTTAAGAGAGGGCTAGAATCTTTCTTACCTTCTCCCCAGCATGCAATTGTACTAACTTCCCTTTCTCTTTGATTTGAAATATTTACCACTAACAAGAACCTATTATAGTACAGAAGGGAGGTGTTGTCTCCAGAAATCTGGTTTTCTGGAAACCAGA
The DNA here is from genome assembly GCF_048164855.1 of Canis lupus baileyi. NCBI lineage: Eukaryota > Metazoa > Chordata > Mammalia > Carnivora > Canidae > Canis > Canis lupus. The sequence continues at coordinate 6,254,857 of NC_132870.1, read as the reverse complement.
ATGGAGTCCTAGTTGGGCTGTCTTCTGGAGTTCTCACCCAGAACACGTTAGCTATACATGAGAGTTTCTTTCTCTTGACATGTCTGCCAGTATAGTTAGACATTTTAAGCTTTTGCCAGGCTTTCAAATATGAGATAGTATCTTACTCTGGTTTTAATTTGCTTGTCCTTGGTTATTAGTGAGCTTAAAGATCTCATACGCTTACCAGCCATTTCATTTTTTTCTTCTACAAATTGCTTGCTTAATAGCCTTTGTCTTTTTTCTATTTGTTCAGTTTAGATTTCTCATGTTGAGTTATATGATTCAAGATACAAATTGATGTTGAAGTATCTTAAGATTGATATGATTATGAGGATGTATGAGCTTCTGTTCACATGGATGTTTCTGGCTGTAGCCTCCCTCACAAGAAGACCAAGTAGCAGCCATCCATAGATGAGACACAACTTTGAAAATCTTAGAATCTGGGAGTGAGCCTGAAACACTCCCCTGGGCAAGAGAGACTGAGACCGGCTGCTTTAGATGTGTCAGAGGAGCACAGGGATGTGACTTGACTTGACTGCATAGACTTGACTGCATTTTCCCTGCCCCAGGCCAGCACAGCACCACACCAAGAGGGTTCCCCAGGGCCTGTGGTTTCTCCTGGGGGAAAAAGAGAACCCAAGGTGGACATTCAGTTCCCCAACATTACAAGATGTTTATTGGGAGGCTCATTGGGCTTACCTTGTCTTACCTCACAGGAATCACAGGGATCAACTCGGAGTCCAGCCAGTGGCACAGCCTGAGGCTCTCCCAACAAGAGATTGTGAGGCATGCCCACAGTCCTGCCCAACCAGAGGCCTGCACTATTAGAGAACACAGCTTGTGACCCTGCAAGCCTAAAGGTGATTGCAGAATCAGCTAGTGTCCCCTGCCCCCCCAAGCTCCTCTGACCAGAGAATGCATCCAGTAGAACTGCCCCACCAGGGATCCCACCCAGCAGCCCCACTTGAATCATGTATGGAGCCACAAAAGACCCTTAATATCCAAAGCAATCTTGAGAAAGAGCAAAGCTGGAGGCATATGCTTCCTGATTTCAAACCATTCTACAAAGCTATCAATGAAACAGCATGGTATTGGCATAAAAACAGACACATGGAATTAATGGACCAGAATAGAATCCAGAAATAAACCCACACATATATGGTCAACTATTTGACAGAGGAGCCAAGAATACATAATGGGTTAAAGATGGTCTCTCTAATAAATGATGTTGGGAAAACTGGATATTCACATTCAAAGGAATTAAACTTTGTTTATTCCTTATCTTTTACCGCTCATAAAAATTTACTCAAAATGGACTAAAGACTTAAATGTAAGACCTTAAATCATAAAACTCATAGGAGGTAAGTTCCTTGACATTCGTCTTGGTATTGATTTTTTAAATAGATTATTTATTTATTAGAGAGAGAGAGAGTAAGTGAGCATGGGTAGGGTAAGGGGCAGAGGAAGAGGCAGACTCCCTACTGAGCAGGGACTTGTGTATCTTCCTTGGAAAGGAGCCCATGCTGGGCTCAATCCCAGGACTCCAGGATCATGACCTGAGCCAAAGGCAGATGCTTAACTGACTGAGCCACTGAGGCACCCTAGCATTGGTTTTTTTAGGTATGACACCAAAACCACAAGCAATAAAAGCAAAAATGAACAAGTGGGACTGCATCAAAGTAAGAAGCTTCTGCACAGCAAAAGAAATGATCAACATGAAAGGGCATCCTATGGAATGAGAGAAAATTTTGCAAATCCTATATCTGATAAGGGGTTAATATCCAAAATATATAAGGGTACTGCTCGGCATAGCAAAAGCCCAAAATAATCCAACTAAAACCATTTTTATGAATAAAAACAAAAATACAAGGACAAAGGACATAAATAGACATTTTCCCAAGGAAGATACACAAGTGGCTAAGAGATACATGAAAAGGTCCTCAGTATCACTAATTATCACAGACATGCAAATCAAAACCACAGTGAGTTATCTACTGACACATGTTAGAATGATTATCATAAAAAAGACAAGAAATAACAAGTGTTGGTGAGAATATGGAGAAAAGGGAAGTTGTGTTGGTGGGAATGTCAGTTGGTAAAGCTGCTATGGAAAATGGTATGGAAGTTCTTCAAAAAAATTAAAACTAGAATGACGATAAGATCCAGCAAACCCACTTCTGGATATATGTCTGAGGGAAATGAAATCACTATCTCAGAGTTATCTGCATTCTCATGTTCATTGAGACATTATTATATATAATAGCCAAGACATGGAAACAACCTAACTGTCCATTAACAACTGAATGAATAAGGAAAATGTGTGTGTGTGTGTGTGTGTATGTGTGTGTTGGAATATTATTTAGCCATAAAAAGAAAGAAGTCTTGCCATTTGTGACAGTATGGATGAATCTTGAGGGCATTATGCTGAGTGACATAAGGCAGAGAAAGCCAAACACTATATAATATTACTTATATGTGAAATCTAAAAAATACACAACTCTTAGTAGAGATTGGCAGCTGCCAGGGGGCAGGGGTGGGGGAATTGGGTGAAGAGGGTCAAAGAATACAAACATTCAGTTATAATATGAATAAGTTCTGGGGATCTAATGTACAGCATGGTGGCTATAGTTAACAGTGCTATACTGGGGTCTTGAAATTTGCTAATAGAGTAGATTTTAAAAGTTCTCAGCACACACAAAAATGGAAATGATATGAAGTGTTAATTAACTGTGATAATCATTTTTCTTTTTTAAAAAAGACTTATCTAAAAAAATTTTTTTTAAAAAAGATTATATTTATTTATTCATGAGATACACAGAGAGAGAGAGAGGCAGAGACACAGGCAAAGGGAGAAGCAGGCTCCGTGCAGGGAGCCGGACATGGAACTCGATCCCGGGTCTCCAGGATCATGCCCTGGGCTGAAGGCGGCGCTAAACCACTGAGCCACTGGGGTTGCCCTAAAAATTTTTTTTAAAGATTTTATTTATTTGAGAGAGAGAGTGCGAGCAAGAGAGAGAGAGTGTGCAAGCATGACCAGATAGAGGGACAGAGGGAGACGCCGACTGAGCAGGGAGCCCAAAGTGGGGTTCAATCCCAGGACCCTGGCATCATGACCTGAGCTGAAGGCAGACACTTAACCACTAAGCCACCCAGGTGCCCCATAAAAAGATTTCTTTATTTATTTTTGGAAAGAGAGAGAGCACAACCACATATTGGGGGGGTCAGAGGGAGAGAATCTCTCAAGCAGCTTTCCCACTGAACAAGGAGCCTGAGATGGGACTCCACTCCACAACCCTTGAGATCATGACCCAAGCTAAAACCAAGAGTTGGATGCTCAACTGACTGAGGCACCCAGGCACCCCAATCATTTTTCAGTATATATGTGTATCAAATCATCATGTTGTACATCTTAAACTTATACAATGTTATATGTCAGTTATATCTCAATAAAATTGGAGGGAAGAAAGAAATGTCTTCTCTCAGTCAGTAGCTTATTTTTTCACTTTATTTGTATATTTATTTTTGCCATATGGAGTTTTAACTATTAATACAATTGAATTTATCAGTCTTTTTCTTTATGGTTTGGCTTTTTCCATCTTATTGAAAAAATACTTTCCTACTCTCAGATCATAATGATGTTCTACTATATCCCTCTGCAGAAGTTTTAGATTTTTTTCATGTTTACATCTTTTAATCAATGTGAAATTTAGGTTTTGCATACAATACAAAGGGATCTTTTTTAATTTTTATTATTTGTTTTTTAATTTGTATTTATTTATGATAGTCAGAGAGAGAGAGAGAGAGAGAGAGAGAGAGAAAGGCAGAGACATAGGCAGAGGGAGAAGCAGGCTCCAAGTACCGAGAGCCCGACATGGGATTCGATCCTGGGTCTTCAGGATCGCGCCCTGGGCCAAAGGCAGGCGCTAAACCGCTGCGCCACTCAGGGATCCCGGATCTTTTTTTTTTTTAAAGATTTATTTATTTATTCAGAGTGGGGGGGCGGTGGGCAGAGACACAGACAGAGGGAGAAGCAGGCTCCATGCAGGAAGCCCAACATGGGACTCGATCCCAGGTCTCCAGGATCATGCCCTAGACTGCAGGCGGTGCTAAACCGTTGCGCCACCGGGGCTGCCCCAAAGTAGGGATCTAAATTATGTATATATTTACATTTGGGGTCCATTATTTTAGCATTATTTAGTTTAATTACAATACTACTTTTGTTTACAGGCTTATCTTGGGGATGTTATAGGTTAAGTCCCAACCATTGCATTAAAGCTAATATTGCAACAATAAAGTGAGTTGAATGAATTTTTTTGATTTCCCAGTGCCTATAAAAGTTATATACTATACTATATACTACACAGCATATTATACCATACTGTAGTCTATTAAGCATTATGTCTCAAAAAACAATGTATATATCTTAATTAAAAAACACTTCATTGCTACAAAATGCTAACTATCATCAGAACTTTCAGTGAGTTGTAATCTTTTTGCCAGTGGAAGGTTTTGCCTTAATGCTGAAGGCTGTTGACTGATCAGAGTGACTGATCAAACTTGCTGAAGGTTGAGGTTGCTGTGGCAATTTCTTAAAATAAGACAACAATGAAGTTTGTTGCACCGATTGACTCTTCTTTTCATGAACCATTTCTCTGGAGCATGTGATGCTATTTGATAGCAACTTACCCACAGTAGAACTTCTTTCAAAACTGGAGTTGATCCTCTCAAATCTTGCTGCTTTATCAAATAAGCTTATATAACGGTCTAAATCCTTTGTTGTCATTTCAACAATCTTCACAGCATCTTCGCCAGGAGTAGATTCCCATCTCAAGAAACCACTTTCTTTACTCATCCATAAGAAGCAACTCCTTGTCTGCTACAAGTTTTATCATGAAATTGTAGCAATTCAGACACAGTTTCAGGTTCCACTCTGAGTCAGTTTGTCCTTTGAAACTTTGAAGTCAGGGAGTGACTTTTCCTCTCTTGCTGTGAAAATCCTAGATGGCATCTTATTCCAATATAAGGCTCTTTTGTCTACATTGAAGATCTGTTGTTTGGGGTGCCTGGGTGCCTCAGATGGTTGAGCATCTGACTTCAGCTCAGGTAATGATCTCAGGGTCCTGGGATAGAGCCCAGCATCAGGTTTCCTGCTCAGCAGGGAGTCGGCTTCTCCCTCTGCCTCTCCCCTCCACTCATGCTCTCTCTCTCAAATGAATAAATAAAATATTTTAAAAAATCTGTTGTTTAGCATAGTCACCTTCATTAATTATTGTAGCTAGATCTTCAGGATGACTTGCTACAGCATCTTGCTGCTTCACCTTGCACTTGAATGTTACAGAGGCAGCTTCTTTCCTCAAACCTTATAAGCCAAACTCTGCTGGCTTTAAACTTTTCTTCAGCAGCTTCCTCACCTCTCTCAGCCATCAGAGAAATAAAGAGAAATAGGACTTTGCTCTTTATTTTTTTAAAGTTTATTTATTTATTTATTTATTCATGAGAGACACAGAAGGGGAGAGAGAGGCAGAGACCCAGGCAGAGGGAGAAGCAGGCTCCATGTAGGGAGCCTGACGTGGGACTCGATCCCGGGTCTCCAGGATCACGACCCAGGCCAAAGGCGGCGCTAAACGGCTGAGCCACAGGGACTGCCCAACCTTGCTCTTTAGATTATGCTCTTGGCTTAAGAGAATATTGTAGTTGATTTGATCATCTATCCAGGCCACTAAAATATTTTCCCTATCAGCAGTAAGGCTTTTGCTCTCTGTTATTCACATGTTCACTGAAGTAGCACTTGTAATTTCCTTCATTAACTACTCCTTTGCATTCACAACTTGGGTAACTGGCTCAAGAGGTCTAGCTTATGACCTGTCTTGGCTTTTGACATGCCTTCTTCACTAATCTTAATCATTTTTAGCCTTTGATTTAAAGTTGAGAGACTTAGGACTCTTCCTCTCACCTGAACACTTAGAGGCCATTGTAGGGTTATTATTTGGCTTAATGTCAATACTGTGTGTCTCAAGGAAGGCCTGAGGGAAGGTGGGGAAGGGCAGTAGGTGGAGCAGTAACTGGTGCCCCCAGTTACAGTAGTAACATCAAAGATCACTGATCACAGATTCCAAATATCACTAAGCCTTGGTGTCTAGAGGAGTAAAATTCTCCTCTTGTGCCTTCTTCAAAATTGGCCTGGCTATCTTTGATTCTTTACCATATTTTTGTATGATTTAGCATAATTGAGAACGTATGTGTATAATTTCATAACCTACCATTTTTCATGTATCTTTGATAATAGAAGATTTAAAAAGTTTTGCCAAATTTTATTTAAGAGAGTTCATACTGTTCCCCTGTATGATGCATCTTACTTTATTTAGCCATTCCTATATTGCTGGACATCTAGTTTACTTCCATGTTTTATTATAAATGATAACACCATCATGAACATTTTTATTCATAAAGGTTTTTCCATCTTCAGGGTGATTACATTAGAGTATATTCTCATAAATGGAATACAATTGGGAGTGCCAGTGTGGTGCAGTTGATTGAGCATTGGACTTTTGGTTTTGGCTTAGGTCGTGATCTTGGGGTCATGGGATTGAACTCCATGTTGGGCTCCAGGCTCAGCACAGAATCTTCTTAGGACTTTCTCTCCCTCTCTGTCTGCGCCTCCCCTCTGCTCTCTCTCTCAAATAAAAACATCTTTAAGACACTTATGCAATATTCCTAAATATTGAAGAATACTTACCATTTACATTGACATGGATGGAACTGGAAGGTATTATGTTGAGAAAGACAATTATATGGCTTCACTCATATGTAGAATATAAGAAACAGTGCAGAGGATCATAGGGGAAGGGACGGAAATCTGAACAGAAAGTAATCAGAGAAGGAGACAAACCGGGCAGCCCGGTGGCTTGTGGTTTAGTGCTGCCTTTGGCCCAGGGTGTGATCCTGGAGACCTGGGATCAAGTCCCATGTCAGGCTCCCTGCATGGAACCTGCTTCTCCCTCTGCCTGTGTCTCTGTCTCTGTCTCTCTCTTCTCTGTGTATTCTCATGAATAAATAAATAAAATCTTTAAAAAAAAAGAGAGAGAGAGAAGGAGACAAACCATGAGAGACTCTTAACTATAGGAAACAAACTGAGGATTGCTGGAGGGGAGGTGGGTGCGGGGACAGGGTAAAGGGGTGATGGACATTAAGGAGGGCCTGTGATGTGATGAGCACTGGGTGTTACATGCAACTGATAAATTATTGAACTCTACACCTGAAACTAAGGATGTACTTACTATATGTTGGCTAATTGAATTTAAATTTAAAAAAAGAAGAAAATAAAAGTGTATTTCCCTAAAAAAAAAAAAAGAAATGGACTTGCAATAATTGCATGGATATAGCATTGAAAGAGGGAGAAAAGAGGGACTTAGATTAATCTCAGAGTGGCTGTTTTGATTTGGTGTCAGGAATGAGGATATTTCTGTTGGCTTCACGAACTGTTCCCTCATTTCTTCCTCATGTCCCCTGATTCCATATACAGATTTTAGAATATAGTGGCTTTTTAAAAAAAGATTTATTTATGATTGACATAGAGAGAGAGAGAGAGAGAGGTAGAGACACAGGAGGAGGGAGAAGCAGGCTCCATGCAGGGAGCCCGACATGGGACTCGATCCCGCGTTTCCAGGATCACACCCTGGGCTGAAGGCGACGCTAAACCGCTGAGCCACTGGGGCTGCCCAGTACTGTGGATTTCTTCTCCCTTCACTCTCTTGCTCCCTCCTTCTTTCCTTGCATCTCCCTCTCCCTCCTCCTTTCCCCCCCAACCCCCTTTATTTTGCCATGGTGGCCTGGAAGCCTGGAGCCAAATCTTTCACCTGAATATGGTGCCTGTGTCAATCATCCATTTGTCTTATTAAATACATATTCATTTATGTGGCTACTAGTGATGCCCAGGTGGGTAAGATGTGGCTACTGCCCTCCATGAGTGCTAATAGAAGAAGCAGACATGTGAGTATACATGCTATAATAAAATCAAGTGTAGGAGTTTGGAAGGCAGTAGAAGAACTGACTAATTCTGTGGGGGTATAGGTAAGCTATCACAGAGGGTTTGCATCTTGAAGGATGGCTAAAATTTTTTCAGGCAGACAGGAGAGGAAAGGCATTCCCAAAGCAGAGGAAACAACAAGAGAGCAGAAGCTTTGGAGACTAGGGGAGAGTTTCTGGGCCTTTAGATAGGCTGCAAAGCTTGAGGCTGCAGTGCCATGCAGAGCAGGGCTGATCTCAGTGGAGAAGATCGGCAAACCTGATCATAAGGGCCCTAAGAATTTTGCCAAGGAGCTCAGCCATCACGCTGGGGTGATGACAAAACATCTGAAGTAGGTGAACACCATGATATAATTTGATTCTGTACAGATAGTATAAGTGGATCTGAGAAGTTTAAGATCAAAGGCTCTTATAATTACTTAGGTAAGAAATGATATCTGGCTTAAGGGGATGGTTATGGGCTTGGGGCTAAGGATATAGATTAACAGATTTAAGAAGGTAAAACTGATAGGAGTTGTGGGTAAGAGTGAAGATTCTGGAGCCAGGCTGCCTGGGTTTGAATCTTGGTCCTGCCCCTTAGTAGCTGTGTGACCTTAAGTTATTATTTAAGCTTAGTTTTTTAGTTTTTTCCTCATACCCGACAGTGAAAATTAAATTACTTAATATGTTAAAAACACCCAACAACTTAGGTATTGGCACATAGGAAATTACATTGGGTGAGGCAGGGATGGAATCAGAATGACACAAGATTTTGGCTTGGATGACAAGATAAACAGTAGTCCTAAATTAATAAATTTAGGAAAAACAGAAAAAATAGCATGCTGGAACCAGGGCAGCCTGAGTTTAGTTATGGCTTTCCACACTTGAGAGGACTTCAACTGTAAATTGCGAGCTGACCTAAGGCACTTGGGTTTTACATAACAGGTTCTTTTTGGTTTATAATAGTAAGGACCCCCAAACCCAAGATGGATGAGGACCAGCTATTCTTTTTTTTTTTTTAATTTTTTAGTTTAAATTCAATTTGCCAACATATAACACCCAGTGCTCATCCCATCAAGTGCCCTCCTCAGTGCCCGTCACCCAGTTACCCCATTCTCCCACCGATCTCCTCTTCCACAACTCTTTATTTCTCAGAGTTAGGAGTCTCTCATGGTTTGTCTTCCTCTGATTTTTCCCCATTCAATTTTCCTCCTTTCCCTTATAATACCTTTCACTATTTCTTATATTCCACTTATGAGTGAAACCATATGAAAATTGTCTTTTTCTGATTAACTTATTTCACTAAGCATAATACCTTCCAGTTCCATCCATGTCAAAGCAAATGGTGGGTATTTGTCCATTCTGATGGCTGAGTAATATTCCATTGTATATATAGACACATCTTTCTTCATCTTTCGATGGACACCGAGGCTCCTTCCACAGTTTGGCTATTGTGGACATTGCTGCTATGATCATTGGGGTGCAGGTGTCCTGGCATTTCACTACATCTGTATCTTTGGGGTAAATCCCCAGCAGTGCAATTTCTGGGTCGTAGGGCAGGTCTGTTTTTAACTCTTTGAGGAATCTCCACACAGCTTTCCAGAGTGGCTATACCAGTTCACATTCCCACCAACAGTGCAAGAGGTTCCCCTATCTCCACATCCTCTCCAACATTTGTTGTTTCCTGTCTTGTTCATTTTCACCATTCTTACTGGTGTGAGGTGGTATCTCATTGTGGTTTTGATTTGTATGTCTCTGATGTGATGTGAAGCATTTTCTCATGTGTTTGTTGGCCATGTCTATGTCTTCTTTGGAGAGATTTCTGTTCATGTCTTCTGCCCATTTCATGATTGGATTGTTTGTTTCATGGGTGTTGAGTTTGATAAGTTCTTTATAGATCTTGGATACTAGCCCTTTATCTGATATGTCATTTGCAAATATCTTCTCCCATTCTGTAGGTTGTCTTTTAGTTTTGTTGATTGTTTCCTTCGCTGTGGAGAAGTGTTTTATCTTGATTAAGTCCCAATAATTCATTTTTGCTTTTGTTTCCCTTGCCTTCATAGATGTATCTTGCAAGAAGTTGCTGTGGCCAAGTTCAAAACGGTTGTTGCCTGTGTTCTCCTCTAGGATATTGATAGATTCCTGAAAGTCAGGCATTGTGATGCCCCTAGCATTTGTTTTCTTTTTCAATATTCCTTTGGCTATTCGGGGTCTTCTGTGGTTCCATACAAATCTTAAGATTATTTGTTCCAACTCTGTGAAGAAAGTCCATGGTATTTTGATAGGGATTGCATTGAACGTGTAAATTGCCCTGGGTAAGGGGAATATTGAAAAAGAAAACCAGAGCTGGGGGCATCACAATGCCGGATTTCAAGTTGTACTACAAAGCTGTGATCATCGAGCCAGTGTGGTACTGGTACAAAAACAGACACAGAGATCAATGGAACAGAATAGAGAACCCAGAAATGTACCCTCAACTCTATGGTCAACTCATCTTTGAGAAAGCAGGAAACACTATCCACTGGAAAAAGGACAGTCTCTTCAATAAATGGTGCTGGGAAAATTGGACAGCCACGTGCAGAAGAATGAAACTAGACCATTCTCTCACACCACACACAAAGATAAACTCAAAATGGTTCAAAGATCTAAATGTGAGACAGGAATCTATCAATATTTATATTTATATTTACTTATATTTATAAATATATTTATATTTAAGGTGAGCATTTATTAGCAAGCAGGCCCCAAATGATTAACATACACCATTGTGTAAGGTTGATAGAGTCATGACAATGACTCTGTCCTGTCCTCTTAGCTGTCACAATGACGTTTTCATAAAAGGTTCAGCTCTGGGCAGCCAGGGTGGTTCAGCGGTTTAGTGCTGCCTGCAACCCAGGGCCTGATCCTGGAGACCTGGGATCGAGTCCCACGTCGGGCTCCCTGCATGGAGCCTGCTTCTCCCTCTGCCTGTGTCTCTGCCTCTCTCTCTCTCCGTGTCTCATGAATAAATAAAATCTTAAAAAAAAAAATTCAGCTCCGGCAGTTGCATAACGCAGATGCATAAATCAGTGTCACAGACCTCAGTTCAGTGGCTGGAGAGAGGGGAGTGTTTAGGTATAAAATCTCAAGGACTGTCCATAAGATTCAGACGTTAGGTTCTGGTATCTTCTTAAACGCTATCAATATCCTAGAGGAGAACACAGGCAACAAAATAAAATGTATTTTATTCAATAAATATCAATGAAATACCACTAATTTCTTCATCCAGAGCTTATTTCTAACATCCTCTGGGCTATTCACTTTGCCAGTGAAACTCATTTTTTAAACATTTATTATGCTAATTAGTAAACCGCTGGTGTTGATCAAAGATAATAGAAGCACATGTTAATAGTTGCAGCTGGATCTAGGCTTCATGATTAGAGTACGAGCTGACCACCCCTGGGATATGGATTCCTGATGAGGGTAACTGATAATACTGAAGGTGCAACTTCAATTTATTAATGCAAATATATAGGTAGCACTGTCTATGCTCAGGTACTTTAAAGGACAAGTATCATAGTTCAAATCCAATAGGCAAAAATATATATTAAGTCTGGAGTTCAGGGTAAAATTCTGAATTGGAAACCTATTTTTTGCACTTATGGTTGACATATTTATTCCCCCTCCCTTCTATTTTTCTAACACTGCTTTCCTCTCTTCATTCCTATTTCGTGAACTATTTCTTATGTCTCTTTATTCTTCCTTGTAAGTCACTTTACATCCTTTTTTTGGACATTGGAGTGTATAAATATCAATAAATTAGACTTCCCCCTCTATATCACTTGTTTTAAATTTCTACTAAGAACTATTTCTTCAGCAACTAATTTTTAAAACTATGTGCAGGATATTTATCATCCCTCTTATTTTTGTCACTTTCTTTACTTCAAATTTTGGGTCAATTTCAGATTTGGATATACCCCACACACCTTTTTTTGTTGTTGTTTCAAATGGTGTTTATTTTGCTGCTTCTACTGGAAATACCTCACAATAGTGAATCTGATGCATTTTGCCATTCAATTGAGAAAAGCAAGGTTTTACTGTTCGTATTTTTGGGCAAACACATAAACCTTAAATTTTTTGTTATTGCTTCCTTCACATAAATGACCCTCTCCCCAGTTGCTAGTCCTCATTTTAAATGTTACCATGAGTTCCATGGTGATGATATTTTTATATTATATATTGGAAGGAGCAAAAATATTTTGATTTAGTGATATTTTAGGGATATTTTCTTTTCTAGGCTTGAAAAAATTTTTAAAATCATTTTATATAACAAATAGGAAAATGATCAAATCATAAGTATTTGGCCCCCCAAATGATCACAAAGTAGACACCCACATATTCCCTACCCAGATAAAAAAAATAGAACATCACCAATACCTCCAAAGCCCCTCTTATATCTCCTCCATATCAATCACTCCCCTTCCTGCTAGAAACGTTGTGTACAAGTGTTGGTATGAACATATGCTTTCATATCTCTTTATTAAATACCTAGGAGTAGAATGGCTAGGTTATATTTTAGGTGTATGTTTAGGAATGTGACAAACTGTTTTCCAAAGTGGTTGTACCATGAGTACGTGGTTTGCATCCCATCAACAGTATATGAGAATTCTTGTTGCTCTATATTTTCTCCAAGACTTGTATTTTGGGTTCCTGCACCCAATTTCAATATGGGATGCGGAGTTTCCACTAAGCATTTCTTGCATTCCAGTTGGGTGTCCTATGATTCTGCTTAATTCTGACACTGTTTACCTGAAGATAGTGTCAGATTCCACAGGTTCAGTCCTCCAAGACTGCCTCTCCCTACTTCAGATGCCAATTACAAGCCTGGGTTGTTACCTGTGCTTCTAACCCACTGGCTATGGATTAGGAGTTTCAACAACTTCCTTCCTAGGTTTGAATAATTTGCTCTAGTGGCTCCCAGAATTCAGGGAAACATTTTACTTATTAGATTACTGGCTTATTATAAAAGGATGTAACTCAGGAAAAGCCCGATGGGAGACATGCACAGGGCAAGGTATAGGGAAAGGGGCACAGAGTGTCCATACCCTCTCCGTGTGTGCTGCTCTCCCTGCATCTTCACACGTTCACCAACCCCGAAGCTCTCTTAACCTGTCCTTTAAGGTTCTCAGGGAGGCTTCATTGCATAGGTATGATTGATGAAATAATTGGTTATTGGTGGTTGATTCAGCTTCCAGACTCCCAGCTCACTACCTTCCATCACAGGGGTGGGACTGAAAGTTCCAATCCTTTAATCACATGGTTGGTTCTCCTGACAACCATCCCCCATCCTTAGTTCCAAAAGTCACCTCATTAACATAACAGAAGACACCTTTATAACTTTCATCACTTAGAATTTAAAGAAATTTTTAAAAAAGATTTTATTTTTTTATTTATTTATGAGAGACACAGACAGAGGGAGAAGAGAAGCAGGCTCCTCGCAGGGAGCCCGATGTGGGACTCAATCCTGGAACTCCAGGATCACACCCTGAGCTGAAAGCAGATGCTCAACCGCTGAGTCACCCAGGCGTTCCTCATCATTTGGAAGTTCTAAGTGCTTTAGAAGCTCTGTGCTAGAACAGGGAACAAAGACCAAATATATATTCTCCCTATTATAAATCACAATGTCACAACTTAGTATGGGCAGTCTTAAGTTTTTGACATTCTAGTGTATATGCAGTGGTATCTAAATGTGGTTTTAATCTCATCCTGATATCTTGTCAGAGCTGTCAGCTAAGGAGCTAGCTTGGGAATAAGAGCCTGTAGAGTTTGGGTACTGTCCTCAAGGGTATTATATATACACAAAATCAACAGCCGATACAGCACAATGACCCTAAATGATGGATTGGTCTTTTTTTGCCATCAGTTCCTGTGACTAGTTTCTGGGATTTGTGCATCTTCTCCCCACAGCCTAAAGGCTCTGCCACATTAGGGGTATTATTTCAAGGTCTCACTCAGGATTGGGAACACTTTTGCCAGAGAAACAGGATGGGTTTTACTAAATTTTGCAGAACCATGATATAGGGCCCTCTTGCCAGTAGAATAAGAGCTATATTGTGGGGAATGCATATTGGAAGCTTTTGAGACTCTCCTCTCCCCCCCTGGTCAAGATAGTAGATTAAAAACAGTTTCACATCTTGGGCATGGGAAGAAATTAATGCCACTGTTAAAAACCTAAAGGATAAAAGGGTGATAGCTCTCATCGTATTTCTATTTAATTTACTAGTTTGTTCTCTACTAAAGCCAGTTGGATCCTTATGGATGGCAATAGGCAAACGATCACAAATTAACCAAGTTGTATCTCTAGTTGCAGCTGCTCTGCTAGATATGACACCTTTTCAAGAGCAGGTTAACAAAGCTTTAGATACTTGATATTTGATGGCCAGTGATATGGCAAATATTATGTTAGTTTTTCTCAGAATTAGTAGTAGTTTGTATGCACATGGGATAGACATCAGAATGTTCTTGACCTAGGAATATGTTAATTCTCTTGTATATAGTCATAATATAATCCAAAGAGATCTGGTCCATCTGGGTACTATGTAGAGAACATTATATTGATCCACTGTATCAGTGACATCAATTAATTTTGCTGATGAGCAGTAAGTGGCAAGAATGTTGGAAGCCTTAGTAAGACACATGCACTCCAGAGAATAAGGGGTAACGGTCAGACATCTGCCATATCATTAAAGTTTTTAAAAAGTCTATGGTCTTGGCCATGCCAGGGAATTCTCTCCAAAGTAAAGGACACATTATTACAACCTCTACTTAAGCAGCAGCTCAGGTCTTCTCTATGTTGTAGAAGCAGAATATTCTTCACCTAGGAATACTTCTTTGACCCATTAGTTGGGTGATACAGAAAGCTTCCAGCTTTGAGTGTGGCCCAGGGCAGGAAAGAGCTCTTCAGAAGGTCCTTGATATGGTGCAAGAGCCTGACACTTGATGGATTACTGAAGAGTCTACCCAACTTATGACTTGGTGGATCTGAGAGAATCCACGCCCAGGATGGGCAACTTAGGCTCACATGATGTAGATGGAGCATTTGACTGGTGTATCCTATGACTGACTATGAGGTATGAACTGAGTGAGAGGTACCAGTACATCACTGGTAGATGGCATGGATGTTTGGGCCACCTACTTATTTGTGCTGTCTGACCCTGTTCACGGCTGATTCCAGATGTACTACTTTCATCTTATGATGGATTATAGTTGGTCCTGACTGACCTAGTTTGTACCTCGGGTGGGGGGGGGGGAGGGTTCATTATGACCAGCTGATGAAGAAGGAAAGAGGCTGAATTTGGTCCATAGATGGTTTAGTTCAGTATATGAGTGTATACCAAAAGTGGACTGCAGTTAAACCACAGACCCACTTGAAGTAGCCTAGAAAGAAAGATAGCAGTGGGAAGAAATCATCCTAATTGGCAGAGCTTTGGTCAGTATGTCTGATTATTCAATTTATGCGGAAAGAAAAGGGGCCTGAGGTAAGTTTGTAGACTCACAAATGGAGAATGGCTTGGATGATTGGTCAGGGGCCTATGGAAGAAATAATATAATAGAAGACAGAAGCCTTTCTGGAAAAGAAGAATATAAATAGATCTATAGGATTGGGTCTAAAGTGCTGCATATGTTCATGCCTGTCAGAAAGCATCCTCAGTGATGCGATGCTCAACAGCCACATAGAATCAATTTACATCTGCTGATTTCTGCCATTAACTATCCCAGTGCTGATACAACTGGGATCATGAACAGAGTAGCCACTGTAGCAGGGGTGGAGGCATATGGGCCCAAGTGCAAGGACTCCCACTTAACAAGGGAGACTTAGCTACTGCCACTGATGAGTGTCCACTTTTCCAGTAGCAGAGATAACACTGAGTCCCCAGTCCAGCACCATCCCATAAGGAGGGCAACCAGCTATTTGGTGAAGAATTGACTACATTGGGCATCTTCCATCTTACCAAAATTGACATATTTCAGGCATTGATTTGTCTGTCATACATTTCATACATTCAGATCTTTAGCCAGCACCACTATCTGAGGGCTAAGGAACTTAAGGGATAGATACTTGAACTTTCTATATACATGCTATATAAGTTAGAATCTTCCATGAAATATTGAACAGAATTGATAAAATTTGGCATTTCTTATCACTCCAATCTCAAGAGAAAATCTCTTAGAATTTTACTATTAAGTTTGATGTTTGCCAAAAGTTTTACTCTATATACATTTATAAAGTTAAGGAAAATTTTTTATAATTCTAGTTTTCTAAGAGTTAAAAAATTTAATAATGAATTACTGTTGAATTTTATTAGTGCTTTTTCTGATTAAGAAGATAATATGATTTTTCTCTTTTATTCTGTTAATATAGTGAATTATATTACTGCTTTTAAAATTTAAGCTTACTCTGAATTCTTGAGGTAACCTCAATTTGGTTATGATATACACTATATGTGTCAGAGAATTTGAATAGTTAATATTTTGTTTAGGACTTTTCATCTATATCCACAAGTGAGATTGGCTGGTTAGTTTCTTTTTTTGTAATGTCTTTGTCAGGTTTTAGTGGTTTTGGTATCAAGTTAAGTTGACTTCATTAAACAGGTTGGAAAGTGGTTCTTTCTTTACTGTTTTGGGTGAGATTTTTATATGATTTCTAAAAAATACAACAAATGAAAAATTTATGTATGATTGGTACAGTTCTGTACCAATCTATTACTTAAATTATTTAAATGTTGGATGGAATTCACTGGTGGAGTCAAATGGGCTGGGAATATTTTTGAGGGATTGTTTTAAATTATGGATAATGTCTAATAGTTGTAGGATTATTCAGCTCTTCTATTTTATATTGTGGCCATTCTAATATATTATGATTTTCTAGTAATTTGTACATTTCAACTAAAGAATTTTAATTTATTGGCATAATTATATTATATCCTCTCATTAAAAAAAATGGCTGCAGTATCTGTGGTGATATTCTTTTTTATTCCTGAAATTAAGTATGAGTGCCTTCTATTTTTCATGGTTAGTCTTGCCAGAGTTTATCAATTTTAAAGTGTTTTGGGGGCATCTGGGTAGCTCAGTCATTTAAGTGTCTGGCTCTTGATTTCAGCTCAGGTTATGATCTCAAGGTTATGGGATTGAGACCTGTGTGTCAGGCTCCATGCTTATTGGGGGAGTCTGTTGGAGATTATCTTTCACTCTCCCTCCCCTTCACCTCACCACTTTCTCTCTCCCTGAAATAAAAAAAAAGTATTTTCAAAGAACCAACATTTGACTTTGTTATTCCTCTCGCTGTATGTTTTTTATACTTTATAATTTTCTGTTCTTATCTTCATTATTTTCTTCCTTCTACTTTTTTTGTGCTTAATTTACTATTGTTTTTCTAACTTGTTGAGGTGAATGCTTAGATTTCAGCTACTTTTCTTTCTAAAGCATACATTTAAGACCGTAAATTTTCCCTTTAAGCATGACTTTTCATATACCTTGCAAATAGTATTTTATTAACATTTATTTTAAAATATTTTCCAATTTCCATTTTGATTTCTTTTTTTGACTCATGGGTTATTTAGAACTTTAATTTTTAAAGTACATGAGGACTTCTTATTTTGTTGGTGCTGGTTTCTAGCTTAACTCAGTATAGTCAGAAAAATGTACTCTTATGATCTAAGTCTTGAAATTTGTTAAAACCTGATTTATGACTCAAAACATGTCAACTTTGGCAAATGTGTCGATGAATTTGGAAAAAAATTTGTTTTCTGCAGTTGTTAGGTATAGTGTTCTATATATGTCACTTAGTTCAAGTGTCAGTCATGTTCAAATCTCCTTTGTATTTTTTTTTTTTTTTTGGTCTGTTCTATCAGGTACCAAAAAGGCATGTTAAAATCTCCCACTATGTTTGTAGGTTAGCCTATTATTGTTTAGTTGTGTCAAATTTTGTTTCTATACATTAAGGCCATATATTTAGGAACATACATTTAGAATTGCTATGATTTCCTGGGCAATTGTAACTTTTATCATTATGATTTTGTGTTCTTTTTTTTCTTTGTTTTTTTGTCTTAAAGTCTACTATATCTGATGTTAAGATGGCTACATGGATTTCTTTTGTGTGTGCATATTATATCTTTTCCCATTTCTTACTTACATATTTTTGTATCTCTATTTTTAAGAGTGTTTCTCTTTCAAACATCATTTAATATGGTTTTTGACTTTTTAAAACCCTGTCTTCATAATCTGCCTTTTGATTGGAACAGTGTTTTTATATTTAATGTAATGACATATAAATCTATCATTTTCCTATTTGTTTCTCTTTCTGGCCCTCTTTTGAATTAAGTATTTTTATTATTTGTTTTTCTCTATTAACAGGTTAAGATATTTACTATGCTTTTAATGGCTTACAGTCTGTATCCCTGATTTACCAAAGTTTAATATAAACTAGTACTTTCATCTTATCCAAGAAAATTCAAAAATATTACAATACTTTAACTCTCTTTGTAGTAATCCTGACTAATTATTGCTGTTTATTTAATTTTCTCTATATTTTAAGCCCTGAAAAGTATTAGTGTTATTGCTTTATTCAATCAATTTGTTTACTTCCCACTTTTTTCTCTCTTCATTTATTTCTTACATCTTTAATATTTTACCTGGGATTACTTTTCTTTTGCCTAAAGAACATCTTTCAATATACTTTTATTTAAGTCTAGAAGTAGTTCTCTTGTTTTTGTTTTTGCATGCAAATGTAAAAACATTATTATTACATTCTTAAAACATTATTTTACATTCTTTTTTTTAAACACAATTTTATTTTATTTTATTTTATTTTAATTTTTTTATTTATTTATGATAGTCACACACAGAGAGAGAGAGAGAGAGGCAGAGACACAGGCAGAGGGAGAAGCAGGCTCCATGCACCGGGAGCCTGACGTGGGACTCGATCCCGGGTCTCCAGGATCGCGCCCTGGGCCAAAGGCAGGCGCCAAACCGCTGCGCCACCCAGGGATCCCCATTATTTTACATTCTTAAAGGATATTTTTGTTGAGTATAGTTTGGCAGTTTTTTCCCTTTGATGAACTTTGAAAAAATTATACATTGTTTTTTGATTTCCATTGTTTCTGTTGAAAAGTGATATTTTCTTTTTTGAAGGCAATATTTCTTTTTGTGGCAGGGAGTTGCTTTCAAGATTTTTCTTTGTCTTTCTCTGTCAGCAGTTTTACTGTGGTTTGCACAAGTGTGTTTTACTTTGCATTCATCTCCTTGGGGCTATGGGTATTTTGTGGCTGTGATGTAGAGTCTTTCAACAGTTTGGGAAAAATTCGTAGTCGTTATTTACCCATTCCTTCTGTCCTCTTCCGTTTTAGATTATAATTACCCTTTCACTGTATCCTCTGTATGTCCTTTTTATCCTCTCAATTCTCTTGTTCCTTTCTCTTTCTTTCTTTCTTTCTTTCTTTCTTTCTTTCTTTCTTTCTTTCTTTCTTTCTCTTCTTTCTTTCTTTCTTTCCCTTCTTTCTTTCTTTCTTTCTTTCTTTCTTTCTTTCTTTCTTTCTTTCTTTCTTTCTTTCTTTTCTTCTTTTCTTTTTCTCCTCACTTCCTCCCTTCCTTCCCTTCCTCTCCCCTTCCTCCTTTCCTTTCCTTTCCTTTCCTTTCCTTTCCTTTCCTTTCCTTTCCTTTCCTTTCCTTTCCTTTCCTTTCCTTTCCTTTCCTTTCCTTTCCTTTCCTTTCCTTCCCTTCCCTTCCCTTCCCTTCCCTTCCCTTCTCTTTCCCCTTTCTCCTTCCTTCCTTCCTTCCTTCCTTCCTTCCTTCCTTCCTTCCTTCCTTCTCTTTCTTTATTTCTTTCTTAGTTGGCCACAATGTTACGTTAGTATCAGGTGTACAATATATTGATTCAGCAACTGTTATGCAGTATTCGTCACAAGTGTAGCTACCATCTGTCACCATACAGCACTATTAAAATACCATTGACTATATTCCCTGTGCTGTATCTTTCATCTTCATGACTTATTCATTCCATAACTGGAAGCCTGTGTCTCCCACTCCCCTTCACCCATTTTGCCCATCATCCCATCCTCCTTCCTTCTGCCAGCCACCAATCAATAGGTCTGACTCTGCTTTTTGTGTGTTTGTTATTAATTTCTTTTGTTTTTTAGATTCTACATATAAGTAAAATCATATGGTTATTTGTCTTTCTGTGTTTAACTTATTTCACTTAGTTTAATACCTTCTAGGTCAATCCATATTGTTGCAAAGGGCAAAATCTCATCATTTCTTACGGCTAAGTAATATTCTATTGTATATTACACCTTCTTTATCCATTCAACTATCAATGGACATTTGGGGTGCTTCCTTATCTTGGCTATTATAAATAATGGTGCAATAAACATAGGGATGCATATATCCTTTTGAATTAGTGTTCTCATTTTCTTTGGGTAAGTACCCAGTAGTGGAATTTTTTTTTAAATTTTTATTTATTTATGATAGTCACACAGAGAGAGAGAGAGAGAGAGGCAGAGACATAGGCAGAGGGAGAAGCAGGCTCCATGCACCGGGAGCCCGACGTGGGATTCGATCCCGGGTCTCCAGGATCGCGCCCTGGGCCAAAGGCAGGCGCTAAACCACTGCGCCACCCAGGGATCCCCCCCAGTAGTGGAATTATTGGATCGTATGGCATTTCTATTTTTTTTTTAAAGATTTATTTATTTATTTATTCATGATAGACACAGAGATTGAGAGAGAGTCAGAGACACAGGAGGAGGGAGAAGCAGGCTCCATGCCGGGAGCCCAACGTGGGACTCGATCCCGGGACTCCAGGATCGCGCCCTGGGCCAAAGGCAGGCGCCAAACTGCTGAGCCGCCCAGGGATCCCCGGCATTTCTATTTTTAATATTTTGAGAAACCTCCATATTGTTTTCCACAGTGGCTGCACCAATTTGCATTTCCACCAACAGTGCATGAGGGTTCTATTTTCTCCACATCCTTGCCAACACTTATTTCTTGTCTTTTTGATTCTGGCCATTCTGACAGGTCTAAGGTGATATCTCATTGTGGTTTTAATTTGTATTTCCCTAAGGACAAGTGATGTTGAGCAGTTTTTCATGTGTCTGTTGGCCACCGTATTTCTTCTTTGGAGAAATGTCTATTCAGGTCTCTGCCCATTTTTAAATCAGATTATTTGTTTTTTGGGTGTTGAATTATAAAAATTCTTCACTATTTTGGATATTAACTCCTTATTGGATATATCATTTGCAAATATCTTCTATCATTCAGTAGGTTGCTTTTTTGTTATGTTGATGATTTTGTTAGCTGTGCAGAAGCTTCTTATTTTGATATATCTCCAATAGTTTATTTATTTTTTTGTTTCCCTTGCCTTAGGAGACATATGTAGGAAAATGTTTCTATGGCTGATACCGAAGAAATTACAGGACTCACGTTTAGGTCTTTAATCTATTTCGAGTTCATTTTTGTGTATGGTGTAAGAAAGTGGCCATTTCATTCTTTTACATGTAACTGTCCAGTTTCCTCAGCACTGTTTACTGAAGAGACTGTCTTTTCCCCGTTGTATATTCTTGCCTCTTTTGTCATAGATTAATTGACCATGTAAGTGTGGATTTATTGTTTTAAAAATGTTTGACTTATCTTCCAATTTGTTAATTCTCTTTTTGACTGTGTCTTGGATGGTGTTTAATACATATAATCTTTTTTGTTAAGTTTACTTTTTGGGGCAAAACAGTTGTATTAAAGAATCTGCTAATAAGGCCCCTGTGGTCCTGCATTAATCATCCTCTGGTGTACCAGGTGTGTGACTGTCAAAGATTTTGTAATCATGAGGGGAATAACTAATAAATATATTTTAAGGAATGTTCTCATTCAGCTTCTATAATAGTGCTATTTTTCCTATACTTAAAATAATTCATCAAATTAATAGCTCCCACTTGAAGTTTTTTTGCTCATTGGCAGTCACTTCAAATATTCTTCAGACCCATCCCTCCCTCCCTCTCTCTTTCATTCTTTCTTTTTCTTGGTTACAGAGTTTAGAGCCCAAAATATCTTCATAAGGCTGTAGAATATCATGAAACAAAGTTTTCATAAGATTGCTTCTGAAAAAAGTTTATCTTTTATATTTATTTATTTAATTTTGGTAGAATTAATGTACAGTGCTATATACAGTGTTTTAGGTATACAATATAGTGATTCAACAATTTATACATCACTCAGTGCTTATCACTATAAATATACTCTTGTAAAAAATATTTTATTTATTAATACACGAGAGACATAGAGAGAGGCAGAGACATAGGCAGAGGGAGGAGAAGCAGGCTCCATGCAGGGAGCCAGATGTGGGCCTCTATCCTGGTACTCTGGAACTCTGGGATCACACCCTGAGCCGAACGCAGATGCTCAATCACTGAGCCATTTAGGCATCCCTCACAATAAGTATACTCTTAATTCCCTTTACCTATTTCACACATTTCCCCTGCCCCCAAACTCATTTCTGGTAACTACCAGTTTGTTCTCTATATTTAAGAGTCTGTTTTTTCATTTGTCTCGTTTTTAAATTTGTTCATTTGCTTTGTTACTTAAATTCCACATATAACACATAAAATCTTTAATTTTAATTATTTTATTTAAACATTTAAAAATTCTCCTTTGGTTCTCTCTTATAATTTCTGGTTATCTTCCCAAATTAAAAATCTTGTCTGTGTTAGCCTTGAATATATTAAGTATAGTTATATTAATGTTTGTGTCAGTTAACTCTATGGAGAGTCTGGAGACCCTTTCTAGTAACTCTGTATTTGATTGCTATTTACTTTTGTTTTTAGTCGTATTGTCTTGTCATGTCATGTCCCTTAGCTATTTTGATTAAGTGCTGAAGATTATGAAAACTACAGATAATTTGTAGTTCTGGATATTACCTTCCTCTCAGGGAGAATTTATATTTGCATTTATGTAGGCTAGGTACACTGGAAATCCCAGATATTCTTAATCCAATCACCATTTGAAATGAAAGGAAGTTGAGCTTCATCCTCTGTGGGGGTGGTGGTCTGTTTTCAGTTTATTATTACTCCAGAATGGGTAGGAACTCAAGGATCTCAACTATGTGCCTGGAGGTGTGGGGAGAGGTTTTATCAACCACCACTCACTTCCCAGTTGGCTCTGAATTCCAATTTTTGTCGTCCAAGACCTGTGAGTCTATTAAAACCTTTGATGAGTTTCTCAGCCTCTCAGATGCTTCTAGTGGAACATTGGCACATTTCCTGGTAGAAAAGTGGCTTCAAATTCTAGGCTTTCTTCTTGGGTTTCCTTATTCTTCTGGACCATGGCTATGTAATTTTTTACTGCCTTATTATCTGTGCCTTCAAACATTTAAAAAAATATTTGTTCATCTTTTCAAGTCATTCTTAGTAATAAGTTTGGTCTAAATCATCCAGTCTGCACTAATGAAAGTAAAACCCCTTTTTAAATATGCCTTTAATTCTCAAGAGACTGTATTCTTGCTACTCAAGAATTTGTGTAGGAAGCACAAGTGAATGCTTTAAGATGAGATTATTACTTTATTTATTTTTAAAGATTTTTACTTATTTATTCATGAGAGACACAGGTAGAGGGAGAAGCAGGCTCCCCCAGGGAGCCCAGTGTGGGACTCGATCCCAGGACCTGGGGTCACACCCTGGGCCGAAGGCAAATGCTCAACTGCTGAGTCACCCAGGGGCCCCAGAGATTATTACTTTAAATTTGCTTGAGTTTGATTAAAAAGATATGTCTGCCTACAAAATAATGAATTTTCATGATTGAACTATATATCACCTTTTTATATCCCCAGCTCCCTTTCAAATTTGTGCCAGTCATAGACAAAGTAACCCAAAATTCTTTTCCTTAGTCTTTTTTTTTTTAAAACACATCTGAGATAAGATGTTAAATGAAACAGGGCTTATGAACTGAATAAGCTGTGATCAGGACACCATATGTTGTAAATTTAAAACTTGTATTTTTTCATCTCATTTTGGAAATTAGCTCAAACTTCTTTGATCTGGGGATGAATGAAATAAATTTTAGTTATATATATATTCGAGTCAGAATATTAAAGAGGAAAGAGCATTGCTCTCAAAGTTGGAGTGTTGACAACAAGGTAGAATTGGAGTAAGAGACTTTTTCAGCCAGAAATAACTGGGATGGAAGAGGAGATAAACAGGCTACCTGCACATTTACCACTCCTCACTCAGAAATGTTCCTTCCAGAGCTCATTGTAAAGGTTGGTCATTTTCATGCAATTTCTCTCATTTAATAGACAGAGCTCACTGTGGATCATAAGATCACTACTTATCCTACCCATGCATTGTCCATGGTGTACTACCAACCCAAGGGAAATTGAGGTGCTTTTATTATTCCTGATTTGCTGTACCTAGCACACTTGGGGCTTGTTTTTTTGTTTTGTTTTGTTTCATTTTGATTTGTTTTTTGACTGGGGAAACAGAGTAAAATTTGTGTGTAGGCAGCATCAATTCTCTGGAGATATATGAGCAACCCAGAAGTCAATTTTTTTTTTTCACATACATAACTAGACAAATGACTGGGTAAATGGCAGGGAAGTAAAATGAAGTTTTCAAAGTGGACTCCAACAGAAGAATTTTAATGTCACAGCTTATCACAATATGGATATATCAACTATGATATTTGGACAAATATGGTTAGAAAGAAAAACAACATGATTTCTTATTTTATGGGGCAGAAAATGCACTCAGTGGTTTTTTTTCATTTAGTAATATCTGTGGTTTCTTTTCTAGGAAGTGTTTCTGTATTAATGATGTGTGTATATGCATGCAGACTTACACATTACTTCTGATTACACTGGTTATTTATGACTTTTCATATGTGGGTTATTATCATTTTGTAGTTTATATATGCACATTATATTGAATATTTCTTTAGCGTCGATGAGAAAATAAATCATTGGGATGAGAAAACACGAGCATTACAAGGTATTCATCTGGAATTATTCAACCTTTCACAAGCAAATGAGAAAGATTATAAGATTAGACCAAATCCAGGATTTCTTTTCCTCTCTGCCCATCTGTATTCATTATAGTTGAAAGATAGGCAAATGAAACTATTGGTAGCTCAGCCTTTAAAGCTTTATTACAATTTAAAAGCATTAAAAAAGAGAGAAAATGGAAAATCTTATCAAAGGCTGGAAATGATCATCATAATGAATAGTTGAATTTTCCAGCTTAATAACAATGAAGAATGAAGATAGGTGTTGTAACGATATGACTTCATTATTGGTATCACTCAGTATTCTCGATTCCAAAGAATTGAGCATAGAGCTTTAAAAAGCCTCTGTCAGCATATAGAACTGACAGTTGGGCACAGTACTGGAAGAAACGGGATGGGTCCGTGATTTTCAATTCTATATAAACTACAAGTCCACAGCCTTGGCTGAAACACCAGAATCCAAGACTTCTCTGGACTGTTGCTGTGGCTATTGTTATGCTTCTTGGACCCCAGGAATTTTGATCAAGAAAAAAGAAAGACAAGAGAGCACAGAGCTGCCATAAGAATGCAGAGGATATTGTCAATTTTCTCCCAGTATCTATTTTTCTCCCCTTTGCCCAAAATAACTTCCTTTTAATCCAGCCAATGCTGTTCATGGACTCCAGAGGGCAGCTGAACCCATTTCCAGTTCCAGGGGTTCCCTTTTGGTGTAAGGGTAATTCTGTCCCTATCACTGTTAATGATTGATTCTGGAATAGACATGTGTCACAATAACGAATGCTTGCTGGGGACCTTGGGTAGAATATTTTCTTTGGCTTTAGGAGGGTACCAGACATCTTTTCCTCTGGACACGTTCATGATGTTAGTCTTAGAATTACTGCAGTCAACTTGAAGCAGAGACATGGAAAGAGAATAAAGATAATCAAGGAGAAATGGACAAGGACCTATCTAGTCATCTGATCACTGCATGGAGAGCTGTGAGGTAAAAATTTCCTTAATTGTTCATTAAATTTAAATGAGCTATTTCTTGCAGCCAAGATTGTTCCTACTGATAGAAAAAGGTCTACTTCAAGCTCTGGTGGTTCCTAATCCAGAGGACCACCCACAGGGTCTGTTTCAGGGATCTTTTGGCCAATTTGATCTAATAGGAGGAGACCTATTTTAAAATTTCATGTTTTGTGGTAATGCTCTCTGGATTCTCTGGTTTGTAAGCCTAGAGCCCTCCTAAAAAGGCCACCCCTGCTGGAATGGATCTTCTGGATGAGGCCTGGTCCAGAGCCCTCATCTTGGGCCCAAAAGTGCCTGCAATGGTCACTCTAGGCTGTGGAGAACATTTTTCTTCTCTGTGATAGTCCTTCATCTCCAACAAAAAAGTCTAATGAAAAGATTTGTCTATGGAAGATGCATTCTCATGCTTGGCTTCTCTAACTTCCTGTGCAACTTTAGTTTTTAAGCTATTTTTAGTCCAGGCATATGAGCAGTTTTGGGAAGGCCTGTTGAACCCTTATCAACTAAAAGTAGAAGCTACGTGTGATAGAGGCAATTTGGCAATGGAAAGGCTTGGTCAGGTGTGAAAATAAAGCTGGCACCCTAAATGATCTCTAAACCCAGTAAGAATAGCTGGCTTGCATTCCAAGGGATTTAAAATATCTATTGTGGGGGCCACTATATAATACAGACAAACTTTTACAGTAAGACATCTGTGATGTGCATGGTGTATAGTATTGTGGGCCTGCAATCAGATAGGTAAGTTTTGCACTTTTGTTTAAATGGAACTGTCAAATCAAGACCAGGAAAAAGTGAGCAGGAGCTGGTGACCCCCCTATCAGGAATGATGGGGCAGGGATCATTGTCCTGAGTAAGAGATTCTACCTATTGAGGTAGCTTCTAATTTTAGAAGCCTGTGATTCTGTAAAATTGTCTTTCTTTCTATATACACATATTTAATGTATGTATCGTAGGTCATTACACATATAGGGCCAGTGTGTCACACAGTAAGCTTAGGGTGACTACACAGAATGACATTTTATTCTTTGGAGGCTCTAAGTGAAAGTGACATGAATCCCCACCACGTTCATATCTGTACTCATGAAATTTTGTTGAGAATTCCTCTGAGAGAGAACGTCTCAGTATCAAGTCAGTTTTGTGGCCTTGAGCTAGGACAGTTGACAAGACATCTTATAATAAGAATAAGAGGGCAAGATGCCCTAAGGGCTTCACATACATTTATATCAAAATGCTGTGAAGGAAAATCAGTGTTTTGCTTCTAGCTGTGAAAACCAAACTTCACCAAATTACTAGGGATGAACACTTTATTTTCAAACACCAGATAGGGGAAACCTCCCCTTACCCCCAAGCTGAATTATGACTCTGGATGTAACATGGTGTGGTAGGTGTGGCAGTAACCTTGGTTTGGGATTAGTGACTTCATTCCTCCTTCCATCCAAGTCTTTTTTCAAAATGACCTCAGCAAAGCCTTTTCCAATCACCCCATCTGATATTTCACTCTACTCGGCATTTCATCGCCTCTTTCCCTGCATCATGTTTCCTTAACACTTATCTTGCCCAGAAGCAGGATCTCAGAGAAGGATATGCGTGCATGTGGTTGATATGGGGCTGATGAAGGCCAGTGGGGTTTGGGAGAGTGAAATAGGGCAGAGCAGGAAGCCAGTCAGGGCTCAGTAGTCAGCAGGTTATTGCTGTGGGTGGCTGGGACTCAGTCCTGCTGGGGCCTCTGGGAGACGGTGTGGACATGCCTTGGAGGGGGTCTGAGGCATCCGGAAGTTGGCATGTTTATCCACCAGTTCTCATCAGTGGGTGGTTGAGAGCTGCTGTGGGAGTGGGGGTGGTGGTTGGGACTTTAACTTCCCAGCAGTTCCTGTCTCTGTGCTTGGGCCAGTGTCCTCCAGCTGCCAGAGAAAGCCCTCTGCTTTGCAGAGGCTCCAAGTAGGAACCCTGGGGTCAGGACAGGTGGGAATGGAGTCCGAGGGAATCTGAGAAGGGTGCTGGTAACATCTGCTGAGAACTTGTTACTCTCTACTGGACTGTATATTTTACTTCCTTATCTTTTTTGTCTGTCTTCCACTGTAACATAAACTTCATGAAGACAGGGACTTTTCTCTGTCTTGCTCACTGAATGGCACTGGAAACATGGTTTCTGAGTTATTTATTCCACGTTTAACAACACCAATTAGGGCCTACCGGAAACCTGTACTGCTCTCACACTCTCTGACACTGTGACCTCCAAGGGGCTATGGAGACCCCCATGGTATTTATTTCTTAAGAATTACAAGCGGATGATAATTAGACAAACACTGTTGTTGTTGTAATGCATATTTTTGGTAACTGAGTAACTGTGACAGCATGAACTGCTAGATCAGAGAAAGATCAACAGGGAGTAGAAGAGAAAATGCGAACAACAGATAGAGTCACCCCAGTTTCCACAGACAGCCTCCTTGCTAACTGGGTCTGGACATGTGGAACCCCAAATCCAAAGCCTGTCTCTGGCTGACAGTAGCATTCAGGTCTCATAATCCAGAAAGATGCTTTTGTTTGGACTCCATGAGTCAGTCAATGCAGACTGCCAAATGGCTCAGATGACTCATTGAGTATGTAATCAGCAACTATT
Source organism: Canis lupus baileyi (assembly GCF_048164855.1). Taxonomy (NCBI): domain Eukaryota; kingdom Metazoa; phylum Chordata; class Mammalia; order Carnivora; family Canidae; genus Canis; species Canis lupus. The sequence goes on along the minus strand of NC_132870.1, from coordinate 6,226,191 downwards.
CTAGAGCATTTTCATAACATGTACAACTGTTAAATTACATCAAACCTGCCCTGAACTTTTTTCCTGCCACTCTAAACCTAAGTCTAGAATATTTATCTTGAAACATTTGGCTCATCTTTGTAGCCCATCATTAGGCTCTCCCTGAATCCCAGTTTTATCCCCTTCAGCTTCCTGGTGTTTCTCAATTAACAATGTTTAGCTCTCATTTATTTACGCTTCTCCTTTAGATGCTGACTCCCACCCACCTTGCCCTTTCAAACACACGACACATGTGATTATTATTCTTGAGTCCTAGTGTATCTTAGATTTTCAGTCAATAGGAAATATAAATTAATTTTGATTGGACATTCTTCATATATAGCCACATATTTTTCCCTTGTATTAGTGCTGTTCCTCAAGGAATGAAGACTACAAACCCTTTCAAGTTCCATTTCCCCAATTTCTTTTTTTTATAATAAATTTATTTTTTATTGGTGTTCAATTTACCAACATACAGAATAACACCCAGTGCTCATCCCATCCATTTCCCCAATTTCTAACTTTGGATTTTTCCTCTGCAGTCAGCAGGTGGCCAAAGGTCTAGAACACAGCCCATAGTACCAATTATTGTTGTTAACACTTTGTAGTGTCATTTCTAGTTGGAGACTTTTCTGTACCCAACACAGGAATATGTACTGTTTTATTTTATTTTTTATTATTTTTATTATTTTTAAAGATTTTATTTATTTATTCATGAGAGACCTAGAGAGAGAGAGAGAGAGAGAGAGAGAGAGGCAGAGAAACAGGCAGAGGGAGAAGCAGGCTCCATGCAGGGAGCCGGACGTGGGACTCCATCCCAAGTCTCCAGGATCAGGCCCTGGGCTGAAGGCAGCGGTAAACTGTTGAGCCACCAGGGCTGCCCCAATATGTACTGTTTTAAAATCATTCATGGAAGCTCTAGAATATATCCCCAATGTTGGAGAAGAAATTTATTCTAAATGCAAATCCCAAACATTTTCTAAGTGCAACCGGAGGGAGAAAAATTCAGAGACGTCTGTTTTATGTAGGCACATCTGGCTTGGAAGTAAAAACTCAAGAAGTGGTAGCTTTTGGTATATTAGGTCATCATCAAAATAACATTTCTGAATATTATTTATCATGTGTTATTTTTTAAAAATGTTTCATTTATTCATTTATGAGAGATACACACACACACAGAGAGAGAGAGAGAGAGAGAGAGAGGCAGAGGCAGAGGGAGAAGCAGGCTCCATGTGGGGAGCCTGATGTGGGACTCAATCCTGGGACTCCAGGACCAAGCCCTGAGCTGAAGGCAGACGCTCAGCCGCTGAGCCACCCAGGCGTCCCTATCGTGTTATTAAGCAAGGCACTGCACAAAGCAAAGTGGTCATATCCAAATGCCCATAGCAGAATTAAAACATGGTTGGGAGGTCCTGTACCCCAACTCACCAAGGTTTTCTAAAGGGGCCTGTGAGTAGAGGAATGAGTACTCCTGGGACCCTTCTGTCCCAAAGATGGTATGTGGACTGAGAAAATCTGCCATGTTATAAGGTCACATGTGGGTCTACCAAAGGCACGTTGGTGTTGCCTAAGAATTTGGCTTTGGAATCCCCGGAAATAACAAGAGTGGCTCAGACAAGCCAATGGACAAACCATATGGTTGTGCAAACACTAAAAAATAAAGTAGACTGAGATAAAAGCCTTTACATGATGTTAAAAAATTAGGGACAACAAACCGTACATTTTTATCTCCGAGCTCCCCTGGTATTTCATAAAGGTTTTCTCTCAAGTGAAACAATGAGCTTGCTGGTGTGATGAATTAGCAGACACCTCCTTTGGTGTGAAGTATTCCTGTGTTGCAAATCACTGATTTTATTAGATGGCACCCTCTAGCAGCAGTCTAATGCTGCCTCATGAAAAATCCATAACAATTCAATCTAATTTTAATGATTCTGGAAAATAATAGTATATATTTGAGAACAGCCCACTTGCTCATATTCCCACCTTCCTGTCATTTCTGTTAAAGTGAGTGTGATTCATGGACTTTTGTGGCTATTTTTTTTCACAATGTATGAATGCAACTCCGTTTATTTTTATCTTCACACATCCTTGCTCCCCCTCAGCGTATTTCTCACATCTTGCATATGTTTACAGCTTGTTTATTTATTCATTTGGTTTATAAGCTCATTGGAGGAAGATCAAAACTAATTCAGTGAACATTTAAACGCATTATGACCCTGGTTCACAGAAAAAATGCATATATAATGGTTTACTTTTTTGTTTTAGAGAAACACTGAAAATAACTGTATCTAAGATTCTCTTCAGACATATAGCTAGAGAGCAAAAGGAGTTTCTAAGATAAGCAGAAAATTGATGAAAGTCAATCTAGGAGTAAACTATACCTCTGTCCTACTTGCCTTTTAATTTCATTTGCTTACTTATGTGTAAATCTTTATTCATGTGACACCTTCATTGTGTAAAAGTCATGCTGTTTTCCTGTTGGGGCAAATCCTCTGGGAATATACAAGAGCTTGATATGTAGTCTCAAATAGGTCACTTTTTAAAAAATCTTTTTAAAATATGGTTACAATAATTTATCTTCGTTTTTTTAAAATATGGTTACAATAATTTATCTTACAGAGGCACAATATTAGAAAAGAGCAAGACACTACTGTATTTTTGTATGTTCTAATTCTTATGTGTTAGCACTACTGTCTATCTATTAGTTAGATTGTATGCAACCTTCAGATATCTTATGGGAAGAGAATATGTTATTTCTTGACTTCCATGGTTGTTTAAATTCCTTTTCTAGATATATATAGTTATCAGATTATGTTCTTCACATTATTTTTCCTGTCAGGATCATCATTTACCAACAGCAAATATTTAGTTTGCTAATAAAATAGTATGTACCTAAGTTTCTATTCCCTATTTTCTGGTACATATGCTTTTATTATGATTAGTATTTTTACTGGTGTACAATTTCAGCAATATGAGTACTATTGATATTATTCCTTTGTTTTATTACCTTTTAATGATTTTTTATTTTTTTATTTATTTTTATTTTTATTTTTTTAACCTTTTAATGATTTTAACCACTATTTGTTGTCTCCTGCTATGAAGAAATCTATCCTGTAATAGATATACAATACTTTGAAAATCAGTGGTAACAAGAATTTTCTGAAAGAAAATCAGAGTACTGAAATAATGCTAGACATCTGTTTGGTTGCCCCAGTTTTCCTAGGTAGACTTAGAATAGACTAGTCTGGAGAGATACAGATTGAAATAAGTGCAAGGTTTATTTGTCGACTTTGCTATGTGCCTGTGCATGCCTGTATAGGAGTGTTTGTCTAACTCGCCATTCATGGAGGTTAGGGAGGTCACATTCACATTCTGTTATCTGACATATTACATGAATAGTCTTTATGAGAACATGAGTGATCATCCCAACAGATGCTTATCATTTCATGAGTTAGATTCCATCTATATTTCTAGTCATACATTCCTGAACTTTAAGGCCAAACATACTTGGCTTCTCTATTGTCCCTCAGGTTAGTAAAAGATTTATTGACATACAAAAAAGTAAGCAAGCCTAGCCCAGACAGGCTCTTTATCTAGAAATTTACTGATTTTCTGCTCATACTGTATAAAATCTACTTTCAAAAACGAGAAAGGAATAATATAAATTTTGGCTGATTTTTCTTATGGCAAATGGAAATGTCAATGAACTGTTCATAAATTTTTCAGCAGAATTACAGAATGTTTTTTTTTTTAAAGAATGTTTGTTTTTAAGCGGATTTTGTTAAATATGAAAATATCTTACTGGAGTCCTTCCCCCTGCCCCCAGAAATACCTGCTAGTGGGTAGGCTGTGGAATAGTTTGTCCTTTATCTTTTTCAGACTATATCAGTACTGGTACTCTGTAACATACAACATATGGGTTTGGTTTCTCTAATTCCTAAGACAATCCTTGATTGATCTTGTATTAGGTGAGCTTTATTATGATAGACTCATGAACTGGTAGGTATAGAATTACTGGTGCAGTGGTAGATTCTATATCCAGGATGCTTGGAATAATGTGTGGGTTGTCAGGCAGAGTTGTACTTTGGGTGTACGCATGCTTTAATGCAGGCACAGTGCCTTATCAAGATGGTTATCTTTTACATCATGGCTAATACCAGCATATTGAATTGCCCTCTTCTTGACCACTTTTCCAAATGTTCTCCTTTGGCCTTCCAACCCTACTTCCAAGACACTTAAGTCACCAGGACATAAAAATAAGATAGAAGAAATCTAATTGTCTAGAAAGTATAAAGAACTTCTCTAGAGCATGTGGGGACATTTCTCTGGTTTGGCCTAACTCGAATCCATTCCCTCTGGATTCTGGCAATCTTCCTTACAATTCTGATGGCTCCCACATGATGAGGAGTCTGCTTGGAGAGAGCGTTTGGACGATGCACTCACCGTCTCTTTTTTTCTTAAGTTTTCCTCAGCTTCCGAAGTTCTCCACAGTATCAGAGTAGTGGATCTATGATGCTGTAGGTGGTTGCTGCTGCAGCATGGGGAAAACGTTTAATGTTGTTCCAAGGAATATGTGAAATCACAAGATAAATTTGGTACAGTTTCCCAAAGGTCGAGCTATTATTTCTTAAAGCTGTGCAATTTAGGTTGGGCTCACTGGGGTGGTTCTGTTGCTCCACATGTGACTGCAGGAGCTGTTTGTTTGTTTGTTTATTTGAGAGGGCACAAAAGTGAGCAGGGGAGAGGCAGAGGGAGAGAGAGAATCCCAAGCAGATTCCCCGGTGAGCATGGAGGGAATGTTCCGATCCTGAGATCATGACCTGAGCCAAAACCAAGAGTTGGATGTTTAACTGACTGAGCCACCCAGGTGCCCTGGAGCTGGGATATTTAAGATGATTTCTTTACTCCCACGTCTGGTGCCTCAGTTGCAAGGGCTGCAAGAGCTGGGATGGGCTAGCCAGGCAACCCTCTTTCTTTCTACAAGGTCTGTCCATTTGAGTGGCGAGACCTTTCTACATGATGGCTCAGGGCACCAAGAAGACAAAGCCCACTGTGAAATCACTTATCAAATTTTTACTTGCATCATAGTTGCTAATGTTCCATTGGCCAAAGTGTCAGATGACCCAGTGTCATGGAGCAAAGGCCTTGAAGCCTAAAGGCATGATTCACTGGGGGTTGCCAATGTAACAGTCTATCACATGGAGTAATAATGACAAATTTATGTGAATTTTAACGATGGAACAGGTGATTTCAAGATAACTTGTCTTTATGATAGACCAGGACTCATGCACTCTGGATAATGCATTTACTTTTTTTCTGTTGCTGAGAACTGACCCAGCCCAGTTTGGTGTGCACCACTATTAGGTTCTTTTTGGTATATCCCGGGCTATATTAATGGTTAGAGGTAAAGAGGATTAGTTACTTATAACCTATATCAGGTTGTTAGGAAAGCAAGTCTCAGAGCAAATTCTGGCCACTCACATAGACATTATTATAGGCAGGCACAACATCATCTTAAACTACTTCTGCAAATATCGTTTAGAGATCTCACCCAGGGTTCTACTCCTAAGGACAAAGTTTCCAGGGCTCTCTAGAATGTTACCTCCTTTTCCTTTTTCTTTTTTGCAGTCACAGAGAGTGTCTATAAAATATTGTAGCCAATTCATATTTCTCCACTGCCACTTCCCAAATGAAAGCCTCATTTTTATCAATTAACAAGCCACCAATTCCACCCATGAAAACCCATTCCTAACATTATGCTGATTAGGAAATCTCTGGCAATGAAGGGAGAAAAAAATGACTGAAGACCTTTTAGTCATCACCTCTAGTGCATGACTTTTCTAATAAAATTTAATTCATCATCTCCAGACTGTGGATTTCTGATTAGGGCAGCATCCTGCCCCAAGAGTGAAACTGTAACTGACACACACTCTATCCTAGAGAATATTAAAGTATAGATACCATAGCATGGGCCTTATAGGGTGCTTTGGTGGAAAAACATGGGAAGCCTTCAGCCGAGTATAGGAAATTAGGACCTTGAGGATTCAGTTCATTGCTTCTGGGAATAGTAACATTGTACTCAGTTTAACTGTTTCTAAAACTAATCTAAGGGGGCGCTTGGGTGGCTCAGTTGTTTGAGCATGTAACTCTTGATTTCTGTTCAGGTCATGATCTCAGGGTCACAAGATCAAGCCCTGTGTCTGGCTCTGTGTATTTTTATTATCTATTTTCAAACATACACAAAAGTAGAAGCTCGACCCATCATCTGGCTTCAGTGATTATTAATATTATGACCAAACTGCTTAATTTTCACTTTTCTCCTCTACTCTCCACCCTGCTGCCTAATTTTAAAGTAAGTCTCAGATATCGTGCCATTTCATCTGTAAATACTTCAGTGTATATTTCTAACAACAGATACGATTTTCCTGTTAGCATAAGCATAATACTATTAATACACCTAAAAAGTGAACAGTTCCTCAATATTCAGTCAGTGTTCAGATTTCTCAGAATCATAAATGTCTGTCATTGGTTTGTTTGATTCAGGATTCAGACAAGGCCTACAGATTACATTTGGTTGGTATGTACCTTGGGTCCTGTGTTTCTTGTGGTAGACCCAGAGCGGGGTTTCCTAGTATCAACACTATTGACCATTTGGACTGGATAGTTATTTGCAATAGGGGACTGCCCTATGCATTATAGGCTATCTTAGCAGCATCCTCCACCTCTACCTGCTAGATGCCAATAGCACCAGCCCCCCTGAGTGACAACCAGAAATGTCTCCAAACATTGCCTAATGTTCTCTTCATGTAAAATTGCCCCAGTTAGGAGCCACTGATCTAGCATTCATGTTTAACTTTCTGGCAAAAATATTTCACAGTCGAAATTGTATATTCGTTATTGCATCACATCACAAAACATACAATAATTGGTTATCTCTCTTTTTGATTAGTGGGTCTATGTGTTGTTCACCTGATTTATCCATGCTAAAGTTTCTCATTTATTTTTCACCCAAGAATTTTCATGGCCATTGATGATCATTACCTATATCCATTGTTTTATTGGGGATTGCAAAATGGGGATTTTACAGTTTTATCATTCTCTTTACATTTATTATTAGCTGAAGAAGAATGTTTCCTTCAATGACAACATGTTTCCCTCATGACAATGTTTCCCTCTACTGACAACACTTCTGAAACCAAATGTGTGGGTTTTCCACCAAGCAATTCTCCACCAATAGGTTAAGGGTGCAGTCTCACAAGACTGCCGCCTACTTCCAATGCCAGTCACAAGTCCCATGTTGTCACCTGTACTTCTGACCAACCAGCTATAAATTGGAGGTTCCCGTGACCCCCCTCCTTGGGTTCAGTAACTTGCTAGAGCAGTGCACAGAACACTTTACGTACTAAATTACCAGTTTATTATAAAAAGTACACTCAGAAACAGCCAAATGAAGAGATACATAGGGCAGGGTATTGGGAAGAGAAGAGCTTCCATACTCTCCAGGCATGCCACTGTCCCAGCATGTCAATGCGTTCACCTGCCTGAGAGCTCTTCAAACCCTGTTGTTTAGGGTTTTTAATGGAGTTTCCTTTACATTGATTAAATGATTGGCCATTTGTGATTGGGCTTAACCTTAGACCCTCTCCCCTTGCAGGTGTGTAGCTAGGCTGAAAGTTCAAATCCTCTAATTACATGGTTGATTCCTTTGCCAACCTCCAAGAGTCACCATTACCATAAAATCAGGTGTGGTTAAAAGGGGCTCATTGTGAATAACAGAAGATGTTCCTTTTTTTTTTTTTTTTTTAATTTTTATTTATTTATGATAAGCACACAGTGAGAGAGAGAGAGAGAGAGAGGCAGAGACATAGGCAGAGGGAGAAGCAGGCTCCATGCACCGGGAGCCCGACGTGGGATTCGATCCCGGGTCTCCAGGATCGCGCCCTGGGCCAAAGGCAGGCGCCAAACCGCTGCGCCACCCAGGGATCCCCAGAAGATGTTCCTTTTTCTGTTTATCACTGAGAAAATTATAAGAGTTTTAGATGCTCTGTGCCAGGAACTGAGGATGAAGATCAATTATATATTTCTCATTTTTTTTTTACAACATTATGCTCTACCTCCTGGTCTTTGGACACATATCCCTTACAGTAAAGTGCTCATAAAAGTCAAAATGCTCATTACTAGAATCCATTTAATCATTAATAATTATCCAGTCCATCATCATATTGTATGAAAATGTCTCTGAGGGAGAAGCCACTTAGGTTTGTGGGCTTTCATTCAGTCTTGTCAGGTTCCAAAAGTGGGAGTGGTCTCAGCAATATGTTCTTCATTTGCTTTTTTTCACTTAACAATGTATCTTGAGGAATACTCCAAATTAGTATTTGATTTGGAGTATCAATAGCAGCATTATGGATCAGATAATTCTTTGTTTCTTTTGGGGGGCAGTTCTTTTTTTTAAGATTTTATTTATTTATTTATGAGACAGAGAGAGAGAGAGAGAGAGAGGCAGAGACACAGGCAGAGGGAGAAGCAGGCTCCCCACAAGGAGCCGGATGAGGGACTCGATCCCGGGATCAGGACCTGAGCTGAAGGCAGATGCTCAACTGCTGAGCCATCCAGGCGTCCCTTGGGGGGCAGTTCTACGTATTCTATGTGTTATACGTATTATAGGCTGTTTGGTATCCCTGGCCTCTACTCACCTGATGCCAGTAGCAACTCTGCCATTAGATAATCGAAAATGTCTCTAGACGTTGTCAGATATCCCCTGGAGGGGCAAAATCATCCCTAGCTGAGAACCAGTGCTTTTTAATGATATCGAGAGCTTTCTAATTTCTTTTTATGACAGCACCATACTCCATTTTGTGAATGTACCAGAGTGTGTTCAAGCAGTATCCTATGGTTGAGCATTTATGTTGTTTCTAGTCTTTCACTATTATGAAATGTGCTACAGTGAATAGTGTTATGCCTACATCATATCATGTTTTTGCTAGTGTATTTTTGATAGGATTCCTAGAAGTGGGATTGTTAAGTCAATGGGTTAAATGTGTGCATGTAATCTATCTAGATACTGCTCAAATTCCCTTCCTTAGGAATTCTACTATTTTTCATTTCCTACAGCAAGGTATGGCAGTGCATATTTTCCCATTTGGAAAAGAGGATGTTACATATTTGCGATTTTGTTCAGATGTTTAAGAGAAATTTGCTTTTTTTTCTCTAAATGTTATCATTTGCTCATTTTTCTATGGATATTTCCATCCTCTAGGATCATTCAGACCTCTGTATATATTTGAAATAGTAACACTTTCTGAGTATTATAAGTTGCAAATATGCCTCCTCCCTCAATTTGTGTTTGTCCGTTGATTTTGCTTATGTTATTTTTTTCATGCAAAATTTTTTATTTTCATGCGGTCAGATTTATCCTTTTTTATTTATTGCTTCTAGATTTTAAGCTGAAGAAAAGTTTTCTCCATTTTCAGATTATAAAAGAATGACCTATATTTTCTCCTAATATGTCTGTGTCCAACATTTAGATCCATCTGGAATTTATTCTGGTATACGATATGAGGAATAGTTTTAGTTTTATATTTTTCTATATTGCTGATAAGCTACCAACTAGATAGTCCATTTCTTCCATACTGATTTGAAATTGTGCCTTTATCACATCCTATACTTCCATATTTAGTTTGGTGTATTTTTCAATTTTTCATTTCTTTTTCTATTGGCCTATCAATTCATGTGCATACACTGAAGGCTTTATAATGTGTTTTAATACCTGGTAGGGCTGTCCTTCCTGCCCTACTGTTTTGTTGTTGTTGTTTTGTTAAATTCACAAAATCACTTAGGGAGAACTGACATTTTTATGGTGTTGAGTTTATTTATCCAAAACCATGGCATGTCTTTCCATTTGTTCAAGCCCACTTCTGTGTCTTTCAGGAGTGTTTTATAGTCTATAAACAGTTTGGCCACCATACAGTGTAAAGAGTAAGGCTGTCCTTCTCCCATTTCACACACAACTTCCAGGGCACATACATGTTTTGAGACTGATCCTTTCATTTTTGTTGCCACAATCATTTAAACCTGATTTCACCTTTCTGAAAATTTGGGAGGTAGGGAGAAGAATTGCACATAGAATATGGGCTTTGGAGTTAGATTGCCTTTGGTTTGAATTTGGCTCTATCATTCCTCAGCTCTGTGATTGTGAACAAGTCTTTACTGGCAAAATAGAGACTTTTACCTTTTACAGTGATAAAGATTGAAAGAGATAACATATACAAAGTGGCTAGCAGCATATCTGGCATGAGTAAGAGCTCAATTTCAGTGGTCGCTGATACTTGGCGGGGGCGGGGGGGCACTTAATTTTCCCAGTAATTATCCTGGTCATAAACAATTTTCCAGTATGGAATTGAAAACTGTATCACCGGCCTTCTATGTGTTTGAAAAATAGGTGTCTCCTCCATTACATATACATTAAACAAAAAATCCATCCATCTTCTGTCGGTTAATTTCATTGGTGCTTGGCAATAACATGCTGTTTGGAGCTTTTCCTCTTTTCCCATGAGTTGGCATTTTTTTAGACTTTATATTTTGTCTCATTTTTACAAAATGCTGGAATAACCTGCAAGTCGTGGTAGAAGTTTCGCTCATCTGAACAGTGATGGATCATCTTTTCTAGGAAGCCATCAATCAACAGTGGTTAACTAGAATATGGAGTGGGGCAGGAGGGGGAGGGGGCCCGAAGGTCACTTTACTTGGTTCACTGACTACTTGCTGTGAACCCTTTTGATTGATGTTGTAGAAATTTCTGCTGATCACATCACTATTTCAGGACAGCGTTGACTTGCTTTCCTTGAGCAGATTTCTGATTTTAGTTGAGAATCAGCATTCTAAACTTCTGAAATTTCATGCAGATGGCAACATTAATTGAGCACCCACTGTCTACTGAGCATTATACAACAGAGTTAAAAATCAGTAGAAGGCCCAGTGGTAGCCTATCCCAGACTGGGTATCTGTGTTAGGCTCGGCCACGTTCTTAGGACATGTGCCTGACTGGTCCACTTAGAGATTCAGGGAAGGTGGGCTGGTGAATGCTCATATAATATCATATTAATAGTAATAGCACCTATATTTATTTAGTGCTTTTAATGCTTCAGAGTGTTTTCTCCTGTTTTACCACACAAGTATAAATGCTGCCCTTTTTCCTGTGAGGAGAATGCTAATGGCTTTCCATTAACTCTTGTCCCTGGCCTTGTTTTCCCAGAAGTGTTTATGGACTTGGGTTGATTAGACCACAGTTTTTGGTCTTCTGGTAAGCCACAGGAGTTAGAAGTGTCAGAGTGAAACCATGTACTGTTTATATACACACTTCCATGAGATATGCACACACACACTCATTTACTTCTTCAACTAAAAAATCGTATTGTGCACCCATTTGGTAGCGGTCCCTGCTTTGGTGCCATAGATATACAAATATCTCTATGTAAAAGATGTATCTATATGTTTATTATGCCATAATATCCCCTCTTATCCAGAGGTCAGACTGATGGTAGCCTCAGCCATTCAGAACATAGGTTGGAAAAAGGCAACGAGAAAGGCTTGAAGCTGCAAACTGGTGAGTACTTTATTCCGTATGAAAGACAGAATTGCCCTCAGGCAGTCGCTCAGAACAACTGTGTGTGTAAGGCAGCAGATGATAGCAGCAGGACTCACTGACCTCATGAGAAATGATAGCTGACAGCAGAGGGAGGAAACAGAAGAACTCTAGAAAGCAGAATAATTTCTTTTGAATTCTCCCTAGTTCTTTGGCACAATGGTCTGAGGCTGTTTAGTTTGGGAGGAAGCAACCACAGGATCACATAACTTAACTTTTGAGGACAGTGCTGCATTAAATAGCACCATACATGATGTTCATAATGCTACTAGTTCATATTTGCATAGCTTTTTTTAAAAAATAGTTTTTATTTATTTGAGAGAGAGAGAGAGAGAGAGCACGAGCAGGGGGAGGGGCAGAGGGAAAGGGAGAGGGGGAAGCAGACTCCCTGCTGAGCATGGTGCCCTACTTGGGGCTCCATCCCAGGACCCTGAGCTCATGACCTGAGCCAAAGGCAGACGCTTAACTGATTGAGCCACCCAGGCACCCCTAATCTGTCTCTTTTTATTAGAAATTTAATAGATTCTAGTTTTTGTTTTTGACTAATTACCAATGGCAATATGAATACCCTGGTACGTGCATCCTACAACAAGCAATATTTTTGGATATCCTTGCTAGAAGTGGATTTTTTAGTACTTAAAATGATGTACTTTTTGAAGATTTTTAAAGCACATATTTATAAATTAACTTCCAGAAAGATTAGGGCACTTTTAATCTCCTACCAGCTGTGAATGGGAGTTCCCAATTCCCTGAGCCCTTGCCAACATTGGTTCTTACATATTTAAAAAAGCTTTGCTAACTTGATAGTTAAAATGGTATTTAATAGTCTTAATATGATTTCCTGTGATTACTAGAGAGGTTGAACATTTGTTTATGTGTTATCATCTATTTACATGTATTCCTCTAGTGAAATCATACCTTTAGCCTATTTTTTCTATTGGGTTGTTAGACTTCTTTAAAAATTGATTTGTAGTAGCCCTTTACATATTCAGGATAAAATTACTCCTCTTTTATATATATCAGAAATATTTGTATCAAATTGCTGTTTGCCTTTTATATTTCATCTTTTATTTCCTAAAGAGTTTAAAATTTTTATTTCATCGAAATTTCAATCTTTTTAAAAATGGGTGTTTGCTCTTGAGGGCATGGTTAGAAAAGTCTTTCATCTGATATTATATAAATATTTAATTATATTTTCCTGTGCTTTTCAAGTTTCATTCCAAATATTTACACTTTAATCCCATTAGGAATTTCTTTCATTATTGTGGAGAGATGAAACCTGGAGTGATGTTCAAAATATTTAACAACCATTATGCTGTGGATGTGGACCAATCAAAATGAATGCCAATTATAAAAACTGGGTATGGCCAGATTGATAGTTCTTGCTGAATATCAGCTCTCGATGAAACAGATTTTTTCCCCTACACAGTCAGCTATTACCTTGACACACTCCTCATTGGTTTAAAATGACTTCTTTATTCAGTATTAATTATTTTTTATGGGGCGCCTGGGTGGTTCAGTGGTTGAGCGTCTGCCTTTGACTCAGGGGGTGATCCCACGTCCCCGCAGGGAGCCTGCTTCTCCGTCTGCCTATGTCTCTGCCTCTCTCTGTGTCTCTCATGAATAAATAAATAAAATCTTAAAATCTTAAAATAAATAAATAAATAAATAAATAAATAAATAAATAAATAAATATTTTACATATTTGGACTGTTTCTGAAATTCGCCATTGACTCCCGATGATATGACACCCTAACTCTCCCTATTCCTAGTAAGGCAGTAAATTCAACACTGTTTTGATTACTGTAGCTTCAGAAAACATTTGGCTATCTCGCAGAACTATTCTTTAACTTCCTTTTCAAATCACTGTGACTGGCAGACAAGGAAAAGGTGTCACTACAGTGACACTTGATCATCAGGAGATAACAGGGCTGCTGTAACTCAGTGGAGGCAGGAAAGACTGTTTCTCTCTCAAGTGTTCCATTGGGACATCTTTTGATGCTCCCATCCTCAATTTCAAAAAAAAAAAATATGCAAAGGAAAAAACTGTATGGGGAAATCTAAAATATATGTTGTAGTAAAAATAGATCAGATTTACCTAGTTTCAAACCAGAGTGCTATACTGATCTCTTCGAAACAGAGCCTATGAAGGAATAATACAGAAATGACTGAAAAATTAAAATTATTTCAGAAAAGAGCATTAGTAGACAATAATTCCATACAACTTCGTTTTGAGTTGTAGTGCTTATGTAATTTTCCTTAGGAGATTGTTTCTAATATGTCAACCATTCTTAATATATGGAACATTTTGTTGGTTTTCCGTTTTCCTCTTTTAGGTTACTGCTATTTTTCTTGATCTAATTCCCTTTTAATTATATTAAATAATTTCTCTCATTTCCTTTTAAAAGTTATTTTGTTTTATCCATTACTTAGATACTACCTATTTCCTGAGTGTATGTGTGCCTTCATGCTTATATGTTTTTACATGTGCTGCATTAGTAAAATGGTGGTGCTGCTTGCTATTATCTTGAAATGTCTCTTTACTTTTCTTGGTCAGTAATGTTTAATGCATATGTGAGATTGTTGAAGTAATAATTATTTATAAGACTTAATGTGATTGTTATTTCTGTCATGAATGTAAATAATGGTGTATCTCAATTTGGATGTAATCTTATGTAACTTTTGTTTGATAAAATATAATCTGTGTAAGTGATAAATTATTGTTCACATTCTTCATTGGTGGGCATTTATAATTTTTCAAAATAGTTGTGACAGTTTTACATTTTGTTTTATTGGATAACCTGTATAATGAGCTTGTTTATTTGAAGAAGGCAACATTATTTTACAGTTTTAAGGAAAATAGTATTATGAGACTTAGCAGCAATACAAATATGTTAACAAGTATTACTGAAGTTGTTACTTCTGGGTTGTGGGAAGTTTTGTTTTTCTCTGTTTGCTTACCTATATTTAAACATTTATTTTTAAATAACCATCTATCACGTTGTTTAAAAAATTAACAATTTAAACATTGTGTGTTTTTCCACAGAGTTCTGAGGAGACCCATAATAAAACAGACAAAGAAGGAAGTGTGGGGTAGAGGACTGTGGTTTGCAATTTGCAATTCTGTTCCTCCACTGGTTCTTAAGGGAGTTGGGCAAAAATAATTTATATGTTCTTCACATCTTTGAGGAATGCATTATTTAACCAGGTGAATAATATTTAATTTTTTAATATTTATGGCCTTTTATATGAAAAAGAAATGAGAGTGCTGGAGACTTTCTACTTGCAAATAGTCTTTTCAGTTATCCCTGACCATTAGTATTTGCAGTCTGAAATGAATATACTACGCATCCATACAAGTTTGCTGGGGCTGCCATAATGAATACACAGACTGGGTGGTTCAAACAATAGATTTATTTTCTCACAGTTCTGGAGGTTATAAGTCTCAAACCAAGGTGTCAGGAGAGTGGGCTCCTTCTGAGGACCATCTTCTCCTTGTGTCTTCACATATTCTTCCCTTTGCTCAAATTTCCTCTTCTTATAAGGACACTGGTCATATTAGATCAGGGCTCACCCTAATGACTTCATTTTATCTTAATTACCTTTGTAAAGATCCTCTTGATATGGAGTCACATTCTCAGATACAGGGGAATTCTTTAACACGTGACTTTTTTGTGGGGGACACAGTTCAGTTCATAAGGGCAAAAGTATGCCTATTTTATTCAGATACTCTTTGGTTCTATAACCACACAGTAGCTCATGTAAGTGGTATTTAACTTCTGAGTTAAAGACTCCTTTGAGGATGAAAAGTAGGGGCCCTCTCCCAGAGAAATGCATATATACACTCAATTTCACATTAACTACCTCCTCATCCTAGGGAACCCCTAGGCTCTAGAATCCTTGGTCCAGATTCTATTAAAACTACACAATGTTAGGGAATTCAGTGATCAAATCCATCAGACTAGTTGTTTGAAAGTCACAAAACTTAGGAAGGTTTGCCAGTACTAATTACAATTTTAGATCTTTCACCTAAATGTTTATAATCCATTGGCTATAAACTTGGCAGTGCAAGAAACTGAAAGAAGCTCTGTAAAATTTTCACTATAGCAACGTCAACTCCCAAGTGCATGCTGGGAACTCTCCTGAAAAACAGGGGCAGTTCTCTTAATTTCCAAAGAGGTCTCTGATACCAGATTTTAAGCACAGATCCATAGAAAGAGAGGTCTGGTGTACAGAGCTTTCTATAGAATGCATGGACTTGAATGAATGTTTAGACCTGGTGCAGAGAATAGTTTGATGATGCTGTTTTGTTCTGGTACATTATCTAAATAAATAAATAAATAAATAATTAAATAAATCTGAGGTCAGTTGCTAGTTTTTGTGTTGTTAGCATGGCACTTTGTCAGGGTTTGTGTCAGGAAGAAAACTGGTATCTAAGTTCATTCTATTTCTGAAATTTTAAATAGTTCTTTCTAGCTTTTGCTTTATAGTTCATTTTAACTCCATTATCAAAACAAAATTCCAAATGCTTATTCAAGAAAATAGAGAAACTAGGAATCACATAAAATTCCACATTATATAACTACACTACAACTCTGTACACAAGCCAAAAATATAGTGAAGGAAAAAAGTGTACTTATGTATCAAAAATTCTCTAATTAAATTATAAAATTTTACTGTTCCTGTAGTTTCTCATAAGTGCATTTTTTTCTTTGTCCTTTTATTCATTTGAAAAATTTTGCAGTTTTGAATCTATATTGTTACAAGTATGTTTTTATTGGAAATTAACTGGCATGCTAAAAATTATTAACAAAATCTAATTTTACTTAAAACATTGATTCCATAATATGAATAAGCTGTTACTATATTAAACAAGCTTATTTATTATTATTTTTAAAACAAACTTGTTAAAGAATGAAATTTAGAGATCCTATACTTTGATAAGTTAAAGATCAATATTAATATTTTTATTTCCTTTCCCAAATATGAAAGCTCTTTTGATGTACCATTTTGTTTTATATTACTCACTTGACTTCCAGTTGTCTGTGCTACTTAGGTAGGGAAAATCATGAATATACTAAACTAATGTTTGTTTTTTTCAAAAAGGCTCTTGAGGAAAGATTTATGGATTAGATAGCTATCGTATGAAATAAATCTCATAGCAGATACTCAAAAATGGTTTAAATTACTTGTAAACAATGATCAACTTTTGACTTCAGTAATAGTGATAGAATTTACAGTTTTGGCCACAGATGGCAAGAATTCCTTAGAAATGATTTTTTTAAAAACCCAACTCAGATTTTATTCAGATCTCATCAGGTTTTCCACAAATTTTTTTCTGTTCTAGAATATCACACTGTGTTTAGAATAAGTTTTATTTTATCAAGTGATTTCTGTTCTTCCCATATTCTTTTTTTTTTAAAAGATTTTATTTATTTATTCATGAAAGACACAGAGAGAGAGAGAGAAAGAGAGAGGCAGAGACACAGGCAGAGGGAGAAGCAGGCTTCATGCAGAAAGCCCGATGTGGGACTCGATCCTGGGTCTCCAGGATCAGGCCCTGGGCTGAAGGCAATGCTGAACCTCTGAGCCACCCAGGCTGCCCTGTTCTTCCCCTATTCTATAATAATTTCTGAACAGTAGAAATTCTGACCATTCTCTGTGTGTGTGTTTATATATGTTTTTTGTCCTCTATAGCAGAATAGCAAAAGCAATCTTATGTGATTTGGTATCAAATTGACCTGAGTTTTAATCCTAATTTTGCTACTTAATTTTGGGGCATTGGTGGCATCAGCTAAACTGTCTAAACTTCATCCATAAAATAGAAATAATAATAACAATAAACCTATCTCACTGAGCCGGTAAGACTACATGTGAATATACAACGAACCATAGTACTAATTGTTGGTATTTTTATTACTTACCATCTAACAAAGATACTGAAGAAAGAATTATCTGGAGAGCAGATGGCCAAAGATGATTTTTAAAAATGCGAGGAGGGGGGAGTGGCACAGAAAATCACAACTTGACAAATCAACTCTGAAATAATCAAGAATCAATTGTTTCAGTAAAATTAAGAAGCTTTTCTATTTCTTGCCAGCATATTTATATCAAAATGTGTAACATGGGGCCAGTTTTGTTACTTGGCATGTTCCTGGCCATTTGTAAAGAAAATGTTCAACAGCTGTTGATCTGGGAGGCAGATGGATGGATGACATTTATGAATTGTATTTTTCAGATGGAGAAACTGAGGCAGCACGTGGTTAATTGTTTTTCCCCACCTTCCACATGTATGAAACATCAAATTTGAAATTACCATTTATGAATATCTTCTGCCTTCCAGCTCTGTGCTGCAGAAAGAAATTGCCAGTGGATGAGATGGTAAAAATGGGGGGCTTTCTCTAAGGGAGGCCAGCTGAAGAGTCGTGCTTTTGTGTATGGTACAGATGGCCAACTGGTAGTGCTTACCCGGGCTTCCCTCCCCTGCAGCCACCCACCCTCAAGTGACAGCTTTTTGCATCTTCTTGTCTAATTAAACCACCAACAGAGAATGCCAGTTATCTGCTTGCATGACACCTCTGAATATTAAGTAGCTTTTGTAATTAATTATTTTTTGAAAGGCTTGATTCTCCATAATTAAATAAACCTTTGTGAATTAATAATAGGTTAGCATGGTATATGAACTAAAAACACCATGAGCAACAACTTGGCAGTGAGGGAAGAGGTTTGCATCTAATACAGGGTGTCTGTTGATCAATCCTTGATGATCTGAATGCTCCCGGTACCAACATCATGATGTGTTTCTTCTTTCCTCTATATTCTTGTGCACCCAAGTGGAACCAATTGTTCCTGCACAGAGTAAGATATAAAAATGCAGATTCGCGTAAATAACTTATTGCCCAACAAGGCAGTCTGTGTTGTACACGAAAATATGCCACAAGCAGCTGTCTGCCTCATATCGCCCTCTGGGTTATGACTGTGATGCTGTTTGGTAACTTTTGTGTCCTTTTGTGCTGGAGGCGACACTGAGACCCGGTAATGGATGCTGGCAAGATCTTGAGAGCAAGGGCGTGGAAAGAATGCCTTTAATCAAGGTCAGGTTCTTCCGTGATAAGCTGGTGGGGTGTGACAGAGCTGGCCCACCCCTGAGGACAATCCAGTATGCCCCCATGTCTAGCTGGGGAGTCTGCTCTTTTGCCCTTGAGAAGCCAGGCAGCTGGGGAAGCAGGAGACCCGTTGCTGGGTGATATCCTGCCTCCCGGGGCTGGCATCATGATTTGCTTGTGCCGTGGAGGCTGTTTAATCTAAGTCAGTAGGCTAGGTCTAGGCTGGCTGCCGAAACTGGATTGGACAGGTGTTTGGCCAGGAGCAATAGTGGGAAAGGATGACGGGCAGAGTTAGGTGAGCAAAAGTGGCCCTGCTCTTTCCTTCCTCCTTCTTTCCCTGTCCCTGTCTTTCCCTTTGTCTGCTTGTCCTGCTTGCACACTTTTGTTGCCGTGGTTGGCACAGCTATTGCCTTGCTTAGATTTCGGCTATAATGAGTAACAAGATCATGCCTTAGCATTATAAAATTTCAGATCTGGAAGGTTGTCTTGGGGGTTCTGGACCTACCATGGAGAGTCGTGAATCTAAAAGATTCTGGAAGGCTTTCAGGGTTTCTCCTAGGGGATTGACTTTTTGTTAGATGAACCTAGGAGTGCTGTTTGGCTTAGATGTAAGGGTAGCGGTTCTAATGATAATTATCATGATCATAATTAATATACATTGTATGACGCATGCTCTATATACCTTGACTTTTGATATTTTTAATTTTTAAAAATTTTAAATACTTTTTTTTTTCCCAAAGATGTATTTATTTATTTTAGAGAGAGAGAGAGAGAGAGGGAGCGAGCATGAGCAGGAGAGGCAGAGAGAAGGGGAGAAAGAATCCCAAGCAGATTCCACCCTGAGCCGGGAGCCGGAGGGGGTTGGGCGGGTTCGGGCTCCACCTTAGGACCTTGAGATCATGACCCTGAGATCACCACCTGAGCCGAAACCAAGAATCCGCTGCTCAGTCAACTGTGCCACTTAGGCACCCCTTTAGTTTTTAAAAGATGATGTAGCTGCATGGTTCACAATGCAAAAATTAAAAGAGATGGTAAAAATTTCCCCTCTTCCCTCCACTGCATTACCACCTGTCCAAAAAATAAATAACGGCTATCCATTTATTATATATCCTCCCTGAGGTTTTTACACAGAAGAAAATATGAACATATATATTCACCTCTGTCTCCTGGCATAAGCAGGAACACATTATACAGTGTTCTGCACTTCATGCGTTGTCGTTAGTTAATCTTCACACCAGTCCGACCTGGTTTCACAATTAGAATTCAGCTGTGGCTGAGTCCCTCCCACATTCCCTCCCACAGCTGCAGGGAACCTCTATTCTACCTTCCGGCTCTAAGAGTTTGACTACTCCAGGTACCTACTATAAGTGGAATGGTACTATATTTGTCTTTTTTTTGTGATTGGTTTATTTCACTTAGCATAGTGTCATTAAACATGTATCTGAATTTCAGATACTTTTTTTATTTTATTTTTTTAAATTTTTATTTATTTATGATAGTCACACACACAGAGAGAGAGAGAGGCAGAGACACAGGCAGAGGGAGAAGCAGGCTCCATGCACCGGGAGCCCGACGCGGGACTTTATCCCGGGTCTCCAGGATCACGCCTTGAGCCAAAGGCAGGCGCCAAACCACTGCGCCACCCAGGGATCCCTGAATTTCAGATACTTTTTAAGACTGAATAACATTCCGTTATGTATATACCATATGGTGTTTGTTTATGTGTTTGGTGGTGGGCACCTGGGTTGCTTCTACCTTTTATCTGTTGTGAATACTGCTGCTAGGCATATAAGGGTACTGATATCTGTTTGTGAGTCTGCTTTCAGTTCCTTGGGTGAATACCCAGAAGTGGAATTGCTGGATCTTATGCAGTTCTACTTTTAATTTTTTGAGGAACTGTGCACAGAGTTTCAATTTCTCTCTATCTTTGCCCATTTATTATTGTTTTGTTTTTAAATGTGAGGTAGCATTTGTTTTATAACGTGCCATTAAACACATCCCTTAATTCTTGGATGGGGCCCACCTGCCACAGAATTTAGTTCTTCTTACCTCAGGTCCCTCTTGTAGGGGTGAGAGGAGCAACCAGCCTGGAGGCCAAGTGAAGCTGGTGGCTCACCTCAGAATACCTGGTCAGACCTCTCTACCCACCTGGGTCCTTGGTGACTTCCCTCTGTGCTTTAGGAGGACTGTATTTTCTTGCTGTTTATGGAGAAGGATTTTCTTGACCTTTGCCAAAAAGACAGGATGAGCTTCCAGAATGCCGAGAGAGCTTTCCCATTGCATAGGTTTCTCATGTATTTCGTTCTCTTTGGCTGGCTGTTCGCTTTGTTAAAGTGGGAGATCTTTTAAACCTAGTAACATTTTCATTCAATAAACCAAGTCATTGTAAGACAGGTCTGCCTTTCAGATTTACCTCAGCCTTTGTTTTTATCCTCCTGGAGAAGAAGATGGGAATGTTTCTCCCATAGTGCAATATGCAGGATGTATCATATACTATGCAGACTCCCCAGGCTAGTGATTCAGTTTGGCAGCTTAGGTGAGCCGTTTTTCCCCATCTCCCATCTTTTCCCATCTTCCAGCCTTGAGCTCTGCTCTGTGCAGGTATTTCTTGGGAATTGATTAGGCACCTTTAATCGCTCAGGACCCAGGCATGGCCTCAGAGCTGCACCAAAGTGAGGTATTTGTGTTCCGCTGTCACCCCTACCTCTCATGCACGGCTTAGCTGCCACTAGGAGCGAGATGGAGCACTTGTGCTTGGAGCTGTAATCCATTCTCAGACTGTCTTCTCTACATTACTGAAAATAGCCATTTGAAAAAGTGGTACTCCGGGCCCCTGGATGGCTCAGTCGGTTTGTTGTGCCCAAGATTGCGAATCCGAGAAACCACCGAGGAGCCGACACCGATGCAAACACACGAGGGTGTATTTACAAGCTTGGGCTTGGGTCCAAGTGCACCCGACACAGCGGAGCAGGGACTTGGACCCCGAGACTAAGAGGCGTAGCAGCTTTATAGGGGCCAGTGGCCCATGGGATACACAGAAAGTTGCACAGTCATGTCAGTCCACACGCAGGTGGCCGATTGAATTCCACCTTACCCTATAGCATCCACTTGAGCTGGCCTATTACTTCGGTCAGAATCGGCGCGCAGTTTTGGGGGGCACAAAGCAGGGGTACATTGTTATGAGCCGATTTCCAATTAGGGTGTGCCCAGCGGCTTGACTAGGGTGGGGCAGCGCCTTAAGCCATAAGCAGGTCATGTGGGGGTCATAGGGGAGGTGGCGGGTGTAGCACAAAATGGAATCAGTCCTGCTCTGCTTGTCCAGGGGTAGGGATTTTTGTTAAATTTCCTGGGTCCCACAGGTTAAGCATCTGCCTTTGGCTCAGGTCATGTCCAGCTCCCTGCTCAGCGGGGAGTCTGTTTCTCTCTCTCCCTCCACCCCTCCTCCTGCCCCTGCTTGTGCGCGCTCTCTCTCACTCTCTCAAATAAATAAATAAAATCTTAAAAAAATAATAAAATAGAATAAATTAAAAAGTGGTACTCTTTTTAGTGACAAAAGCAAATACATGTTCAAAGCAGAAAACTTGGAACGTGAAGAAAAACATACCACTATAAACATTGTAGTGCACAGGATTATAATACTGTTTTACACATAGCCCACCTGTTGGCTTAAAAAATTGTATAATTGTCCTACACGAACAAATGTTGTTTCACTGTATATCTTCTAGTAATAATATTCATGGCATAATATGGGATATACTATACTTCATTAAAAAATGTCTTTATTGTTGAAAATTTAGACAATATCCTTTTTGGCTGTTATAAATTTTCATGAACATCCCAGTACATATATATGTGAAAATTACACTACTTTAAATGCTATTTTTGGGAACATGTATAGGAAAGTCTATTTTATTATTGGTGACCCTGACTCCATAGGGAAGTGAGTTGACAATGTAGAGACAAATGTTGATAAAAGGGAGTGGAAAAGAGAATAACCTTCCTTTTGAATTAAGCTTAAGCGTATCTGGGTACTGACAAACCAACTCCAGGGAACTCTGAACAAACTTAGCATCACTATTGCCAATTTCATTTGACAGACTTCTAAAATGTTCAGGATGCTTGTTTCTCTCTCTTCTTGCTATTTGTCATCTTGACTAGTGGAACCCTTGGCAATATCTAACAAGCAGCCATACACTCAAAACGTAGACCTAATGCCTTTTTAAAATGATTAAATATTTATTTATTTATGTATTTATGTATTTATTTATTTTTAGGGAGAGAAAGAGAGAGTGCTAGTGGAGGGACAGGGGGAGAGAAACTCCAGCAGACTCCCTGCTGAGCATAGAGCTGTTGGGGGGCTGCATCTCAGGATCCTGAGATCATGAACTGAGCCGAAATCAAGCCAAAACCTATATTTTCCTACCAATTAACTTGGAATCAAATAAATCATAAGTATAGTAAATTATATGTCATTACAAAAAGAAATATCTTCCTATAAACTTTCTTTTTTTTTTATTTTAAAGATTTATTTATTTTAGAGAGAGAGTGCAGGAAGGAGAGGCAGGGGGAGAGGGAGAGAGAATCTTAAGCAGCTGCCACGCTGAGCATGGAGTCCCTGCAGGGCTCAAATTTATTACCTTGAGACCACAGCCTAAGCCAAAACGAAGAGTTGGATGCTTATCCGAATGTGCCATCTAGGCATCCCTCTAAATGTTCTAAATTTTTCTTAGAGTAATCAGAGACATTCAAAGGGTTTCCACAAATTCAAGTCATATGAAGTGAGCATAAAAGCATGGCATGTATCCCACATGTGTGTAGAAAGTATATGTAGAAATTATAAAACAGTTCTACAATGTGATAAATTTAGCTCACATCTGGATCTTCAGGGCTGAAGAAACTTGAGAAAGGCCTATTTGATAGGTAAGGAAAATGGGTCCCACGATATTAAGTGACTTGTTGGAGATCACTGTGCTTACATTAATTCAACATGTAATTAATGATAGTTTTGCTTCCTTTTTTAGAACTTAGGTATAGTAAGTGGATAGTAGGGTGGGCTTCTCAGAACCCCACTTCAGGACTGAAATATTTGTCACCCAAAATACTAGGAATTTTGGCGGCAGGTAGCTCTCAGTTGAGTCCCTCTCTGAGGACTTGCCCTTGATGGCAGAAAGTCTCTTTCTGGAACGTCATACTCTTATCTCAAGGGACAGCTTGCATGTGAAGCCTGAGGTGTCTGGTTGATGAGGAGTAAGAAAGGCCTGGCGCCCTCATTCTCAATGGAGACAACTCTAAACAGCCAGGAAGATCAGCAGAAGCCTAATTTCTCCCTCTGTCCAATGTGGCTTCCTTTCCTTCTCTACAAGTATTGATCCTGAGAATACTTTCTACTAAATGTCCTGCATACAAATTCCATTTCAGAGTTTGCTTCTCAGGAAATTGAACTGGGACATTAGACTAACCACTGGGGCATAGTTTGGATCACTGAGTCTTTGAAAAATAACATGCCATGGAGTTTACACTGATGTCTTATTTTTTTTTTTAATACTCTTCATAAATTTTCTTAGGGAGTAAACAGAGGTATTCAAAGTGGTTATGTCAGGTCAAGTTTGAACATGTATGTATACAAATGCATACGTATTGTATACATTGTATATGATATGCAAGCACACATTTTTAAAAAAGATTTCATTTGTTTATTTGAGAGAGAGGGAGCAGGAGTGTGGGGGAGGTTTGGGGTGGAAGGAGTGAGGGTGGGGGAGGGGGAGGGGTAGAGGGAGAGGGAGGGGTAGGCTCCCCACTGAGCAGGGAACCTGGCTCCACCCCAGGGCCCTAGGATCATGACCTGAGCCAAAGGTAGATGCTTAACCAACTGAGCCACCCAGGAGCCATACAAGTACACATATTTCTGGTAATTTTACAGCATTTCCATAAGACTTAAATTTGGAAAAAATGTATCTTATTTATTAATTTTTCCTCCTTCCTTTTACATCCATCAAATTCATAGTCATTATTAAAGAGAGAAGAAAAAACCCAGGTTTTGTGTTTGGGAAAAAGGGAGGGATGATTGGTGGGAATAAGGAGATGAAAGATATTTATGAGCTAATTTTTTGGAAATTAAATCTGAGGATTTGAAAGAAAAAAGAAAAATACAGAAATAAAATAACAAATGGCCAGGTATGTATTACTGGCTGTTTGTCAATAAGTTATTATATTTGATCTTTTGGTATATAAAAAAAGTGCTACAGACAGAGCACTTGGGATATCTTTTGACAGCATGGCAGGCCCCCCAGGCTTCCCTATTCTATGGTACTTGTTTGAACCACCAGTCACACAGCAACTGATCTTTGACCTCAGCAACACTGAATGGGTGAACATGGACAGGAACCATGTGGAAACGTCACTGAGTAGCATGGAATGAGTGCAGTGATGAGCTAAGTGTTGAAAGCAGAACACACCTTACCCGTGTGTGGATAGTCACCCTAATGGAAGGTACAAATTGAATTCCAGGCAGTAAAACTTCAGTGAACCAACCAACACCTTGGGAAAATGGCTTTTCTTCTAATATAGCCAGTAGCATTTAAAAGTCTTCCAAATTTGTGAAGATTGAATGGCTTGTATAGAAGGGTTTGGGGGGATCCCTGGGTGGCACAGCAGTTTAGCGCCTGCCTTTGGCCCAGGGCACGATCCTGGAGACCCGGGATCAAATCCCACGTTGGGCTCCCGGGACATGGAGCCTGCTTCTCCCTCTGCCTATGTCTCTGCCTCTCTCTCTCTCTCTCTCACTGTGTGCCTATCATAAAAAATATATATATATATATAAGAAGGGTTTGGAATTCATGATGAATTCACAAATAACTCCTGATATTCCCAAACAAGTTTCTTCCCCCTTCTTCCCTGTTCAGTAAATCTACTGCTGAGTCACACAAGTCAGAAACCTGGAAATCTCCTTGAATTCTCCTTACCTGACACACATAATTGATTTAACCTTTTATGGGATCGTTCAAATCTACTCCTTCCTCTTTATGCTGGCTTCTGTCCAAATTTGGAGTCTCATCAGTTCTGGGTTGGATCATTATAGAAATCTCCTACTTGGTTTTGATACCCTTAATCTTGCTTCCCAGCCACCACTCTACCCCACATCACATGCAGAATTTGCATGGTCATCAGTGCAGGTCTTCCTAAAGTGCAAATCTGGAATATCTTTCCTTATTAAAAACAAAACAAAACAAAACAAAACAAAACAAAACAAAACAAAACAACAACTCATTGGCAGTTCCCTACTGCTCATCAATAGGGTTCAAGCACCTCCATGGGGCATTCAGGTTCTCCTCATCCTGGCTTCTGGCTTTCAGCTTCATTGAGCACCTTTCTAGGCTTCACGATTTATATTTCAGTAATGCCAAACTGATTGTATATCCCCACACCAAATATTTCCCACCACTATGCCTTTGATCATGCCTCTTCCTTGTCTTGAAGTATAATCACTACTCCTATTATTTCAGTGGGCTAACTCCTACTCCTACTTCAAGACCACATTGCTGTCTTCTTCTTGAGGAAATCTTTCACAATTTCTTCCAGCAGGGGTGTCTGTCTGTTTGTTTGTTTTTAAAATATTTTATTATTTATTCATGAGAGACACAGAGAGAGGCAGAAACATAGGCAGAGGGAGAAGCAGGCTGTCTGTGGGGAGCCCGATGCGGAACTCGATCCCAGGACCCTGGGATCACAACCTGAGCCAAAGGTAGATGCTCAACCACTGAGCCACCCAGGTGCCCCTGTCTGTCTGTTTTTATGTCTGTCCCTCCTATTCTGGTATGAAATCCAAATCCTATTGAACTCTGCATTTCAGCGTCATACATAGTACCTGCACTTAGTCAATGATTATAAATTTTGGTTGATTACCAGATAGTTTAGCCAGGAAAAAGGTTGACCTACTATTCAGAACACCAGATGGGTGACCAGACCTAAGCAGACAGAACATCAGTGACACATACTGGGGCATCTCGAACACAGACATTCACCTGCAGTAGTTTTTTCCCCAAGAAAGAGACAGAAGGCTGGGCACCAGGTATGCTTTGAGTCTTTGTTGAGCCTCTATGAGCCTTGTGGGCTCATACAAGCTAGATCACTGGAGTTGGGAAAGAGTGTGGACTTCAAGTCATTGGGCAAGTGGAAGAGCAAAGGGGAGGTGGTAGAGAGGACAAGATGTCACTGAGCATTGCAGGAATGCACAAAAACAATAGCAACTTTTGCATGGAAGGGACTGATCAGAAGACATCTTCTTCTTCATCTTTCCTTTTCTATTCTTTTCTCTCATTCACTTCCCTTTTTTTTTTCTCATTCCGCTTCTTCCTCTGCCTCTTTCCTTTAGTTTTGGTGGACATAGTACATTTTATGTCCCAAATGACCTTTCAAAAGTAGTGGCATGCAAACAGAAAAAAGGTAGAGAAAAATCTGTTGAAGTACAAAATAAATTTGGGTTCAAAAGGAGGGTTGAAATTAAAAAGATGGCAAGTAAAGTGGTTCATTCATTAAGTTGGGCATCACCAGCTTTAAAATCAGTTATAAATCAAGTACTTGCATTATGCAAGGCATATGGCCTTGGTGCATAAATCTCATAACATTATTGCTGCTAAAATAAAGTGCAAGCTCAAAGTGCTGGGTTACAAACCAAAATAGGAAAATATATGGTGTTAGGTGATATGACACAAAGCTTACTCTCCCTCAGTGCTGTCAATCACGCATAAGGTATTGCGTATCTTTGGCCATTTGTGGATCAGAATTTGCATACAATGTTTACGACTTCTTATGAATAGTTTGAGGGGCTAGAGACGAATACTATGCTCCAGAGTATTTATATGAAGGTAAAACCACCAGTGCTAGAATAAGACCACAGCAGAATTGCCATGCTACTAGATTTATGGTATTTTTGCTTGAAGGAGTTGTTTCTTATGTTTGGTTTAAAATATGTGTCCAGGTCAGGACATCATTTCAGCCCCTCTACTAGTTGTTTCTCACAATGTGGGCCTTTGACCTGGATCAGAATAACCCGAGGTGCTCATTTTGGTCCAGATTCTTGGGCGCCCCCTCTGGTCAACAAGATCAGAATGTCACAGAGGTGGGGCCAGGGCTCTGCTGTTCAGTTAAAAGCCATCATGTGCCCATTTTCTGTAGCATGCTATGTTATGAAAGTGATATCAGTCTCTGAGCAGCATGGACTAAAGCAATGACACATCACATAAGCTCCCAATCATGTTGGATGGAAGATGTGGTTAGCTCTCAAATAGTGGAATTTAAGTCAGAAATTGTAGGCCACACCGTTTGTATCACACACATGGTGAAGCTGGTGAGCTTTGAGGGCCTGACCTAATGGCAGTCAAGGGCTCCCAGGTGGTGGTGGAAAACCCTTTCCTGGTGACATGACAAAGCAGTGGTTAGAACAGTGCCCATGACCTTGGAGGGGGCCCTGCCAGAGGGTATTAACCACAGTAGTATTTGGCTCCCTGTCTCATGCAGGGGAGGTTTTCTTGAGGGTATAATCCTGACCTTGAGCAAAACGACACGGGGAAGTGGTCTACTTCCGTAGGCTGTGAATTGCACCCAAGCACAGCCAAATTCATCTGCTGCTCTGTACAGATCCTGAGCCTTCAGCCAGCCAGCCCTTCTGCCACTGTGGCGAAGCAGGCCTGCAGGAAAGCTTCAGGGCCAGATGCATGGGCAGCAGGTTCATTGTATCTTAGTGCATGAACAGGAAGTCAGATAATGATCCTTCTTAATGACTTTCCTCCCGTTTGATGGGATCCCAGAAATTTAAACATATTTTCCTGCCTTGATCCACTCCCCTCTGATAACCTAGAATATTGTTATATCTATTATATTATTTCTATCTCTAGCAATATAATTCCTAATGAAGAATGTCATTGAAAATGCACCCTCTATTTTATTTAACGGAAGCATTAGTGTCTGCAATATACTCACATGACATCTTAGAAAAGGATATTGGATTTGTTCCAAGACTTTTTCAGCTTACTGTAGCATCTGGAGTATGTGAACATTCACTACTAATTCTAAAAGCTGTAGCTTATCTATTACAACGCCTGGATTCATCATTATCAGACTGAGGGGGTTGTAGCTCACTTGTTTTGGCTCTGAGTATTCCTATCTGGCTGCAAAGTAGAATATTTGCAGTGCCTCTAAGGACTTGAAAATGTCACCATTCTGACCTTGCAGAGAGCCCAGCTGCTCTGTCCCTGCATCAGTCTACGTTAGGACCTCCCTACACACCTCAGATTGTCATGCTTGTAACACATTTGTATGGACTCCAACCAGGCTGTCCACACTTCAGCTGAGAGAGAGGAGAAAGAAAGAGAGCAAAGGTCCTCTAATTCAAAGTTTCTGATCATCTTATGCACTGGTTCCTGGCTTCTTATTTATTTATTTATTTATTTATTTATTTATTTATTTATTTATTTTAGGTTCCGCTTATGGGTGGAATCATACAGTATTTGTCTTTCTCAGTCTGACTTATTTCACTTAGCCTAATACCCTTTGGTTCCATCCATGTTGTTGCAAATGGCATGACCTCATCCTTTTTTATGGCTGCATAATATTCTGTTACACACACACACACACACACACACACACACACCACATTTTCCTTATCCATTCATCTGTTGATGGACGACATAGGTTGCTTCCATATATTTTGGCTACACTATTGTAAACAGTGTCACAGTAAGCATAACAATGCATATGTCTTCATAAAATAGTGTTTTCATTTTCTTTGGGTAAATGCTGGGAGGGAAGAGAAAGAAGAAAGAAAGAAGAAAGAAAGAGAGAGAGAGAGAGGAAGGAAGGAAGGAAGGAAGGAAGGAAGGAAGGAAGGAAGGAAGGAAAGAAGGAAGGAAGGAAAGGTCTTCAATTGTTTTTCATTAACTTACTTAGGATTGCCATTTCAATAATTCCCATTGTCTGGAACAGATCTATGATTCTTATTCTTTTTTCCATTTTTTAAAAATTAAAGTTCGATTTGCCAGCATATAGCATAACACCCAGTGCTCATCCCATCAAGTGCTCCCCTCAGTGCCTGTCACCCAGTCACCCCATCCCCCTTGCCCACCTCCCCTTCCGCTACCCCTTGTTCGTTTCCCAGAGTTAGGAGTCTCTCATGTTCTGTCACCCTCTCTGATATTTCCTACTCATTTTCTCTTCTTTCCCTTTTATGCCCTTTCACTACTTTTTATATTCCCCAAATGAATGAGACCATATAATGTTTGTCCTTTTCCGATTGACTTATTTCATTCGGCACAGTACCCTCCAGGTCCCTCCATGTTGAAGCAAATGGTGGGTATTTGTCGTTTCTAATGGCTGAGGAATATTCCATTGTATACATAGACCACATCTTCTTTATCCATTCTTCTTTCGATGGACACCGGGGCTCCTTCCTAGTTTGGCTATTGTGAACATTGCTGCTATGAACATTGGGGTGCAGGTGTCCTGGCGTTTCACTGCATCTGTATCTTTGGGGTAGGTACCCAGTAGTGCAGTTGCTGGGTCATAGGGTAGCTCTATTTTTAACTTTTTGAGGAATGTCCTCATTGTTTTCCAGAGTGGCTGCACCAGTTAAGCCAAGGTCTTCTAACTCAGACTTTCTGATAATCTTACCCCTTGGTTCCTGGCTTCTTGATTTTGTCTCTGACCTTCCAGACTCTAGACCTTGCCTGTAGCTATGGCACCTGCCAATGGCTTCTAGCCTTAGCTGACCTCTCTGGGATGTACCCCTTGTAAGACTGATTCTTGCAGCCTTGTCCCCTGCACTTGCCTCTCTCACCAGTAGGAGCTCTCAGATCCCCACCTGGCAAAGCAGGCCTCTAGGTAAAAACTCTTCCTGGCTCTATGGATTCTGTTTCCACAAGAATCTAGAATTTACCTTAGACCTGGACCTAAGCTCTGTGTGGACAGGTACTCTGTTGATCTGCCTACTCATGTGTTTCCTGTGTAGCTGATACTCAATAAATGCTGACCAAATATTAAATGTTGATAGACTTTGACATTTAATTTTAATTTAATTTATTTTTTACAAAGATTCTATTATTTATTTGAGAAAGAGAGAGTGAGCAAGCATGAGCAGGGGGAGGAGCAGAGGGAGAGGTTACAAGCAGACTCTGTGCTGGGCATGGAACCCCAGGCAGGGCTTGATCTCAACCTGAAATTAAGAGTTGGTCGCTTAACCAACTGAGCCACCCAAGTGCCCCTAGAGTTTAACATTTTAAGAAGTAAACATACTTTATAAAGTATAAATATGGGATTGGGAACCCAGAAGGAAAATTATTTGAATAGAAGAACATAAAAACTGCAATTCTCCTTCTCATGTTCACAGTAATTCCTGTAGTTCTATCTGTTATCAAGAGATCTTTCCTATATTCTTTTCAGCTCTTAGGAATAACAGGTAAGGCTTGCTTTGCCATTCCAAAATACTGACATAATAGGATTTCTCCCCGTAATATGAACTGTACACAGTACACAGAATGGCGAAAATCCTCTCCAAATCAGGGACTTAAACTGAACATCTCTGGAGCCTAAAATCTAAGAGAGACCACTGAAATTAATGTTTCTGACCCTGAAACAAATATTTTTCTTTACCCCCTATTAAACTTTTCTGCCAAAAAATTATTTTTTAAAAATTGAGGTATAACTGACATATAACATTATATTAGTTTCAAGTGTACAGCATAATAATTCAATATTTGTATACATTGTGATATGGTCACCACAAGAAGTCTAGTTAAAATCTATCACCAACATAGTTACACAAGTTTTTTTTCTTAAGAAAAATCACTTATGACCCTACTGCTTTAACTAAATCAACTGCTTACCTCTGTTTCCTCAAATTGGCATATTAGTGTCTTATCTGGATTAAAGCCTGAGTTGAACCAGAATGATGCTAATTCATCATCCTTTTATTTGTTTTTTTAAACTGTGACTTGGCTTGCCTTCTTGGCGATCACTGCAGCTTGTCGAATGACCTCCTGAGGTTGATATCACTATGAAAAATTTGCATTGTCCATTCTCTTAGAAAATTGTATTTTTCCTAAGTGAAGGCACTAGAAAAAACAAACAGACCCTTAAGACAAAGCCAAACTCTGGATAAGAACATGTTTTTCCATAGATTTTAAAAGAACCAAATATACCTGAGGATGTAAAGAGCCCAGTGAACACTTAAGTTGGTCCATGGCATGTGTGAGGAGGAAAGATGGACAGAAAGGAGATTCTACTACATGACCTAAGGACAGCTCCAAGGGGTCAACAGCGTGGTAGTGATTAGTACTGGTACAGAACTGTTCGGTTTTCAAGTGTATCCTCCTCTGAGTCTCTCAGCAATCTTGCAATACAGTTGGGTAGGCAAAATCGTTCACTAACCTCCCCTTCTACATAAGAAATGGATGCTCTCTTCAATGAAAATTAAGGAAGAAAAAAAGAAATGAATATTCAGAATGTTGCTAAACCGCACGCAGCGAGTCAGTGGCAGAGTTGAGAATCATACCTCGGTCTTTTGACCATAAATCTTACTCCTATCCAACATCATCTTCTGCAACAGTGACTACTGAATGTTTTTCTGGAGCTAGGAATAGGCCAACTAATCTGTTGCTATGCGTTGCCTGAAGGCTGGGGTTGATGTGAGATACTTGTTTTTCATGCAGTTTTATTTTTAGTTTCTTCTCCTAATATTTATTCAGAATGATTTCCCAGTGTACTGTTGCTCATTAGGTCCAAATTCCTGAATAAATATTGGAATTTTATCTACCTGGAGTTCATTCAAATAAATATCTTTGATGTAAACATAAGACAAAGCTACATTAAAAAGAAATTTAAAGCATGTTCAGGTGGTTTGGTTTTCATTCTTTAGTTGCTTTCAACCTGGGTTTAAGTAGTGCTATAAATTGTACTGTCTCTGAGAGAGTAGAATATTCATGTAGAATGCCTCATGACATCGCCAAAATATTTGGTTTCCTTTTACCTTTCTCATTGGTTGTTAGTTTTGCTTTTCTGTTGGAGGAAGTGACATTAAAGCTGATTTACTCCATAGCTAATTCTTGACTGTACTTGTCCACAATCCATTACCTGAAATTCTGAATTCCAAAAAGCTTGGAAAGTCCTATTTTTCTTAAGTTATGCAAACTTATTTGGTGAAAATACCCAGATCTGAACTGACAGAAGTTTAGGCTTATTTATCTCACCTAATGTGGATATTTGTGTGTTTGCTTCAGGAATAGTAATATAAGGTGCTCCCCAGATCCCATTTGGTGTATTCTTAATAATGGTTGCATAAAATCTGAAGAATTCTGAAATGCATCTGGCTCCAAGGGTTTCAGATAAGGGACCGTACATCTCTTCTAAAGAAGGGAAGAGAGACATTCTGTGAATAACACAGAATAATGGAGAAACACAAGCAGTGATTACAGTACGCTTCATTCACGTTAGTGCCCTCCCTCCTGGAAGATTACTTATCTTCACACTGTTGAATCCATGCACACCCATGTGATTGATTTTCTTTGGCAAATGAAATGTGAACAGAAGGAATGAATCATTTCAGGCAAAGCTTTAAGGGGCAATGGGTAGCTCTCCATTCTCTCTCTTTCTTTTGCCATTAGCTCAGCAGTGTTGCAGCTGAAGGCTCAGGTCCATCAGCTTGGGTTCGCGGTGAAGCCTGGCATGGAGCTGTGGCAGGACATGCCATCTGGAGATGTAACGTGAAAGAGAAAGAAACCTTTGTGGCTGATGCCTCTGTGGTATAACCTAGGCTATCTCCACTGCCATGTGCAAAACCAGTGCTCTCTGGGATGGAGCCATCCATTAATGTAACACCTGTGGGCACCAACAGTTAATGACCAACAGTCGGTATCCTGCAGTGGTTCCCAGTTCAGCTATATGGATGAACGGTGAAGACAGAGATACCGAGTCAGGCCTGGCCTGCTACGCTGCTGTGCTTCCCTCCCCTACTCTAGTGTTGGTTTCCATATGTGGACCCAAAGCCAAATATCAGCTGACTTTAAGTATCCAAATACTTGCCCATTAACACACATATTTTCTTATTTTACTGGATATAACACATTTCATCAGTAAGTCATGCTTATTAGAATAAATCAACACAAAAGTATATAAAGAAAAAGTTTATTCTTTTTTTCTCTCCTTCTAATGGGTGTATCCTTCTGTACCTTTTTCTATGGTAGGCAAATATATATACATACATAGGTCAGGTTTTGTGTTTTTTTTTAAAGATTTTATTTATTCATGAGAGACACAGAAAGAGAGGCAGAGACACAGGCAGAGGAAAGAGAAGCAGGCTCCATGCAGGGAGCCCAACGTGGGACTCGATCCTGGGAATCTGAGATCACACCCCAAGCCAAAGGCAGGCGCTCAACTGCTGAGCCACCCAAGCGTCCCCATAGGGTCAGTTTTTAACATTACCCTACCATGAACGTTACTCTGCCAAGAACAGCCATTCAATTCAGTTATTAGCTCTAACTGGACAAGTAACTCTTTTATTATTAGCTTCTTTTATTGAATGCTTAGTATGTCCAAATCTCTCTTGGAAATACTTTATTAGATCCCTCAACCCTGTGAGGTAGGTGTTATCATTAGCATTTCCCATTTGAAAAACTGGAGGCTTAGGTATATTGAGTAGTTTGTGAGAGTCATACAGATAAAGAAGTGGTAGAATGAGAAACGCAGGCAGTCTGACTCTACACTCTATGCTCCTGAATTCTGTGTGCTCTATCGCTTCTCTTATTGCAGAATAGTCCATGAACGAATGGACAATAAGTTAATCATCTCCCTATTGATGGAGATTGAGGGGATTCCTCTTTGTCCCTCTTCTTATTCTGCTACTGCCAACAATGTTGAAATAAACAACACTGAAATATATATATATACTGATATAGGGAAAAAGAAATCTTTCTCAGGGCTCTGTATTTCCCTGCATTCATTATATCTTCTGCTTGGAAAGGAATCTAGTGAAATATCTCTGTTTGGCCCATGGATTTTTAATACTTTCCCATTTGAGAAAACCTTAGGATAAAGCAAGAGTTAACACAGGTAAAGTGTATTGGTGGGGACAGATTAAACATCAGTCCAAGAAAGCCGTAGGAATAAGACAGAAGAAGTGAATGGTTGATTAGCATTTGTCAAAAAGTGGAAATAACCCAAGAGTTTATCAATGGACTAATGGATAAAGATGTGATATATATATATATATAATTTTATTATTAATAAAAATGGTATTATTCCATATATATATGGAATAATACCCAGCCATAGAAAGAATGAAATCTTGCCATTCAACAACATAGATGGACCTTGAGGGTGTAATGCTAAGTGAAATAAATGAGAGAAAGACTAATACCATATCATTTAACTCAGACATGTAAACTAAAAAATAAAACAAGTAAACAACACAAAACTCATAGATAGATCAGATTGGTGGTTGCTAGAGGCAGGGATTTGGGAGTAGGCAAAATGTGTGAAGGGGGTCAAGAAGTAAAGCCTTACAGTTATAAAATAAGTCATGGAGGTATAATGTATAGCATGGTGACTATAGAAATTGTATTGTGTTGCAAATCTGAAGTTGCTACAAAAGTAAATCTTGAAAATTCTCACCAGGGGGATAAATTTTCTTGACTTTGTATGGTGATAATAACTTGATTTACTGTAGAGAACATTTTACAGTATACACAAATGTTTAATCATTATATTGTACACCTAAACTAATATAATGTATGCCATTTATAGTTCAATAAAAATTTATCAAAGGGGGAAAAAAAAGAAATCTATATGCTGATACTCTTTGTTTTGGAAAGAATCCCATGTTAATTTCTTCCTGTGCTAATTTGGGAGAACCCAACCAACGCCGGCAGTCTCAGTCCTGGTGGAATTCTTGCTTCACCAGTTCCGTTCCTCTGATCCCTCCAGATATCTTTCTAATACAGAGCAGACTGGAGAGGCCTGTTTAAGACAACGCAACTTAACATTTAGAAACAAGAGGAAGTGAACTGTAAGGGATTATCTTCTCCTAGATGTGTCAGATGCAATCACACGGCATGGATTTATGAAGCAGAGTGAAATATTTGTTTTGATTGCTCACTGATTAAGAATACACTCTAATGCACAATCTTGACAGACATCTAGGGCAACTACTCTTACTTTAAGAATCTGGGTCAGGTTTGCCCAACTTCTTCTAATTCAGCAGTCTCATTTCATTAAAGGATTATGCAAAGAAACCTCAGTTGGGTCTACACAATTGGCTGCTGCTTCATCTTTGCGATATAATATTGCAGGACCCCAGCAGTCACCAATGTTACTGTCCATTAATTTGTAATGTCTTCTTCCTCATTGTTTAGTATAGAGGTGGAAAAGCGCTTAGCTGGGGAGCTTATGAAAAATGGATATAGTGTAAGAAAATTGGACATAATTTAATACTAAAATAATGCATTAAGATATTTGAAGTTTTAGACTAACCTCCTCCATATGTTGGAGATGCTTAAAAATGGGGTTTTGCAAAAACCTGAAAATTAAATGGAAATGGTTAAAAATCTCAAGAGGTATGTTTAAAAAATTTAATCTAGAAGCACTACAGGGCAGATACTTATCAACAGATGGCTACAATGTGCTAACATATGAAATTGAACAGTGAAATAGATTTGGTTATTCTAAAGTAAACTTATCCAATGGAATGCAGAGAAGAAAATCTTAGCATAAATTGGGGGATCTCATGTTTGTGACTAGGTAGTGTATTTATGTGTAGGGTAAGGGGTAGGAGTGGATAAGCATGCGGTCTCCTTTAAATTTGTTTTTTAAGGACCATGTAGGCTTTAGGGTAACCAATAATCACTCTATACAGTATATGTTTTTTTAAAAAAAGATTTTATTTATTTATTCACAGGAGATACAGAGAGAGAGGAAGAGACATAGGCAGAGGGAGAAGACGGCAGGGAGCCCGATGTGGGACTTGATCCCCGGACTGGGACCACGTCCTGAGTCAAAGGCAGATGCTCAACCACTGAGCCACCCAAGCATCCCATATATAGTATATGTTTTAAAGAAACCCATTCAAGACCTTAAAAATTGATGTTTGTGGGGCACCTGGGTGGCTCAGTCGGTTGAGCATCCAACTCTTGGTTTTGATGCAGGTCATGATCTCAGGGTCCTGAGATCGAGCCCTGCCTCTCGCTCTGCACTCAGTGAGGAGTCTGCTTAAGATTCTCTCTCTCTTCTTCATCCTGCCCCCTTCCTCTAAAATAAATAGATCTTTAAAAAAATTGATATTTGCCTAGATAAGAACTTCTGCTTCAGAAATAAGCATCATATCATCTCTGTCCTGAAGTGTTAATTTGTCTTTCTCTCCTTAGCAGCCTTCTCCCTTTATTCTTGTTTTTCTGTGGTTGTACGGCAAGGGAGCATTTAGATAGGAAGCCTCATCCTGCAGTTTGCAGGTCTCAATACATTCTTTTATGCTGTTCACGAAACAGTGGGAAATGTGGCAGATATTTGAACCATCCAACATTATCTTGAATACTACTCTTCACCTACAGCACGGTACTGATTAAGATAATAATTTCACCAGCAGAGCTCTATTTCTGAACTCTGTACTCATTAGCAAAAGCACAGGTGAGGACTAAGATATGAATACCCGTGTACAAGTGGCAGAGTCCCTGTGGTGTGTGGGCTTTCCCCCCGACACTGGGGGGTCCTGATTAGGACGACTGCCCCTTGAGTAAAGCTTAAGCCAACAAATACATTATTGTGTTCCATTGTCTGCACTGAAGATTTTAAAATAAATCACAGACATTTAATGGTGAAGGACCTATACAAGCCCTTGAACTCAGCTGCTCTCCATCTTATTTCTATCTCTCTATATTCATTCATATTTTGCCTTTGGCCACATACTTATTTCCATTTCTAGCTCAGCTCCTGCCCCAGGCTTACTCACGATGACAGTTCTGTTTCTATACCTGAGTGTATGGAAAAGGATCATTACTTTTTTGAGTGACCATTTAGGTTACTTTACTTAGTATCATCATTGTGCTAGGTGCAATGTTTTGGCCTTAAGGATGTAAAGCTCTGCCAAAAGAGAGAGAAAAAAAATGGCAAATTTCTTCTTGGTATGGAATGCCTTACACTTTAGTCCTTTAGGGCTGTGCTTCCTTGTACCTGTCAAGTGAGGGATTTGGACCTTCCTTGTGAGCTCTGAGAGTCGGAGCTGGTCTTCCTTTCCCTTGCAGTTACATCATAGGCAAAGTCTGCAGCAGCCTGTGAGGCAAGCCATGGAACACGGTCTGCATTTTCAAGGGCTTGCTGATTTGGTACAGGTCTTTTCCCTTATGATGCTCAATCAGAGAACTCTGGGTCTCGCTATTTGATAGCCCAGCCAGCTCTGCTCCTGTAAGGACTAATGGATGTGTGTGGTGATGGTGCCAAGATCCTGCCATAGGTGGGCCATCCTTTAGACCAGGGAGTGCATCAGAGGGAGAATTCATGGGATTCAACTGCTTTCCTTCAATTTTTGTGCAATCATTGACCAAAAACACAAGAAAAGTGTCACAATCTTCTCATGTTTGCTTTTATAATGAATTCTGTCCTCTCTGCAGGTTACATAATTTGTTCAAGGCAGTGGGCTTTGTCTCTGAATATTGAGAGTTGTCTTAGAAGGAATAATGGGCTGGTGTTGGTCTGTATTTACTTTTAATTTAAATATTGTTTTTTTTGTTTCAATGTCCATTTCTTCTTTAATGGTAGTTATTTTTTATTACACAGAAATTCAATACAGTGAAACTTGAAAGAAGAATTGATAGGTATAGATATCTATATGGTACCTGTTGACTGAATTCAATGAATTGTAGATCTCTTGGGTGATATTCTATAAAAATGACTTTGTCATTTGTTCATTTGTTACTGTTTTCCACTGGGGTTTTTTCTCTCTGTTCTTTCTTCTTCAGTTTCCATGATTTTGTTCATCTCCAAAAGGGAGCAGTTTAGACCATGTGCTTGGGTACTTCCTGAGCCTCCTATTCCCTAGAACATAGGGGAAGGGGATGCCTGGGTGGCTCAGTGGTTGAGCACCTGCCCCTGGCTCAGGGTGTGATCCTGCAGTCTTGGGATGGAGTCCCATACCAGGCTCCCTGCCTGGAGCCTGCTTCTCCCTCTGCCTACATCTCTGCCTTTCTCTCTCTGTGTCTTTCATGAATAAATAAATAAAATCTTAAAAAAAATAACATAAGGGAAGAAGGATTGTCTTTTTCAGCCCAATTTCTTTTTCCTGGATAGTTTAGTTCAATTCTTTGCTTTTCCTTTAAGTCATCAAGCCATCAGGCCAAGCAAAGAAAAAAATCAAGCACACTTATTGTCATATTTGATTATTCTCAATTTATTAGTAAAATTTTAAGGACATAATATTATGTCTTTATATAGTCTTAAAGTGCGATTTTTATTGTGTTTTTAGCTGAATTTTATCTCTCCCCACCTTCTACCATCATCCCTTGGAATAACATACCTTTCTATGTCTCTTCTTGTGACTCTGAAGGAATTTCATGAAGCTATGATTCTTTTTTAAATTCATGTTTCCTTTTTTCAGAGCCACTCTTCAGCTTTTTCTACCTTGTTCTATACCCTGGCAGTTGGACAACTTCAGCAGGCTGCCTCATCCTCTGGCTCTAGGTTGGTTTGGCCAGGTGGAAGCGTTGGTGGGGATTAGAGGGAGGGAAGAGGCCGAGGCCTGTGCTTTCATCATCCTTTCCCTCTCTTTGTAGCGTCCAGTGCATTGGCTGTATTTCTGGGATGGAATTATGTTTTGTGTAAAGTGTTCCTCTCCACACTGCTTCTTTGTTTTCAAATTCCAGCAGCCTCCTTTGCCCTTTCTGGCTTATGAGTATTAACAGAGACCACTGATAACCAACTGCATTGTCCCTTGAGGTTTCCTGCCTCCTGGCCACACCATTGTAGACAGGCCCTTTGTTAAACTTTCCTCAAGTTATTATATTGGAACGTACCATCTGTGCCTTGCTGGGGCCCTGATGGATAGGATAATATAATAAATGCCTGTATTACTGGGAGGCAGTATGGTATAGTGGTTATCTTCCATTTGGCATGAGACTGATTTGGGTTTGAATACATTCCCGCCATTCACTAACTGGGAGTGGGGATTAGTTAACCACTCTGACTCTCTCAGCTTTCTCAAATTTAAGGTGAGAATAGGGGTGCCTGAGTGGCACTGTCGGCTAAGTGACCGACGCTTGGTTTTGCCTCAGGTCTGATTTCAGGGTTGTGAGATCAAGCCCAGCATAGAGTCTGCTTAGGACTCACTCTCCCTCTCCTTCTACACTCCCCTCTCTCTCCCTCTCTGGAATAAATAAATCTTTTTAAAAAATAAAGTGGGGGATAATATTATCTACTTCACAGAATTATTATGGAATAAGTATGAGTATTCAAAAATGTTAATTGTTACATTAGTTTAAATAAATACAAATATATATACATACACATACACACACACAATGTTTTAGTTTCCCCTCAACTTACACTGAATCACTTCGTCACTGGTCAGGTGAGCAGTTACAAAGCAGTGGCTTTTAGTTTCTCTATACTTTGTGTTGCTGATCTTCCAGGTTCAAGTTATGTGGACCTCTTCTTCCCTTGTGCCCCCCGAGTTCCTGCTTACCTAAATGACACTTTGTTTCCCACAAATGATCCTGGCTGCTCTCTCAAATCTGTGGAATTTTCAGATATCTCTTCTTCAAGTGGTGAGTGCTAGAAACAGGAGGTCTGCGGCGAAGTGAAAATCTGTGGGTGGGTAGGTGGGCCAGCGACTTATCCCTGAGCGTAGGGGGCTGACTGCTCAGGTGCTATGTATCCTTGGGTAATCCAACTGCTTTATAGGATAGCTGTTTTTTTTTTGTTTCTGTCTGCTTTAAATATATCTCTAAAATGTTATGAGAGCACTGGCTAAGCCTAGAGAGGTGTTGCAAGGATTAGCTAATTGATTATTTTAAATGCTTTGAAGCTGGCAGAGGCTTCAGTAGGAAGGGCAGGCTAAATAATTTTTGCAGGCTCAGTGGGAGTACAAAGGGTACCAAATGGCTCTTCTAATTTGTTTTGGTATCTAGTAGGACTTGCTTATTGTAGAGCATGTCTCATTAAAATGAGTTATATATGCTACTGCATTTAAAACATGACCTGGGGCAGCCTGGGTGGCTCAACGGTTTAGCGCCGCCTTCAGCCTGGGGCGTGATCCTGGAGACCTGGGATGGAGTCCCCCGTCGGCTCCCTGCAGGGAGCCTGCTTCTCCCTCTGCCTGTGTCTCTGCCTCTCTCTCTCTCTGTGTGTGTCTCTCATGAATAAATAAATAAAATCTTTACAAAAAATAAAACATGACCTGGGGAAATGTTTTAATATAAAAAGCGGTGTTTGGAAATACACAAAGCTTTGGTCAAATGGAGTTGCAGGTACTGAAACCACCTGAGTTTTTCGGACTTGAGAGG
Organism: Canis lupus baileyi; assembly: GCF_048164855.1. NCBI lineage: Eukaryota > Metazoa > Chordata > Mammalia > Carnivora > Canidae > Canis > Canis lupus. The sequence continues at coordinate 6,184,894 of NC_132870.1, read as the reverse complement.
AGCTCTATGAAGCATGTTTTAGTAACGCTTATTTCTAAGGGCCTGCTTTGTATCAGGGCTAGATGAACGATGGTCACCATGGTTCCCAGCCTCAAAATTCCATAGTTTGGAAGAGGAGACAAACACAGAGTGAGACCTTTAAAGTTTGCGACAGGGACTAACATGGATGAATCTACAAGGTACAGAAGGACAAAATCAAGTGGTAATCAGTTCAATCTGAGGGAAATTAGGAAAGATTCATAAAGGAGAGGCTTGAGTTGGTCTTTAAGGATAAGAGAAGTTTGCTACATGGCAAAGGGGTGAAGGACATTGTAGACAGAGGGAATGGCTTCTGGAAAGCCTATCTCTCTGGGTTTTATTCAAACATCTTCAAGAGTTTATACTGCCTATGTATCTAGTTCTATCTTATTCTTTGCAACTAGTAGATATTCAATTAATACTTGAAAATGGAGAGTAGTGGGTGGTAGGATTATAGGCAGTGATTTCAATTTTATTATTAGAGTCTTCTTTAGTTTAAAAACTTTCTATAATAAACATGTCTTTCTTTGGTAGGAAGAGTATCCTAACATATTCAGGGGATGGCTATCAGAGTCTGTGGCTACACTGGAGTTGGAAGATTGTTGTAGTCAAAGAATCCATTGAACTTTGGCCTTTGTGGACAGTTAACCTGGTAGGGCAAAGGTTTGAGACTGTAGGAGTTATCACTGGAAATGAAGCTGGCATGCCAGGTTGGGCTCAGAAATTTGGACTTTATGTTGTAGACAATGGGAAATCATTGAATTTATTAGGCAGGGAAATGCCCATTTTAAGAATCCTCTGGCAATGCTGTAGAGCATGAGCTGGCTATGGAGAGATTGGAGGGAAAGGGACCAACTGTGACACTTGTACAATCCAGGTGGAAACTATCGAAAGTTTTACGTTTGGGTAAGGTTGAGGGGAAGATAATGAATTTGGTTTTAGACAGGATAAGTTTGAATTATCTGTAGGAAGGCCAGTGAGTGCTTGGAACTGGCTGCCAGGAGGAATCAGCACCTAAAATATTAGTGATTCCAGAGACCTCAGGGACTTGGTGGAGAGGAGGAACCTTGGAAGCCCCAGGGAGGCAGTGAGGAGCTTGCACAGCATGCTCAGAAAGGCAAGGGAAAAACAGAAAAGAAAATGGTGCTGCAAAAATCGTGAGAAAGGGAGAAGGTGGTTCAGAAAGGAGTAAATTATCTAGTCAGGATATCTTCCTTTCTCCAGACATTCCTCTTCCTCCCTGCCTTCAGGTTTCTGCTCAAAAGACATCTCTTCAGAGATGCCTTCCGGACCACCAAGCATCCTCCATCACTCTATATTACCTTCCCCGAGACTGTATTATAATGCAGGTTGTACTACTATTCATGTGTGATGAGGCCAACAGATCAGATAGATGATTGCCATTGACAAGACAGTTTGTTACTCACAGTTCCCACGAAGAGGGGTCATGCCATGCCCTGCAGGGCCACATGGGGAAGCGCCAGGGTCAGTCAGGGGGCAGAGATAGAGGAGGAAACATGAGTAGGAGCCTTTACTGTGGTTTCCATGGCAAGGAAGAGGAGAGGCAGGATAAGCAGGTTAGGATTGGCCAGTTTGAAAAATTTTGGTGGGGTCTGGACATTGGGGCTGTCCCTAGTTGTCTGATACCTGGCTTTGGGGTGATTAAGGCAGGAGGCAGTGACCTAAGTAGGGGGTTGGGATCTGGACTTCGATTGGTTGGTTTGCATATGAAAGACTCCCAGGAAGGCAGATTGTTTAGTGTTTCTAGGAATTGGCAAGCTCTGAAAGGAATAGTTTCCTTAGGGTCAGTAAATCCTGGGGGTGGAGGTGGAGGTGTTGGGGGGAGGAGAAGGGGGGGAAGGGGACTGGTTGGCTCAGTTGGTACAGCGTATGACTCTTGAGCTTGCGGTCCTGAGTTTGATCCTCATGTTGGGGGTAGAACTTACTTAAAAAATAAACAAAAAGAGTACACTAAAGCTACTACAAGTACCGCGTGGTATTATATGGCATGTTTGTGGAGCAGTGCCAGGCTGGGACTAGGGTGAGATGAGTAGGGCATTCACCTTGGGCACAAAATGTAAGAGGAGGTGTCCAAAACACTTAGTAATCAAGGTAAATAATATGTTAATATTTTTTAAAAATCAAAATGAATGCAAAAATGTACATGATGAACAAAAGATAAAAATTTTAAATAAAGACGTGATCAGTAACAGTGCTGTCCTGAGCCATATTGGAGCCTAAAAAAAAAAAAAAAAAAGGACAAGTTAGTAATATGGTTCCCTTTATGATTTTTGAAACTATTGCATTAAAATTATTAGGCCTCAAAAAGGAAAGAAATTCTGACACATGCCACAACATGGATGAACCTTGAAGTGAAGTGAAATAAGCCAGTCACAAAAGACAAATATTACATTATTCCATTTACATGAAATATTTAGAGTGAGAATAGTTGAAATCAGAGACAGAAAGTAGAATGGTGATTGTCAGGGGCTAGGGAAACACAGGAACAGGAAATTATTGTTCAATGGGTGTAGAGTGTCAGTTGGGAAGATAAAAAGTTCTAGAGTTGGGTGGTGGTGATGGTTAAACAGCATTATGAATGCATTTAATCCTGCTAACTATACACTTCAAAATGGTGAAGATGGTAGATGTTATATTATGTGTATTCTATCACAGTTTAAAACCAAAAAGAAACAACCACTATTGCCTTGAAATATTGCTTATCTCGATCACCGAGTTCTTTGTCAGCCCCTCACATTTTGCACTCACCTCACCCATGTGTTGGCTGTGGGAGGAGCTGGGCATACTGAGGAAGGTAGGGAAGGGAATCAGGAGCTAAAGTCTGGCTATCCTTCAGAGGAGATGCACCTTTTCTACTTACCGGTTTAGAATCATTTAGTTTAAGCGAGAAGAGGAACTATATTAGTTAAGAGTGTTTTTGACTGCAAATAACAGAATACTGTGGCTTAAGCACATAATGGTTTATTTTTTCTTACACTTGAAAAAATCCGTAAGTGAGCCCTGCTGGGGTTGGTTCAGTGATAGTGTGGTTGGATCTAATATCTCTCTGGTTTTTTGTTTGCTTGTTTGCTTAGGGAATGGAGCAGCACCGTATGCATCCGTCCTTTCCATCAAGGAAAAGCAAACCTTTTCAGAAACACACCTTCCAATAACTTCTTAAGCCTCCCTGCTTAATCCTGAGTCAAAAGGTACCCTGCCCCCCTGCCCCCAACTTCAAGAAAACAAGGGACAAGACTGTCAAGAGTGACCAAGACAAATCCTGATCCATTGCCTATGTCTGGGCATAGTGACCTTTGCACAAGATTGGAGTTCTATTAGCAAGGAAGCAAGGTGGGAAATGAACATTGCAAAAAGGTAGTTAACACAGGGTGTTCGACTACTGACGTTCTTCCATAGAAACAATATTGGGACATTGGTATATTGGCATATTTATATATTTTTACCTCTTGCAAATATAGTAAACGTATTCTTTACTATACTGTGTGGTGTCTGTCTAATCCATTGGTTTTTATGAGCTTGGAGCCCTGAGCTATTAAAGGGTAAGTAAGCCTGTGGTACTGCTGGGGGATCTATCCCTCCGACCTTGAGGAGTGATTAACACAGAAGCATTAAAAACACAACCCCTTTTCTTTTTAAATGACTTAGAATTGGCTGAGTGTTTAATCCTTTACTCCTGCTGGGCCTTCTGTCCAGTGTCTTCACCTCATCATTCAAGACAGATGATTTTCCTGGGGTGGTGAGCCAGGGAAACAGATCAGTACATTTTTCTCTTTAACTACACATTGAATAAGCAATCTACTGTTTATTGATTTAGAAAAATTCTTGTCTTGGATTTTAGATCCAGTCGAATGGGATAGAGATGTCTGAGGTTCTTATAAGATCTCATTAAAAAAAAAAAAAAGATTATACAAGTTCCATGGTCTAGTTGTCCCAAGGTCAAACCCATATCCAGCTACTCTCCAAGTATTTAAATATAGGAGAAATAGATTCACTAAAACTGGAAGGAAAAAAAGGAATGGAGAAAACATCCTGAAGAAGTAACATGTAAGTTGAGAGGTTTGTACAGGGAAAGGGGTTCCTGCCTGGATGGTTGTAGAAGGAAGAGTCCATGTTGATGATGGGGAAGTACCTTGGGTCTTCATATCAGTGCTGATTGCTACTTTGCTTCTCCACCTTTTCCCCCCTCTGCTTTCTGGAGTCACAGTAGAACCTCCATTCCTGCTTCCTTTGGTAGCATTCTCTAATAAGTTTGCAGGAAAGGTTCTTCATTATATGTGCATATAGCACAGCTGTAAGGTGTACCATGTTTTACTATAGATCCCTAAAGCTAGATGGGCCCTAAAGAAGTAACTTAGTCTAGAACTTCTTTCTTTCTCCTTTGAAAGATCCCTGCAGAGATGAATGATGCCTTTAGAGGAGTAAAGATCTCATTTGGCAGGGCTGATTCTAACTATATTCATTGCAAACTAAACCTAAAAGCCTGATAAACACATAAATGTGTATGGTAGCTTTTTAGGCAAAGTACAAAGAAAAAGGCTGAGACCTATCTTCTGTACACTTAAAATCTAAGATGAAAAATGAAGTGTGGAATAATTGATAGGAGTGACTGTGCTAGTTCTCATCTATAATGCACAGACTTTATGTTGCTATTATTATCATTATTGGGAGTGAGAAATGGAACCACCATCTTACCAGTTTGGCCATGACAACCTCAGAAAGCCCTGCCTCTTTTTTTTTTTTTTGCTTAAGACTTTATTTATTTATTCATGAGAGACACAGAGAAAGCGAGAGCGAGAGGCAGAGACACAGGCAGAGGGAAAAGCAGGCTCTATGCAGGGAGCCTGACGTGGGACTCGATCCTGGGACTCCAGGATCAGGCCCTGGGCTGAAGGCGGCATTAAACTGTTGAGCCACCCGGGCTGCCCAAGCCCTGGCTCTTACTCAGGATCTTTCATTGCTTCCATTGACCCTCTGTTAAGAAATCAGTCAATCCAAAGGTGCACCAAAGAACTTGGAGCCCAACCTATAGGCCATAATAAATGGACACTCACTTTCTCCAGCGAGATATTATTTCAGAATTTGTATGTTCTCTCTTGCTTCAATAATTCAATACAATTCAAAATGAAAGCTTGCTTATATCCTTACAAGGGCTTTTCACATAGGTAAATTTTAAAAATGCATCTTTTGAGGGTCTGGAGGAAGCTTGTAGTTGAGAGTGAAGACTGAGGAGCAAGTCCCCTGAAGTTTATATTCAGTCTGGATCTGCTGCTGACCAGGCAGCTCTTGCAGTCCCAGCCTCCCTCCAACAGGACATCTGCTTCTCCGGGTTCTCCCTGGTGTCCCCAAGTGAGCTTCTTCCAGGATCTCTGTCAGAGTTTTACAGTGTCTGGAATACCTATTGGATGATGAAAGGCCTGGATGTCAAGGTTCTCTGAGCTACGGAGGACCCTTAACATATCTGAGGATCGTCCCTTAGAGATATTCAAGAATCCCCAGATTTGCAAATACCTCTGTAGCATGGAAGTCCCCTACAAAGTGGGTATTTTTTCCACTGGCTGGAGCAGTCCCTGAAATAGTTTCAGAATTCCCCTCTGTTTTCATATAGAGCATATTGTGGACTTTTTTGAGTCCTAGATCCAAGTTCATTGCCAAATTTAACATTCTGCCCTTTAAAGTATCCAAAATTCCCATGGGAATGCAAACCTTTTTCTGATACCTCTGAGGAATCCTCAGGGAATGTCAAATTCTGCTTCATGTATGAGGTTTCTTTCATCCATCTTGCTGTCTTTACTCTGATGCTACAAGATAGCACCTTTCCCATCTGGTGGCAACTGCTCTGGCCCACTGTGACAATGTTTGCTGCTTGTCCTGAGAGTGGCTTCTGTGTGGCTGAGGTCCACTGAAGGGCACGCTGAAGCCAGTACTTCTGTGGCTGATGCCAGCCAATACTGGTGCCAGGGATGCTACTGCTTGGAAGGTCGTGGGACCCTGCTAACTGTACTAGGAATGCTGGTTCCTAGGCCATCGAGCTGCCAGCACCAATGCAGGGATGACTTGTTTCAGAGATTACAACTGTTTTTTTTTTTTTTCTCTCCCCAAGCACCCTTCCTTTTTAAACCAAGCTGAAGTACAAAAGAGAAGAGTCAGAAACCCTTGGAACATAAAAATGCAGAAGAGGAATGTTAAGAAGAGGTCAGTTTAGGCAATGTGAAAGGTCTGATGATCTTTATAATTATCGTATTTAAAATATTACCAAACTTGGGGGGGTTATTGCTTATTCAATTTTATTTTATTATTTTTTAAAGATTTTTAAAAATTTTATCTATTCATGAGAGACACACAGAGAAAGAGAGAGAGGCAGAGACATAGGCAAAGGAAGAGGCAGGCTCCATGCAAGGAGCCCCATGTGAGACTCAATCCCAGGACTCTGGGATCATGCCCTGAGCCAAAGGCAAACGCTCAACTGCTGAGCCACCCTAGGCATCCCTGGTACTTTAATTTTAAAAGTAATTGTACACTATGGTTCAGTTCTAAAGCCAGTGTGTAAAAAAAATCTGCATATACCAAAGTTACTCTCGAAATTCCCTTAAATTGCTCCTAGACTATGTATACATGGCCATATTACATGCCTCGGTGAAGACTGATATATTATCTTTCAATAGATTGACACAGTCGGTTTTCCCACTGGCATTGAAACAAACCATTATTTATTTGACTGCTAAAAGTAGTTGACTTGGGTTTAGAGGTCATGTTGTATCAGAAATATAGACTTTTAAATACTAAAATCCTATGGAATTCAGTAAGATGCTCATGCTATGAGAGGTTAAAAACTGAAGTGGACTAAGGGGAAAATATGGCTTTTATTATACCCATTTTTTAAAAAGTTAAGCTGAGGCACTGGGAGGTCAGGTGACTTGCATAGTTGGAGAGAGGCAGAGCTGGGATTTGAACTCAGGCAGTCTGGTGCTAGTGCTTTTCTTAATCGCTTTGCTTTACACTTTTAACCATGATTGGACAATTTAAATGATCTTTTTCTCTCCCCCTTTTCACTCTGGGCAGGGTGGAATTTACCAATTTAAATGTTTTTAATGATGTTACTCCATTGTACTTTCTTGTTGTAGCAAAAATTCAAGCTATACTGAAAGGCATAATGTATATAACGAGATGATGTCTGTGTCTTGCCCTTCGATGGACCAAATGTCAACAGTTTGTGCACTTCCCTCCAGGATGGCTTTGTATCCACAGCCCCCTCCCCCGGGTTTCTTTTACGCATGCACTCACACACATTTTTTTTTTTTTAACACATACTTTAGTCTAATTTCCTTTCCCACTTATCAATGCCATAGACATCATTCTATATCAGAATACAGAATCCACCCCCTCCTTTTAAAGAGCTGCTTTAGTAGGTACCTATTATTCCACTGCATGAATAATCCATAATTTATGTTTGTGTATTCCCTTACTGATGGATACTCAGGTTTAGAAAAATTTTTGCCACGTTTTTACCATTATAGATTCTGTGGCAACCATGCTCATTTGTTCTCTTAGTATTTTGTGGATTTATTTTTTAGGTTTAAACCTTTAATCCACATGGAATTTATTTTGTGCAAGAGGTGAGGTGGGGATTATAGTGACTACTTGACTTTCCTCATTCAAATGATTACCCACCTGAAGAGATTCAGATTCCAGGCACCCAGGTAAACATGCTGCATCTGTTATAGAAATACATTAAAAATTGTAATAAAGGGAATCTCTATGGTGGGAAATATTTGGCAGCATGTTGAGGAGAGGTAGCAGAAGCAGCAGGCTCTACCAGTATGGACTAGAGCAGGGAGCTCTGCTTTCAGGTTGGAATGTTGCATTTTAATTAGCAATATTACTCCCAAATGTTTAGCCGCAACGGTGGGGGGATTAGAGACCTCTTCTTGCTCATCATAATTCAGAACCTGAACATCAGAGTGTCTAATTAGATCTCTCTCTTGAAAGGTCAGCCAATAAAATTGTCATGTTGTCATTCAAGGTCTAGAAGTTACTCTGCTATAAGCTTGATGGATTTTTTTTTAAGTTAAAAATTGCCTATTCATGTCTAGTGTTTTTAGCAGTCTTTGCTGGACTGAGATTGTGGCAGGCCATCATGCAGAAGATCTTGAAAATCTTTCAGTCACTTAGAACAATTCTTGTCCTTTATATTATTTTTCTTTATCACTTTGGACACTATGCTACAGAAGACCTCTGTATCAGAAGCCATTTGGTGTATTTTCTGATTCAAAAGGAAAACAATATTCAATTCAGTTTTTGTTTTGGGGCTTGGCTTCTATAATTGAAATTATTTGAAATTCTATAATTTCAGTTGGAAAAAACTCAAATAAGCTGTGTTCTTCTGGAAATATCACACGATAATTAATGGAACTAGATTGTCTCAAGTTAATTACTTGGCTGTAAGTGAAGTAAGTTAAGGTGCTATCTTAATTCTTTTAAGCCACCAGGACCTTAATTAGAATTCTGTATGGGGTGGGACGCCTGGGTGGCTCAGCAGTTGAGCGTCTGCCTTTGGCCTGAGGTGTGATTCTGGGATCTGGGATCCGGGATCGAGTCCCACATTGGGCTCCCTGCATGGAACCTGCCTGTGTCTCTGCCTCTCTCTCTGTGTCTCTCATGAATAAATAAATAAAATCTTAAAAAAAAAAAAAAAGGAATTCTATATGGGGTGACAAATTCAGAGGGGGAAATGTGAATTATAGGCAACCCTCCGATATAACAGTTGCTGCTGTCTCGCTCCACTTAGCCCCTACCAGAGGGGTCGCCTTCTCTGGGTACAGAGCTGTTGGGCTCTCAGCCTAAGGATCTGAGACTAGGGGGTTGGGTATTCAAAGATGAAAATTATTATTACTCCTATATCAGTTATACTATGTGTTAAGTTAACTTTTGTAGGGGTATCAAGAAAATCTTAAAAAAAAAAAAGAAAATCTTATTGTTACTAATAATGATATTTTCCAAAGTGTGGCTGCATCAGAATCGCCTGGTATTTAATCAAAACGCTGCTTATTGGATTCCACCCAGAATCAGAATCTCTGGTGGTAGAGCTCAGGGATCTATTTTTAACAAGCCTCCACTGTGATTCCTTCGTGCATTAAAGTTTGAGAACGTTTGATTTGTAGCATTACTTCCCTGGGAAAAATATACTCCTCGGTACAGCCAATCAGCTTCAAAGTGTACCTTTGGAATTTAGTGTGTGGGTACATTGGGGCTTGCCTGCGTGTGAAATCAGTGGTCTGGATGACAATCATTTTTAAAGTGTAGAGTTAACAACTGTGAGTAGATTATGGCTCAGGGTATTCAGATTAATTAAGTTCTAAGGTACAGAGCAGGGACCATACAAAGACAGAACTGCCAGAGTTAAAGCACAGGACAGGGGTACTCAGCTAGAAGGTGAAGGAACACGAATAGTTTAAGCATCTGTACCCAGACATCAGCTGGTTATTCTGCCCCTGGAGATTTGGATAAGAGGGCTCAAACCCTGGAGCCACCCCTGGATGGTTACCAACGCCATTCCTAAGCTTCCTGTAAATCCTGAGGTACTTAGCTCCCAGGGTTATTTCTGAGGGAATCCCTTTTTTCTGCTCTGCATTTTGGAATGGTCCCTTATCTCTGTCGGTATGGCAGGCCCTTTCTTCTTGATCCCTCTAGCCACAAAGAGTTGTTTCATTGGCCAGAATCTTTATAAAGGATTGTGGAACCAAAGGCAGGAGTCACATTGTCATATCACATGCCACAGAATATAACTTAACAATCATGTGTTAAACATTTCTGTCCTTAGAGGGGTCTTTGGCTGCACGGCACAAGGGTATGTGTTCTTGGTCAAGCCACTTCCTATAGTATCCCAGCCTCTCTGTCTTGCTTCTGTGTCTCCTTTGTCTCAGCCACTTCTCCACACTTGCTCTTAGGTGCTCCAAATTCTTCTCACTCTCCTATTGGGGAAATGTCAACACTGTAGAGCACACCCCCAACCTCCACCTGGCCCAACCTCACACCCCACGACAACCTTTGCATATGCAACACCAACCAAGGTGCTTGGCTGAGCAAAAGAGCCACCCAGCCTTTTCTTTAAAAGAATGCCTCTTCCTTAGAATAAAATTTTGGGATTAACCAGATTTTTCCTGAGATCTATTATATATTCCTTCTATAGAAAAATTAATTCTATCTAGGCTTTCCTGAATGCATAAAAGCTGAGAAAGAGTCTTTTCTTCCTCCATCGTTAAAGAATCTTTTTTGTTGGGAGATGCTCATCCGGAAAACATTAAGCAGAATTTTTATAAGGTTTTAAAAGCCAGGTGCACTTTAGTGAGCTCCCATTAGTTAGCCTCATCAGTCTTTATAACACTTTAGCTAACACGTTTAGGAAGAGACCATTCGTATTTGTAGCCAAATAAACGAAAGCAGAACCATTTCCCACTTGCCAGCAGAAAGAGTGATATTGACTCCAGGTGAGTGGCATCTGCAAGGCCACTCAGGGCATTCTGTGTTATAAATTGTATTTTGAGAATAAAGCAAGAGTCCAATTGTTTACAGGTCTGTGTGCCTTCTTACTCTCATATCTTTTGTATGTATCTGAGAGCTTTCTGTTTTGCTTGAAATGGAAAGTCATTTCCCAGATGAGAGATCATTTTATTTAGTGCTCTTATTTTCTTGGTAAGTATTCTGAATTTTTTCCTTATTAATTTCTATTTTTATGCACAGTGATTCTCAATTGGAGAGAAAATTATGATCTCATAATCTCTTTTCCTTGTACTTGCTGAATGATTAGCCTCATTTGCTGTGTGAGTTCCACTTCATGGTTGTGAAATGATGACTCTCCCTGACTCTGGCTAAGCATGTCGGCTTGATGGCTTTGACCTTTTCCACGAAAACAAGGGAGATGAAATGATGTGACATGTATGTAAATTGTCACTCAAATGGGGGTATTTTGGCGAACAGCTCGAAATACATGCTTTGCTAAACTCACAGAAGGTACCAATAGAGTGTTTGGTGTTTTCTAAGGCATCCGAGAGTCTTATAAAGTTTAAAAGTGAGGGAAAAAAGTCCTGATTGGCCATTAAATGAAAACAATAAATTTACAATCTGAGTCACAAGCTGTGTGGGTGACTGCATTATAGATTCCCAAGAAAAACCTTGTTCTCAAATGGTACAGTTAAATCTGCTTCCTCTGCACTGTTGTAGATATTATTTCCACTGGACTTAATTGGGATAACTGACAAATTTAGATTCAGAGCATTTTAGTAACTCCAAGGGATATATAAATATCTCACCAAATCCATTTAAATGGTATTTTGGATTTGGTCAGGGGTCTCACTGTAGTAATTTGCAGGTGTGACCGATATTAACTTATAAATTTCCCGAGACTGGTCCTTTGTTGATTTCAGGCCTCCCCCCCACCCCCATTTTGTAATCATTGCTCAGCAAGCATATTTTACCTCCTTTCTCTGCAGGCCTTTTATTGCTTTGAGACGTGCCTCTCTGTGTGTGCATGTGTGTGTGTGTGTGTGTGCGTGCGTGTTTTTAATAGTAATGCATGAGACAGTATTTCCCACTGGAGCATATTCATATAAGCTAGTGGAATCATTTCTTACGAGGCATATTTCTCTCTTCACTTGGTTGTGCTTTTTGTGAAGGGGACTTGGACTCTGACTGGATGAGCAATGGCAAAACAATAGGGACGGTGTAGAAATATACACATGCTCTAACAATCTGTATAGTATTACACTTGGCTGATGATCCTGTGATAGGGTTTTTAGTAATCACCATCAGGGTGGGTTTGAACTCTAGCATAATAATCCTAAGGTATTGCCATAATGGAGTGGATAAATTTACATATGGGTGAAAACGAATGGTTTTAAAATTTCTTTTTCTTTTTCATGACTCGAGATTCTCATTCCCTGACATTAGAACATGATCTTTCTATCAATTTGTTCTTTTCCCCCTGTCACTAAAATGGTACACTACATTGTATAGGGTTGAGTTTCTCACTGATTATTTTTTTATTTTATTTTTAAAAGATTTTATTAATTTATTCATGAGAGACACAGAAAGAGAGGCGGAGACACAGGCTGAGGGAGAAGCAGGCTCCCTGCAGGGAGCCCGATGTGGGACTCCATCCCGGGACTCTAGGATCACACCCTGAGCCCAAAGCAGATGCTTAACTGCTTAACCGCTGAGCCACCCAGGCATCCCCACTGGTTAGTTTTTGACTCAGTTCAGACAATCGAAAGAATGAATTGTGCCTACAAACATGTAAGATTATTTAGAACAGAATTGCTTGACTTCTGTTATTAGTAATTATTATCCTCAGCTAACATATCTCTGTTTATTTTTAAATTTTATTTAATTTTATTATTGTTAATTGGAGTTCAATATGCCAACATATAAACACCCAGTGCTCATCCCGTCAAGTGCCCCCCTCAGTGCCCATCACCCAGTCACCCCAACCCCCTGCCCACCTCCCTTCCACTACCCCTGGTTCGTTTCCCAGAGTTAGGAGTCTCTCATGTTCTGTCTCCCTCTCTGATATTTCCACTCATTTTCTCTCCTTTCCCCTATAATCTCTTTCACTACATATCTCTGTTTAAATGGAGATCTTTATGGTATTTATTACTACAGTTAGATTTAAACCATTTTTTACATTAATTTAAGTTGTATTTATTTATAACCAACTTTACTTTTACACCTTTATTGAGGTATGATTGACAAATAAAGTTTGTATATATTCAGGTTGTACAATGTGATTTTTTAATGGTATGCAACGTGATGATTTAATATACATATACTTTGTGAAATGATTATTGCAATCAAGTTAATTAACACATCCATCACCTCACATAGTTACTTTCTTTTTTCTTTTTTTGATTTGAACCATTTTAGTGGTGAAATGAATTAGTAGTAGTATGGTCCTCTACATATGAATGTGTCTTTTTTTGTTGATAATGAAGAAGAAAGATGTTTCTAACATTCAGTATTGTTGATGAGCATTAAGATGGGCATAAAACCTATCTTAATGAGGTAAACATTAAAATAAGGTACAACTTCTAATAATAATAATGGCCAGGGGTACCTGGCTGGCATGTGACTCTTGATCTCAGGGTTGTGAATTCGAGCCCCATGTTGGGTGTAGAGATTACTCATAAATAAAATCTTTAAAAAAAAGTAATGTCCATTATGTAGCAAATAGTTAATACTAAGAACTTATTATGCAACAAAAACCTAAGTGTTTTTTATATGTATGAACTCATTTAATCTGTATAATAACCCTATGAGGTAGATTTTCATTATCCCAATTTAAAAATGAGAAACCAAAGGACAAGGAGGTTAATTAACTTGTCTGAGATCACACAGCCAGGAAACCATAGAACCAAGGTTAAAACCTAGGTAGAATTGCCAGATTCAGAGGGAAACCGGGAAACACACACACACACATGCACACACACACACACACACACACACAGGATTCCTACTCCTTACTTGGCTTCTTTTTGCAATAATTGGGACATAATTACACTAAAAAATTAATCATTGTTTATCTGAAATTCGAATAAAAAAAAGCTTTGTGTTTTATCTGGCAAACCTAAACCTAAATTATCTAGCTTAAGGGTCCATGTTCTTATCCTTCATGGTAATTCTGCCTAAAACCCAGGCTTACCTGATGAGTGTTGACTTTGCATATCTTAGGTCAATTCTTCTCTATATCTACTCAAGCTTTCATTGTTCAAGAATGTTCTTTCTAGGTGCCTGGGTGGCTCAGTCGGTTAAGTGTCTGCCTTTGGCTCAGTTCATGATCCCAGGGTCCTGGGGTTGAGCCCCAAGTTGGGCTCCCTGCTCAGCAGAGGAGTCTACTTTTCCCTCTCCCTCTGCCCTTCCCTCTGCTTTTTTCTCTTTCTCAAATAAATAAAATCTTTAAAAAAAAAAGGATGTTCTTCTTTCTGTGTAGGACTTACTATCTATGGTAGTGAGAATATGAACTTTCAATACTCTATTTTCAGCATTAATTCACTCTGTTCAGCATTAATGAAATGTGGTTTTACCCCAGAAGAGCTCACAACCCAGTAGATGAGATGAGTATGTAAAAAAAAACACTATTACTGTATAATAGTAGCTCCGTTGGACCATGAGCTGTTCAATCTCCTAGGAAGTTTGAGGAAAGCATCATAGAGTAGCGAACATTTGAATTAGTCCTTGAAGGATGAACAAGAGTTCATCACAGCAAGGAATTATCCATAGGAAGGAAACAACATAAGAAAAGGCAAAGTTATGTGAAAGTGCATGGTGGAATAATTTTTTTTAAGTAGCTTTCACTCTTGGTGTGGAGGCCAATGTGGAGCTTGAACTTACAACCCTGAGATCAAGACCTGAGCTGAGATCAAGAGTTGGATGCTTAACCAACTGAGCCACCCAGGTGCCCCTAGAATAATGTTTTTAATGTAAGATCCATATGCTCTAATAGTGGGTGATAATTGGAGAGCAGGGTATGACCACAAAGACCACAAGGACTTCAATGCTATATTCAGAAGAAATTTTATCTGGGAATCACTGAAGATTTTAAAATGGAGAAGTGACATGATTAGAGATGTGTTTTAAAAATGTAACTCTAGGGACGCCTGGGTGGCTCAGTGGTTGAGTGTCTGCCTTCAGCTCGGGTCATGATCCCTCGGTCCTGGGATCTAGTCCCACATTGGGCTCCCTGTGGGGAGCCTGCCTCTTCCTCTGTCTATGTCTCTGCCTCTCTCTCTGTGTCTCTCATTAATAAATAAAATCTTTTTTTTTTTTAAAAGGAATGTAACTCCAGTAGCAGTGAGACTGATGGACTAGAGAGGAAAGGCTGTGAGTTATGCATTTGGAAAGGACAGCTGTGGTGTGGACATGCAGGTATGTCCTGGGAATGGGTGAGTTTGCTCAGGAGAGTATGCAGACAAGGGGAAAGGAGGGCAACTATCAAGTCCTGAGGCACATTGACATTTAGTTGGGGGCAGGATGAGAGAAGCTAGAAAAAAGAATAAGGAGGGCAGTCAGAGAGTGAGAAGGAGAAGCAAGAAATGGCAACATTATGAAAACCAAGATATAAGATGGTGTGGGGAGTACAACCAGTTCCTTAATGATGTCAAACAATATGCCAGCAGGGATGATGCCATTGTACTGGACAACTGGGCCACTTTTAAAAACATTTCAGTTTTAATGGGCCATTTTCGAAACCCGTATTGACTACCTCTTCTCTGTGCTTGCTTGGATGTGGCATTTGCTACAGGCCTTAAATCATACACTCTGAGTTACCTTCAAGCTGATATTCTGTAAGGGTCTAGTTTATTTACTCAATGCTCCAGGTTCTGAAATTCTGAATTGTTGTGCATAAAACAAGACAAAATTTACATGGGAAATATTATGGTCTAATACCAATGTAGAATACTTCAAGGTGTAAGGACTGTGGTTATTTCTCAGGGATCTTAGAGTAGACTTGCACCCCAGTGTTAATGGAATTCAGTTGGCTAATTCGCTTTGCTGGATCTCTGCCTGTTTGCTCCTCTGGACCTTCTCTTTGTTCTTCTCTAGACCCAGGAAGCCAGCCTGCAAGTATTGCCTTACAGAGATCTCCTTGTCTTCTGGCTTCTTGGTTGGGTTTGATGAGTCGGGGGAACTGACAGGACATCTGAGAGAGGGAGGAAAGAGGAGTCTTGCTTCCTACCTGTTGAGTCACCATAGGTTGGCTGCTTCCCTCTCTTGAAGGCCACTGCTCCAGAATCAGGCATGGGCCTTCCCAGAGCTATCCTAGCCTTTTCAGGTCCTGGGTGGTAATCTCTTCCCCCTCAAACTCCTCCCCCCAGGTTACTAGCTTCAGTGTATGGTTCTATCCCTTACTGGTTTGCCAAACCTTAAACCTGCCCATATCCTTATAAACAGTCTCCTAATGGCCCAGTATGAGTATGCCATATATTTTGTGCTACAACCCTGACTGAAACAAGTATGGACCTTCTTTTCAGAACAGGATATAGGACGTGGTGAAAGATACTGTGAGATCTAAAGAAGGAAACTGTACACTTCCTGATAGAGATGGTGCTTGCTTAGGTCATTCATGTTGAATATTGATTTTTTTTCTTTTAGGAGAAGACAGTAAGTTGTCATAAATCATCAGAGGACCTCTGCTGGATTTAGATATTATACTGGAGAAATGAATAGCTCTACACTTGTGTGTAATTTCTGGAATGTTCCTAGGATCTGTGGCCATTATACCATGATTAGGACTTTCTGTCTCTAGTCCTACTTTCCAACTTTAATTCTTTTTTTTATAAAGATTTTATTTATTTATTCATGAGAGACCTACACAAAGACAGAGAGAGGGGGAGCGGGGGGCAGAGGGAGAAGCAGGTTCCATGCAGGGATCCTGCCTGATGTGGGTCTCAATCCTGGGACCCCAGGATCACACCCTGGGCCGAAGGCAGTCGCTAAAGCGCTGAGCCACCTAGGGATTCCCCCCCAACTTTAATTCTAAGGAAAAATTAGAGGGCTATTTTTTTATCAGGATGGTTTCAATTTAATCTGATTTGTTGTAAAGACTTTATGACAAGTTACCTTATAATTTTGTGCTTTTGTGAGATGTGCGATATACTACAGAAGAAGATGCTTTAGCTCTCGAAAGGAAATCTGAAATATATTCTAAAACTCACTTTTTGATGATGATAATGATAATTTTTGAATGTTCTGGATGAGAGTATCTGAATGTATTGTGAATAAAATAAGCAACAGAGGTTTGACCTGGGTAGAGAGGGTCAAGGATAAGTGATCCCATGAGCATGTTAAATGCATGTAGGTCTCAAAGGCATATTCACTCCTACACATGTTCTAGTGGAGCTTGGTAACACTTCGTTATCCCCTACACACACACACACACACACACACACATACACACACACACACACACACACGTGGTGGAAAAGGAAGTAGAAGCTCTTGGAGTCTGAGTCCTAGAGCTAGAATGCACAAATCTGGGGCTAGAATCCAGGCCTAGTAACGGTCACTTTTGTGATAGGTGATCCCAGCTTTCACTCTGGAATTCTACAACTCCAATGGGAAAATTTATAAGCATGTTGAAGGAGAAAAAAGCCAAGGAGCCTGGGCTGCTCTGCAGTAAGTCTCTTAAAATTTTGTGACTTGCTGCTGGTGAGATAGAGTTAATTTGGCAACAAAGCCACCATAAGGTTATAATCATCTGAGAACCATGTAATTGGAATCCAACCCAGCGTTATAATTAACAGATACAGCAGGATCCCTATCTGAGGGGCAGGATAGATGTTGAATTCAGAGAATGAAGGCTGATTTGCATCTAGTGTCCTCTCTCTTTATCTTGTTTTTGAGATAATTTTCACCATTGATTCAGCCATAATTGTGTTTGATAAAATGACTCTTAATAGTCTCAAGTTCTTCAAATGATCCAACCTTTATTTTGACCTTTCTTTGGAAATTGTTTGGAAACAAACAATTCCAAGACCCAAATGAATAATAGTGCTCAATTGTAAAATTTAATGCAGTGAAACTAACAATTATAGCAACACTGCCATCTAACTCAAGTTAATCAATAGCATCCTGGTTGCATTTATACTTGAGAATTATGGCAGTGGCAAATATACTGCACAAACTTGAACTGTGAAGAATTAATACCATGGCATATTGTCCTATTGATGTGGCTCTGGTTGTCCAGCTGGAGTAGGGAAGGATGCTCTGGTGTACTTTTTATGGCTCATGCAAATTAGCAGATAGTTGGGGAATAAAGTTCTCTCCGTGATCTATGGCAGGAGATAGCTAGTCTGCAAGAGTTCATTTCAGACTGTAATTAGTTTATTCATTAAGGTTGGGGAATTCAATGACACAGCTGCATGAGGTACCATTGAAAGCTACCTGAACATATGGCAGAAAGATAATGCAAATTTAGTTCCTGGAAGAAAAAGGCAAAATGGTACAGCTTTGTGCTTTTATTTTACATCCCACAGTGATTCTCTGAAAGGGTGGTGGTGAGTTGATTACACTCCAAACCTCTTTATATACGTTGACTTTAGTTGGGGGGTGGGTGTTTATATTTCTGGAATGTTACCTATAGCACATATACATGTATATAACACACCCTACAAATGCCCCTAGACATCTAGATACATACATAGAAGACTGAATGCTGCTCTTTGGTCCCTAGCAAGAAAGACTAACACCTATACCTATTAATAATGTTTCTGTCTCACTTTATGTGTTTCGAGTTAATTATCAATATAACAAAGCTTTAAGTCTGATTAGAGATGCACATACAGAGGTGAAATAAAGCTATTAGTTATGTCAGATTTCTGTAAGACTTCTGTATATCTATACATAGATACCAAATTCACCTTTACCTGTGAAATGCAAGCACTTGGATAGAAGAGATTCTCTTAAGTCTGTTTTTGTTGTTATTGTTGTTGTTTAGTACCAAAAAGACTAATGTGATTTCAGACATACCCAGAGTTATATAAGGTTTAAAACTCATATAACACTTGACTTACAGAAGCCAAGGCCTTATAATTCAAGTAGGTTATGAAAGAATCAAATTTGCATTGTTAGGAAGGAAGCCCAGTAGGTTGAAAAAATTGACTGGAGCAAAGCAAAACTCGATCTGAACCATTACACTAAACAATTCTTATTTATGTCTCTCTTTATGTTCTTCATATGCTACCGATAAGCATTCTAAATGAAAATGTTATTGAAGTCAAAGCATTCATCCAGGGAAACAAACAGGTGTGGAATTGTGATAGATCCCTCATATCTTTGTTCCTGGCAACTGATTTACTCCATAATTAGTGCCCAAAACTATTTATTGACTATATCATGTACTCGTAACACTAAGGTCTCTTCTTCTTGTGACTCTCAATCCAAACTGATGGATAACACTGATGAGACAAGGTTCTGCCTAAACTTAGATGTTAATTTAGGAAGGAATGGGCAAGAATGCACAATAAGATGATACTAGCAATTATTTCTTGGGTGTCTGATTATAAGGGAGCTTTATGTCCTATTTTGTAGCGTTCTGTATCGTATGAATTCTGCTAAGGTGTGCGTGTATGTGTGTTTATGTGGTTTGCTTTCATAATAATTCAAAGTCTTTCATTTTCAGGAATGTAGATTCACTTCTGTGGAGAACCTAATGTCTGTGGTTTGTGGTTCTGAATGAGGGGTGGTTGAGAGAGGCAGGTGGTTAGGTAAGCAGGCAGAAAGGGGACAACCGCAGCTATAAGTGATAGTTTAGGCGGATGTCAGGGACCAGAGTGAGGACAGGATCTGAAACTCATACACCCGTCAGCAGCAAATTCAGCAATGGAATGGATCGAATTAATTGAACACATTAAGAATCAAGTGATGATAAAATTGAGGTGTTGGGCTGGTAGCATAATCCAGCATCTAGTCTGATGGTGGTAAATGATAGCTGAAATGAAATGAATCAAGAATAAGATGGTGCAGTGCTGGAATCAGAGATCCTCCTGCATAAGGCAGCCTTCCAACTCATCCTCCAAAACTTTTGTATGTTGAGGTAAAATAATACCCATAACAGAGAAATATCCTCAAATGTATATAAGAAGAGGCAAGTGGAAACACTTGGATGTATTAGAGAGTACAGACCTTGACCCCCCCACCCCCCCGCCCTTGCATTGATAGTCCTTGGTGTTAATCACATGAGAGGTAAAGCAGCAGAGTTCTGCACCTCCGGGATCACAGTAAGTTAGTTGTGTTGTGTTGTAGGTTTAGAGTCTAGATTGTTCTGTCCTTTTCATTGGGGGATGGTGGAAGCTATTCCTCCCTAGAAAATATGTTTGCTAAGGAGTATCTGATTCCTAATTACTCAGTCCTCTATTGATGTTTTGTGTATGAAGAAGTCACAATCTCTGCCTTTGGGTATTTCATAACCCTTTTGAAGAGACAAAGGATATAACTATTCATTTTTCCATCCACTCACTATGCTAGATGCCATGTCTATGACAATAAATGAGGTAGATCCATCCTTGCCTTCATGGAGATTATAACTGAATGAATTATTTAAATGATGCAAACTTTCTATTTCACTTGCCTACTCCAAATGCCCTACCTTCTTGCTTAAATCACTCTTTGTTTTGCAAATGCAGAATAGGATAAAATTAAACAGGGCCTGGTAGTATTAAAGCTTTGTTAATTTTCCAAGATGGTTTCAGCACATTTACTAGTGTCTGCTGAAGAATTGTGATAATTAAAATTCAGCTATGCTAATTAAAACAAGTGAATAAAGTCTGTTTAATGTCCTTTTCTCACAATTTTTAATTTCCTTTTTGCTTACTCCTGACTTTGCAGAATTGTGTAATCCTCACTGGAGTTTTCTTGTCATTGGGGAAATTTATGAAATTATGTAGTTCAGGAAACCTGATGGAATTATATAACAGTAATATTTGAATAAATTTAGACTCCTTTGAGTCAACGCCTTTAAATCAATGAATTTAAACGGATATATATTCTGAAAGTCAACTTTTCCGAAGGAATTCTGACCAGTGTTTATTATTTTAATATGCTAATGTTAAAACTGAGTGCCCATATGCTTCCCCAAATCTCCTCAGAAATCAAAAGCTATATTTTTGATATTAAATCAGCTACATAAATACTACATATAAAATAGAAAGAAGGGAATTATACAAAACATTAATAGGGATTGTCTCTTGGTGCTGAGATCAT
This sequence comes from Canis lupus baileyi, assembly GCF_048164855.1. Taxonomy (NCBI): domain Eukaryota; kingdom Metazoa; phylum Chordata; class Mammalia; order Carnivora; family Canidae; genus Canis; species Canis lupus. Next base: position 6,164,107 of record NC_132870.1, on the reverse strand, counting down.
GAGGTTTTTATTTATTTGTTTACATCTTTTCTATATTTCTAAGTTTAAATTTTAGCATGTAGGATATTTTGCGAAGAACAGCGATGGTCAAGCGGTAACTGCTTTCACCAGTTGAGATTTCTGCCACACACAGGACTTTTCTTTCAAAGGCAGGTCTAAACTTCCTTTCAAACAACGTGGAATGGAAGCATCCATTGGCTCACTTTGTTTTATAAATTTTTAAAAATTTCTTTAGAACGCTAACTCACCAGGTCCTATAGAGTTAGTTTGATTCAATAGAGAGTTCAGCTTCATCTTTTTAATTTAGCCCAACTCTGAAAAATATAGTACTGTCTTGTCATTCAGTGCAATATCGATTATAATAATAATAAATAATGTCTTTACAAAGTGTTGAATCATAGGCATGGTGGAGTTTTGAGGGAAATCAGATTTCCTCCTGTCAGTATAATTTCCAGCCCCACTCCCCAATTCCAGAATAGGAGAAACTTGGTAAATTGTTCCAAATGAAATGAGAGAAAGAAGTCAGGCCTGGCTTCATGAGAATGAGATGAAGATTCAGGCTATAAGGTGTGTACTGGAGAAGCATATGGGCTTTAGAATCTAAGAGCTGGTTTCAGTTCCTAGCTCCCTCACTGGATAGCTGAGTGACCTTTGATGAATTAATGAACTTCTCTGAGATTCCTAACCTCAGGGTTGTTTTGCCCCTGGTGCTGAGTATAAAATGAGGTAAACATTTTACATGGTGCTTGGCACATGCACCATGTGCTTGGAACAGGTGTTTGGAACAGGAGAAAGATGCCTATAGGTGGAAAAGTCCTCTGGTAGCTTAATATATGCCTGACTACCTAACTTAAGAAAATCAACCTTTCTCAAGAATAACTTTCAACTCTGAAAGGAAGTTATGAAATTTTGTAATACAGGAAGTATTACAAAGTACTGTTGGGATTTAGAATTTTGTTCATGATGCCAAATGGCTCCGCAAGAAAGGAATGAGTGCTGTGGCCCACATGTCAATTAACTTCACCCCTCATTAGTAATGTGTGCCTGCAGACATTATTTCTTTTGCTCTATCTTATCTCACTAGGACGCCATCCAAGAGAACACTTAAATAAAAATCCAGTCGTCATGTCTTGCTGTTAGCTGAGCAAGTGTAAACACCATTAAGGTTAAATGTATTACACTAACCTCAGTCGAATGAGCGACAAGAAGGCCAAGAAGTTGGGCAGCCTGGATGGCTCAGTGGTTTAGCGCTGCCTTTGGCCCAGGGCGAGGTCCTGGGGCCCCTCTGGATCGAGTCTCATGTCGGGCTCCCTGCGTGGGGCCTGCTTCTCCCTCTGCCTGTGTCTCTGCCTCTCTCTTTCTCTGTGTCTCTCATAAATAAATAAATAAAATCTTAAAAAAAAAAAAAAAAGGAAGACCAAGAAGTATCCCATGTAAGGTGAAGAATAGCCAATTGTAAATGATAGAATGGAACCTTCTAAACTTAGATCTGGGCTTAATTAGGGGTATTGGGCATTCTTACCTGAAATCACAAGAGGAAAACTGCTTAAAGTTATTGCTTTGTTTGGGCCTGCTTATTACTTGTGATGATTCTTCCTGTTTGAGTTGACAACTGAGGATAGTTTATATCCTGTTCTTCCTCCTTCTCCTCTTTTGTTCTCATCAAGAATTATTTGCTGAGTATCTATTATGACCAAAACACTAAGCTGGATTTCAAGAGAGCCAAAAGTGTAAGACAGAATTGCTGCCTCCTCATCTGTTCAGGCAGCTTAGTTACAAAGACAGGACCTAACAGCCAGGTAGAAGGTAGTTTTTAATGATGAATGGCAGATGAGTTTCTATATAAAATATTCTGTGTTGACAGGTTAGTAAAAATAGAGATTGGGCTTTCAGTTTCCCCACCTCCAGTCAGTGACAGCACTTTATTTACCTTCAATTTTCCCAGATCACAGCTGCTATACCTCAATCTACCTTTTCTATTGGCAGTAACATTCCAACGTGTCATCTGGAAGCTGAGAGCCATGCTCCATTAACACTAATGAGTGACTTATGGTTAAATCCTCATGGATCATGCTGAACATCTCCCTGTAGATATTGGTTCACATTTCATTTCAGTGGCCATTGCACTGGCCTGCACTGAAATTGCTTGCATCAGTTAGCCTGTAACGGTGTCCAACAAACCTATGATTTATGGTTTGGAAAGTATTCAGCCTTAGTCCAGGCTGCTATTGAAAATTTCTTGGTTTCTTGGTTACAGTTTCAAGTTTAGGTCAAATATAATTATAAATGTCCAGACCTGCCTTGTTTCCTGTAGGACCTGGGTCAAGATACTTTAGATGTGGAATAATATGACTTTAAAATGACTGTTCTAACAATGATAGAATTATGTAAATTTACTTCTGAAAGCTTGAGGTTTAAGTTAAACATCCATGACAATTGAGTTGCCTGTATATTTTTGCCACTGGGATGATTTGTAAATAACCTTCAGATTCACTGGCATGTGGGCCAGCAATTTTTAAAATACTTTCATGAAAAACCCAAGAGAACAACAAAAAAAATCAGATTTCTATTTCTTACATAACTCTGAATAGTGTTTATACTAATTGTATCTATCCTGATTGCAAATTTAATGTCAGGAAACATTGTTGAGATGTGTAAGTCAAGGTTAATAAGCAGAATAAGCAGGTGTTCTGTTATATGATTTAGTCATGAGCCACAGCTTGAGACCTCACCCTTTCACCACTAATGAGTCTCCTCCAGATTATCCTCTAAAGCTGCAAGATTCTGAACCTTTGAACTACCGCAGAAGGGGTGGGCAGATTCTTTGTGCTTGTGTGTTTGCCCTTTTGTTTGGGGGAACTGGTCCTCAGCAGCATTTCCTAACAAATGGAGTCCCTGTTGTAGTCTGGCTGTTAGATTGGGAGCCATTAATAATTGGCAATTTGTAGCTGTCATAACGATGTGGAGGATTTTCCAGATGCCTTTTTCCTTTCTCTTGAGATGGACTGAGACTTCTGTTTATTCTCTTTGATGGGATTTTAATCAAGCAGATGATGGTCTTGGCCCTTGACCCTTCTGGTAGGGACAGGAACTGGTTGTCTCATCTCTGGTCTGGGGACAGGTCTGGGTCTTGTTTTCCCTAGGACAGGTTCAGATGCTTGTCAGAGCTTTGGCTTTCTTCAGGAGGGTAGAAGTAGGGTGTATTAGGATGGAGGTGCTAAGAGTATTGGGGTGTTGGGATTATAAAGTCGAAAAAAAAGGAGGAAAGAAATGTCCATTTGATTTTTTAAAATAATGAAACAGTTGTTAAGGGAACAAGAAATAGGAAGATGAAAACATCATGTTTCCTTTGGGCCTATCTCTATGCTCCTTGCAGGCAATGCACTTAATACAAGTTTGAATTAGAAACAGAATGGTAGTTTCTGCTATTAAGTTTTATAGCAAATACTCTTCTCCACTCTAACTTTGGTCTCCTTGCTATCCCACCACACCTCCCACCCAACCTTAAGAAAAAAAGAAAAAAAAAATGGAATTTGTTGTCAGGTTTTATAGTTGATGTTACCTGAGCAGCATTATGCCTCAGAGTGGGGATAGTGGTAGTTGGGAAGTATCTTTCCTGTGGAACTGATGAATGTTCCAACATCAGGCTTCCTTCTGCCCCACAGTTCTTGTGCTTGAGCTGACCCTTGACCCTGATCCTGTTCTTTGGGCCTTCACTAAGGTCTCGGCTTAACCACGACCACCTTGCCTACTTTCCCTGACCTGGCCCATCTGAATGAGACCCTCTCCTACCTGCCGTCTCATAGCCTCTTTCCTCTTTCTAATTTCTTCTTCCTCTTGGCACTGGTCACTCCCTGGGTAACTGCTTTTCATCTGCTTCTCCTACCAGAAAGAAATTTCCATGAGGGCAGAGCCTGTCTTCTACTGCCAAATATTTCCTGGTGGAGATTCACCTTAGGCTCTGCATCTAGAACCCGAGCCTCTATAAAATCACAGTTGTGCTATGCTTGTTGCATTCTCATACATGCTGAAGTCCCAGATTTATAGCTGTTGGTATTTCTGAAATCAGGATATATACTTAAAATATACATTTACTTAGATCATGGTTACCACCCATCAAAGCCACTACTAAATTAATGTGCGTCTTACAATTAAATATGCCTTAGGATCAAGGGCATTGTTGTAGACAGAATGCTCCCCTCTGCGCCCCGGAGATGTCCATGTGCGAATCCCCGAGACCTGTGAATATGATCCGTTACATGGCAAAGGGGACTCTGCAGATGTGACTCAGTGAAGGATTTTAAGATAGATTGTCCTGGATTATTAAGGTTGGCCTAATGTAATCACAAGGGTCTTTATGAGAGGGAGGCAGGAAGGTCAAAGTCAGAGAGGAAGGTTTCATGATGGAAGCAAAAGTCAAAGTGCTACAGGACTGTGAGTGGGAATGCAGACTCTAGAAGCTGGAAAAGGCAGGGTAATGCATTCTCCCACAGAGCCTTCAGAAGGAAGACAGTACTACCAACACTTTAGATTTCCACCTCCAGAACTATAAGATGTAGATTTGTGTTGTTTTAGGCCACTAATTTTGTGTTGACTTGCTCTGGCAGCCATGGGAAACTAATACAGGTGTGTTGTTATAGGCAGTAACGTGTATTACGTTCTGGAACTTTGTAACATCCAGCTTTGTCATCCTCTTGGGCGTTGCTATCATATATGTCATTGTCATATGTCTTTGACTCTGTCTTTCTGGTAAGAAATGTCATTGATATTTTGGGAGCTAGACAGGGTGTAGGTATGGAATCTTTTGATACCATTTCCCAGTTGTTGTCAGTGCTCCACCCATATCCCTTTGACCTACTCCAGATGTCACCTGCAGATACTTCTTATATTAGAGTGACCAGTCATCTCAGTTTGCCAGGACTTAGGGGGTTCTCAGGGTGTAAGACTTTCAGTGCTAAAACGAGGACATTCGTGGATGAGGTGGGTGGGTTGTTGACTCTATGTGTATGAGGGACATTTTACCTGCATGTGATGAGGACATTCTCTAGCCATAGGCCCCTCCTCATCTTCATACATGGTGGAAGTTAACACTACAGAAACATATCACAAACAATGGGTGGGAATTGATGGGTATGTGTCCAGCTTTCTTGCCTCTCAGTGGAAACATTCTAAGGCATGTTTCCTGCGATCACCCAGAGAGTCCCCTCTGGGAATGACCCCTGAATTGTCTACTGCATTCATTGGTGACCCTCTTATTGACTTGCCTTGCTACCTTGTCTTCAGCCCTCACCAAGCTTCTTGGATTACTTCCCAAATAAAATTTTTATACCTAGTCCTTGCCTCAGGATCTGTTTTTGGATGAGCTCAAACTGGGACATCACCCTAGGCTCAATAGTCTTATGTGAGAAAGTCCAAAATCCTTCACATGGTCCCAAACATCTGCACCCTGTCTTTGCCTGTAGCTTCATCCCTGCTGCCATCTCTCTTGCTTACTAGGATACAACCATACTAGCCATTATTCAGAATCTAATCTGTTTCAAATTCCTTCCTCATATAGGCCATTTGCACTTGCTCCTCCTGCCTGAATGCTCCTATGTTGTATCCATTCTTTAGGTCCCCAATCAAATGTCACTTTATCATGAAAGTTTCCCTGGCCATCCGGACTATGAATGTTTTCCCTAACTCTCCTGCATGTTTCCGTCATGGTACTTATTACAAATAAAATGGGTTAATTATTTATTTGGAGGATGATTATTTGTTTATATGTGGGTCTTACAAAGACTTGAGCACACTAGTATCATAATGTGGATGTAAGATAAGTTTTATGGGAGGGTCACAGCAGAAGTGTCAGTGTCATATCTGTGTCCCTGTCCCCTGGCCAGCTAGCTGAGATGTGTGCTGGGTGAGGCACAGCTGGACCAATAGTGGTAAGTGCTCTGGGAGAAGGGCCCTGCTGTATACCACTGTACATATTTATAAGGTAACTGGGAGGAGATAGTGGACATCTAGTCAACATGGGATAGTGGAAGCTTCTTGGACAGAGAGATGGCCTAATTTGTACCACAGCTTAGCTAGAACCATCAGCCCAATTTTTAAGTGGAAAGCCCTATTATTAAAAAGAAAAAAAAAGTTGAGTCCATACTTTTAATATAAGCATATATATTGATAAATTTATACACATATCACTGTCAAGCTCAATGTCAAATAGTAGAGAAGCTGAATTTTTTGAGATAAGCATAAACAAAAATAAAAATAAAATGAACTAATATAGAGGTACACATTTAAAAATAGAAGTTGTAAAATTTCTTTGCACACCCTAGAGATCATTTGTGTGGGTTCTGAGGTGCACGTACCTCTCAGCAGAGAGTACTGCTTGCTCTAGAGCAGTGCTTTCCTGAGCAAAGGAGTCCCCAGCTCAGATTCAGTAGGTCTGGGAGGGGCCTGGAACCCTGCATTTCTAACCAGCTCCCAGATGATGTCAATGGAATTGGTTTGTGAACCATACTTTGAGTAATCTGGCACTAAAGCATCTTGTGATCCAAATGCTCACAAGCCACTGAGCTTTATCTTTTATTTTTATTTATTTATCTATTTTTAGAGAGGGAGAGGGAGAGAGAGGATGGGGAAGGTAGAGGGAGAGGGAGAAAGAGAATCCTAAGCAGGTTCCATGCCCAACATGGAGCTTGAACGGGGGCTCGATCTCATGACCCTGAGATCATGACCTGAATCGAAATCAAGAGTTGACACTTAATTGACTCAGCCACCCAGGCACCCTGAGCTTTAGATGCTCAGGTTAAAAGAGGAATACAACATATTCTATTATTTTGGAATGATTTCCTCATCTCATGCTTTGCTATTTCCAGGCAGAATCAGTGAAACGTGTGTGACCTTCACCACATTGTTGAATGATTGCCCATCAAACGATATAAAGAGTAAAGGACTACTGGGCAAGGTAAAAGTTTGCTGACTTCATTTCGCCTGGCCTTTAAAATCTAATTATCTGTTCTTATTCCTGCAAAGAGATGGCAAAAACATATCAAGCCCCATAAACGGGCTCTATGCTGGGTGCTTTCCACGTGCCATTTCATTTCATATCTGCCTCTAATGGCAGAAACCAGTCTGAATACAAAGACATCCACTGTGTGTGCATGTATGCATGTGAGAGACAGAGAAAGAGATGGGGAGAGACAGAGAGAGATGGGGAGAGAGAGAGAGAAAGAGGGGGCGGTGGATAGGTAGTCAGACCCAGCCTTCGGACCCTCCCTGGCGGATCTGTTGTGAGGGTTGGGGCAGACCAGTCAGGCTCCCCGTGCTCAGGGATGCAGTGAGGATTTCCCAGTTTGTGACACAATCTGAGTCATCTGTAGGCATTCGTGTGCTGATTGTCTTGCCCCCTAGGCATGAGCTGTGTTGTATTAGGAGGGCAAGAGGTTTTCAATAGATTTATTTTTTATTTTTTTATTTTTTATTTTTTTCAATAGATTTAATATTCCTTGTACGAGCTTCAACCGTCTGCCCGCCAGCTTTCAGTGTGAGCATAATATATGTTTCCAGAATCAAACACAAAGCCTGGTCTTTCCCCGCCTCTTTTCAGAGGTTTTTAGTTTGGATCATTTGTGTTTTCCTTATCTTTTGGAGTAGGTTACGAGGCGGCACCCTCTACAGTTATATTTTCTTTTGTTTTCTGATGCCTCTGTTTTAATAAATGGCTTCCCCTTTCCTGATCGCCATGTACCCTCTACAGACCTGGATCCTTGAAATTAATAAGGACCTATGAACTCTTGTGATGCACCCATGAGGTGGCTGGGGTTAAACTGCAGCCACTCCCAGTGTGTGCTGATTAGACCTTGGACACTTGCAAATTCTTCCCTAGCTAAATCTGCGTGCTTTTTTCTTGAGGGGTGAAACTTGAAACTTCTTCCTCCCTCAAGGGAAATCTGGTGACTGCTGCTGGGCCGGTCCTAGTAGCTGTAGCTCCTTATAGGACTGAAGTTATGTTGGGTGTCTTTGACCGGGAACCCATGTGTCTTTTAAGGTAATTGGCATATGGGAATCTTAAACCCTAAAGTAGATGAAAATAAGTTAAGCCAGTCAAACCGAGCTCTTAACTTAAAATCTTGCTTAAGGTGGAGAAATTTAGTAGATTTGGAAAGCTCTTTAATTTATATGCAAGTTGGGTGGGAACCCACTGGGACTCTCCTAGCATTACTCAGCAAGCAAGTGTTGGGCAGGGGTGACTCACGGAAAGTGAACTTGGAACATTCTCTCGTGCAGGCTTGAGGGCATAGGGGTCAAAATTTTGTGGCTCTGCTCATTTTTTATTTAGTCAGAAAAATTTGCATGTTTTTAGAGGAGGCAGTATATATTTAAAAACTGCTTCCTCTTTAAACTCATTTCATATTCAGTTTTCCCTACGGGGGAGCTGAAAGAGCCTAATCCCTTGCTGCTCTTCTAGTCTAATGATGGGATGGATGTAGGGGAAGGTTGGGCTCTGGAGGACTGCCTGGATGCCTGGCTGGGCTCCATCTCTTTCTAGCTATGTGACCTTGGGAAGATAATAAACATCTCTGTGCTGTATTTTCCTTATTTATAAAGTAGGGATTATGATTGTGTTCCTCGGAAGAGTTGATAAAATGATCAAATATAAAAATATACTATATGCAAAGAGCGTAGCATAGTGCCTCTCACATAGTACCACGTTGGCCATTGTTATTGTCATTAGCCCAGACACAAAGGATAGAGAAAAATGGATGGTGGATTCGGCATCATGACTTGTGTTCCTTGGCTGTGGAAGATGTCTGGAACACATCTCTGCCCGGTTTAAGTATGTGGCTGCTATAGATCTGGTCTGACTTTAAGTCATTTTTGAATTGGTTGTGGGACTGATGGAGCCTGAGGGGTGACCTTGTCCAGAACTCTTTAATCTTGCTGAGTGTCTAATGCAGAGCAAATCTGGGTCTGTGTGGATAGTTAGAGCTGAAGCAGCCTATCCATCCCCTTGTCCCAGCTGTCTTTCATCTGGGCCACACAGGTAGGATGGGTAAATGCCAAAATAGCATTTACCTCAAGCCCCTTTGGGTGAATCCTTTGAATCTTTAGCTTTCTGGCTGATCCCATGGAGGATTCCTTCCCATGGAGGATCCAGGCTGTCACATGTTTGGTTCTATCCCTGTAGCTCTGCTTTTTAGTGCTGGCTCCTTTTCTCTGCTCCATTATTTGTAGCCACTTTTGCTTCCTGGGTGGTGCTATGGTCCTGGCCCTGGTGTTCCTCTGCCTAGTGTAAGCTACAGTCCTACTTAAACTGCTACCCATTGATGTACTTGGCACCCAGAGCTCCATATTGATACCCGCTTTTTTCTGAGGTGAACTTTGGTTTTCTACCCTTGAGTGGAATGGTTCCTAAGGGTATGGTGTAGCCTTAATGCCACTGTGAGTTTTGTCATTGTTATGTATTATCAGTCCTCTCATTGTCATTGGTGTTGACCGAGGCATTCCCACTGTCACTGGCACCATGAGGAGCCAGACCCTTTCCCATAAGCACAGTGACTCTTATATTAAGCCTCAAACTGGGGGGGAAGTATAGCTTTTTCTCTTAGTTTCTTGTCTCACCTATAATATTGCAACTTTCCCATTTATTGATTCAATTTCTCCAGGCTGTACCTCTCTCGAGAGTCTTAATAAAAGTTCCCTGCTGAGCTGTGCTGGAAGCTGATTGATATCACACTGAATGACTTAACCCCTTAGACAGACTAACTTCCATTGGTGTTGAGCATCGGCCAATTATATTGACCTAAAGCTTTAATCTTTCCCATGTTAGAATATATCTCCCTCCTATCCCGGACAGCTGGAGCAGGGCTGGGAGGGTCAGAGTATTTCTTAGCCCATTAGAGAGCCTCTGGCCATCAGCTTCAATTATCCTTCAAAGAGGGATCCCTGGGTGGTGCAGTGGTTTAGCGCCTGCCTTTGGCCCAGGGTGCGATCCTGGAGACCCGGGATCGAGTCCCACGTCGGGCTCCCAGTGCATGGAGCCTGCCCCCCCCCCTCCCCCCCCGTGACTATCATAAAAAAAAAAATTATCCTTCAAAGACTCTTTCAGAGAGTCCCATTATACAACTTTTCAAATAAATAAACCTGAGCAGCTAACTGTGTTAGGACCAAAACCCCAAATTCCTGTATCAAGAGAGTAAGCTTGGCTGTGATGTGGGAATGATACCTCAAGGGAATGATGCTGGGCTCTTTTCCCTCCCTGCCTCCATCACAACATTTCTCTCTCTTCCTTTTTGTCCTCTTTTGTTTTATACCTAGCTCAAAGAATAGGGCTATTTTTCAGGCAAAATCTCATCCCTAGCGTGATTTAGAGAAGATGTGGAATCTCACACATGGGCACTGAGGAAATGACTCCGTGGAACTGTGGGCTCTCAGGACACTTAGAATCTGGGCCCTGCTCTACCAATACACTAGCTTTGTAAACTGGGGAAAAAGCCTTAACTTCTCTGTGCTTCTGATTCTGTAAAGTGGAGTGAGGGGAGGGGGATGTGGTGGATTGGACTAAATTCTTAGAAACACTCTCTCTTAGATGGAAGTGGGCTTCTAGCAACTGGTGATGGACAAGGCCTAGAATGTATCCAGCTTTCCTTCCCCTTCTTCTTGGTAAGCAGAATGGGGGCCCAGACAGAAGCCACATGCTTGCTTGTTGTACCAAGAAAAGTGAGGCAAATATGAAGTTTAAATCAATAGCAGTACTTGAACACAGAGGATGGGACTATTTTCCTCCAAACTGTTTTGATTGCTGCCAGTAGCTGCTATTTGGTATGAAATCCATTCAGATCATCAAAAGCCAAGGAGCATACAGTGCATGAAAAGATGTTGTAATTGGCACCATTGTAACTCTGTACGGTGTGTGGTCTTAGTGGGAGGAGGGAGGATTGTAGGAAAACTTGTAATCTAATTTTCTTTGTTGCAAAATAGAATGTTACCATTGTATTCCTGTGGAATTATAATTATAACATCTCAGACAAATAGAGAGCGCCTTTCTCAGGAGGTGCTTAAAGAGCTCAACAGACATTCATTCAGCCTTGTAAACACAGTGAAACCTGGCTTACTTGCATTTCTCTCGACTGAAAATTCCTATTAGCCAGCATCTCCCCTCATCCTTCCTACTGGGATAAATGATTTTTATGCTGGTGAGCCTGACACCCTGAGAGACACTGAAGTGCCTTCTGCATCATCAAAGAATTATGAAACCTTCAGTAGAGTTTCAGTGTTAATTACAATTTATGACAGCCTAATTTTTTGAAAAGTGGTAATTCATGTGTTGCATCGATGATAATTAGAATAGTTGATTAAGCAGACTGCTCTATTTTTTGACTATTCCGAAGCACAATGTTTACAGTAACTGCAATACCAGATCTCTCTGAGAACCATGAAGGAAGCGGGGTAAATTTAAGTAGTATTCCTTCTTTTATTGTTATTATTTTTTATTGAGGTGTAGCTGACATGCAACATTATATTGGTTTCAGATGTAACAACATAATGATTTGATATTTGTCTATACTGCAAAATGATCCCCACAGTAGGTCTAGTTAACATCTGTCACCACACTAGGTTCAGAACTTTTTTCCTTGTGATGAGAACTTTTAAGATTTACTCTTGTAGCAACTTTCAATTATTCAGTACAGTATTATCAACCATAGTTGCCATACTGTACATTACATTCTCATGACTTATTTCCTTTATAGCTGGAAGTTTGTATATTTTGACTCCCCTTCATAATTTTTTAAAAAGATATTTATTTATTTATTCATGAGACACACACACACACACACACACACACACACACACACAGAGGCAGTGACACAGGCAAAGGGAGAAGGAGCCTCCATGCAGGGAGCCCGATGTGGGACTCGATCCCAGGCCTCCAGGATCACACCCCGGGCCGAAGGTGGCGCTAAACCGCTGGGCCACAGGGGCTGCCCCCCTTCATCATTTTTTAAAAAAGATTTTATTTATTTATTTGGAGGGGGAGAGGCCATGGGAAAGGGGGAGAATCCCAAACAGACTCCATACCCTGAGTGCAGAGCCTGACACAGGGCTGGATCTCACAACCCTGAGATCGCAACCTGATCTGAAATCAAGAGTCAGTTGCTCAACTGACTGAGCCACCCAGGCTCCCACCCTTCACCATTTTGCCAACTACTCTCCCCATGGCCTCTGGCAACCACCAATGTGTTGTGTGTACCTATGAGCTTCAGTTTTACGGTTGGTTTGTTTGTTTTCTTTAAGATTCCACATGTATGTGGATCACACAGTATTTGTCTTCCTCTGTCTTATTTCACTTAGCATAATGACCTCAAGGTCCATCCATGTTGTCACAAATGGCAAAATTTCATTCTTTTTATGGCTGAATAATATTCTTCTCCGTGTGTGTATGTGTGTGTGTGTGTGTGTGTGTGTGTATCACATTTTCTTTATCTATTCATTCGTCAATGCAAAAAGTAGTATTCTTTATGGGTTGGCAGGCATACATTATTACTTACCCTGGGCAAATGACTATTTCCAGAGCTTTATTCTTCAACTTCTACATTAGTTTTTTTCTTCTTTAAAAAAAACAAGGTTTTATTTGTTTATTTATTTAGAGCACAAGTGGGGGGAGAGGCAGAAGGAGAGGGAGAGAAAATCCCAAGCAGACTCTGCACTGAGTGTGGGGCCTGGTGCAGGACTCAATCCCACCACCTTGAGCATGATCTGAGCAGAAATCCAGAGTTCAGTGCTTAATCAACTGAGCCATCCAGGTGCCCCTCAACTTCGACATTAGTTTCTAAACTAAATGAGAAGAGGAAATAGGTAAGCTGTAAAAACTGGTAATATGTGCTGCTTATGACATTGCCATTCTCAGGGTCATGGCTATTAATGATAACCAGAGTGTTAGCTCTTACAATAAAGGTGAGTGTCTTTAAAATTGAATTTTGGATGATATTTAGTAAAGCCTCTTCACAAACAGATTTCTTACGGTGTAGTATATTTAGCTGTGTTAATCGGTCTATTGCGAATGTTTTATTAAAGGGATAAGATCTTTTTTTCCTTCAAAGATTTTATTTATTTATTCATGAGTGACACAAAGAGAGAGAGGCAGAGGGAGAAACAGGCTCCACGCAGGGAGCCCGATGTGGGACTCGATCCTGGGGCTCCTGAAGACAGATGCCCAACCACTGAGCCACCTAGGTGTCCCTAAAGGGATAAAATCTTAAATCAGTTAAGATTAACTCAACATTTTTTTAAATGTCCAAGTTCTTCATGATGAGATTTTAAAAAGTATTAGAATGGTTGTTGTGCTCAGGTTCACTGCAAAGAATAGAAAATTCAGGAATGTATAAAGAAGAAAGAAAATAAAAGTCATCTATTATTCTGTCACCCTGAAAGAACTATTATTGCCTTTTGGTATATCTCTTCTTGTTTTCTTCTGACATATGCATGGAAACATTTTACAAAGTTAGCATATACGACACAAATTGTATGCTGTCCCCCACAAACACTATGTAAAGGACATTTTCTAGGTCAGTGAATATTCTTTAAAATATACTTTATGCTGACTGTATTTATGAACCATAGTATATCAAACCAATCTCCCATTGTTAGATGTTAGAAGATTTAGAAATTTTGGCTTTATGATGTTGCAACAAGTATCTTTGCTCATTTATTTGTCCATCCATCTATTCATTCAATCAATTGTTATTGAGTATAGGGTGCCAGGCTATGGGCCAGGATTGAGGATGTATCATTAATTGTGACTCTTCTAATAGTGAACATTTATTACTAACTATTGGCTGGGTACTTTATTAGTATATTAATTATTGTATCTGGAATTTTTGCTGTAAACCTTTTTGCTGTAGACATCTTTGCTGTTAGCATGTTCACGGAAAACATTTTTTTTGCCATATAACTAATTGGTCAGAAGGCAATTTTGCCATAAAAGATAAAAAAATAACTGACTGACAGTTTGATTTGATTTCTCCATTGACACAGTACTATAATTTTTATATTATATAAACTTTAGCCTTCATAACGGTCTATACGGTGTGCAGGGTTTTGAACCCACATTTACCATAGAATTTTGGAGCGTCTGTCAGCAGACATGTGACAGTATGCCAAGAACAAACAAACACTGTGATACAAGGCTCAATTACAATGTGCATCCTAGTATTTAGAAAGTAATATGTCTCTCAATGAAGGAAGAAATTTTAGCAAATAAGGAAAGAATGTGATGCTGAATGAGAAGATGAATTAACAAGCAAAAAAAAAAAATGTGTAATACTATGAATGAAATACTTTGAAGAAAGTGCTTAGGTATAATCCACAAAGTAAAATCAATTATTTGCACAGTGTCTCCATGAATCTATACTATACATTTTGAATGTATTCAAATATTTTGTATTTTGCAATGAAGTCTTTTTAATTTTGTTATTCTTTTTCATGTTTCCTTATTTCTTTTTAGTGAATACCCCCTTTTTTATTTTTAATGATTTTTATCTTTTATGGCAGTATTGCCTTATGGGTACTGGATTATGCAGCAAAAATGCTTGTGGTAAAGATGCTTATGGTGACACTACGTAGAACCATTAATTATATGAAGGTATGTTAATATCAGCATTCTAATAAGTTAGTATAATAGTAGTAACTAAATTCTTATGAGGTAGGTGTTATCATCCTTACTTTCCAGATAAGGAAATGGAGGGTTACAGAATCAAAGTGGCTTGCCCATAATCAGAACCTGGTACTTGTCAGAGCCAGAGTTCAACCTCTGGCAGGTCAACTCCAGTCCTGCTCTTTTAGCCATGATAACCTATGTCAGTAAAAAAGACCCTTACCTCTATAGATATGAAACAATTTTAAATGCAATACTCTTTGAGTGATTCCCTATGTTTTAGGATAAATTCTAGAAATAGAAATACTGAGTCAAAGTGTATGAATAACTTTTAGTGAACAAGGTCCTAAAAGGGGGGTGGGGGAGCAGAGATGATAGTAATTTATTTACTTGCTTTTTTTTCTTTTTTTTCCCCCTGGGTGTCTGCCATTGTGCTACTAGCTAGGTAGCTAGGGAGACAGCAGAAAATAGGTGTGGTAGTGATTCAGGCCTGAGTAGGCCCTGGAGAAAATCTGGACAATGCTCTTGTTATCAAGATGGGGTCAGTGGGACTGCTCTTCAGAAATATTTATTTCCTCTTGAGACTGCAAGATGCAACATGGCAGAGGGGAGGGAGGTGGCATGCAGAGGAAGAGTTCATCAAAGGAATGAATCTAGACCCACAGTGAAATTTATAGCACTTTAAGATGAATATCTTCACAACAAAATGCCTCTGCTCACTAAAAATCATCAGTTCAGTGAAAGACTTTTAAAATTTAGTATAGCTTCCCTTGCACCTAGACCATAAAGAACTCACGTTCAGCAACTGACTATATCTGTAAATATTCCTTCTGCCACTAATTATTGCCACACTCTTCCTCAAGCCCTCCATCCCCAGATGAATAGTCCCTGTCCTTTGCCAGCTTTCTATGATGTACTATCACGTAATAGCAAAAGCACAGACTTGATTGGCGGCTGTGCTAGGCTTGATTCCTGTCTCTGCTATTAACTGGTCATGTGGTATTGGACAGGCTGTCTTTTTTAATTCAAGTATAGTTGACACACAATGCTACATTAGTTTCTTGTGTACAACACAGTGATTTGACATGTCTATATGTTATGCTGTGCCTAACAAGTGAGCTGCCATCTGTCACCATGTTACACTATTTTAATACCATTGACTATACTCTCTATGCTGTGCCTTTTATTCCCATGACTTTTTTTTTAAAAAAAGATTTATTTATTTATCCATGAAAGAGAGAGAGAGAGAGAGAGAGGTGGAGACATAGGCAGAGGGAGAAGCAGGCTCCCCACAGGAAGCCTGATGTGGGACTCGATCCCGGGTTCTGGGATCATGACCTGGGCGGAAGGCAAGCTCCCAACTGTTGAGCCACCCAGGCGTCCCTATTCCCATGACTTATTCATTCCAAAACTGGAAGCCTTTACCTCCCACTCCCTTTTACTCATTTTGTCATCCTCTTTGTTGTTGACTTATTTGTGCTTTTTGTTAGTTCACTCATTTTATTTTTTAGATTGCACATATAAGTGAAATAATATGATATTTGTCTTTCTCTGTCTGACTCATTTTACTTAGTGTAATACCCTCTAGGGTCCGTCCATGTTGTCCCAAATGGCAAGGTCTTATCCTTTTTTTATGGCTGGGTAATATTCCACTGTGTGTTTCACATTATCTATTCAGCTATTAATGGACACTTAGATTGCTTCTGTATCTTGGCTATTGTAAATAATCCTGCAATAAATGTAGGGGTGCATATATTTTTTTGAATTGGTGTTTTATTTTCTTTGGGTAAATACCCAATACTTGGTCATATGGTATTTTTATTTTTTTAAGGAACCTATATACTGTTTTCCATAGAAGCTGCACCAATTTACATTCCCACTAGCAGTGCACAAGGGTTCCTTTTTCTCCACATCTTCACCAACATGGACAAACTTTTTGATTCTCGGTGTAATCCCTTAAAATAATACAGAGTTGTAATGACAATCAAATGTAGTGCTATGGTCAGAAAAAAAAATAACAGCTAACCTTTATTGAGTTCTTACTGTAAGTATAATGAAATAAAACATTGTTCTAAGGGTTTAAAATGCAAACATTTACTTATTCTTCAAAATAATCTGTGGTAAGTTGAATTCTAGATAGCTTTCATGACCTTCACTTCTGCTGTTACTTCTGTGATCATGTTAGTTGATGCAGCGAAAGGGACTTTGAAGGTGTGATTACATGACTGCTCAGTTGACCTGAAGACAGGAAGATTATATAGGTGGGCCTGGATATTATAATCATATAATCATATGAGCCCCTTTAAAGCAAAAAGTCTTCTCTGGCCATTGGCAAAAGAAGTTAGAGAGATTCAAAGTGTGAGAAGGGCTCAACTCAATTGCTGCTTTAAAGATGGAAGAGGTCACGTGAAAAGCCTGGGTATTCTCCAGGAGCAGAGGACGGGCTGGGCTGACAACCAACCAGGAAGCAAGGACCTCAGACCTACAGCTGCCAGGAACTGGGTTTGGAAGTGGATTCTTCTCAGGGTGTCCAGATAAGAGCCTAGCTGGCTGTGTATGGATTTTAGCCTTATGAGATCCTACACACACAACCCAGTTGAGCCTACCCACAGAACTATGACATAATAACTGGGTAT
The DNA here is from genome assembly GCF_048164855.1 of Canis lupus baileyi. Lineage (NCBI taxonomy): Eukaryota > Metazoa > Chordata > Mammalia > Carnivora > Canidae > Canis > Canis lupus. Next base: position 6,146,830 of record NC_132870.1, on the reverse strand, counting down.
TGGTTTAAGACGCTAAGTTGTGACAGCAATGGGAAACAAATACAAACCACATGCAGTAGCTACCTTTATTATTTGCCTGACTTGCAATGCCCAAGCCAAAGCACAGAGAAGTCACTCGTTCGAAGACTCACAGCTATTAAATATCATAAATGAGATTTAGTAGTCTATCAGCAGAGCCCATCCTCTAGCCCAGTGACACAGTGCCTAAAACATTTGGAGGTACTCAGTGCATATTAGTTTCCCTTCTCTTTTCTTTTTAGTGTAGTGCATGGGCATCGAGCTGCCACATTCTTGATTTCACTGATGGGGATTAGTTAGTGCTATGCTAGTGGGTTCTGGATAAAGATAGAGTACTTGAAGTGTTCATTTTACTTATAGGAGTAGGCCTTTTTAGATTGTAACGAAATTGAATATTTCATACGGCAAAATGAAAAAAGATAAAACCAGAGATTCCATAAAAAATTTGTTTTTGATCATCTCTTTATTGTGAAAAATATTTTTTAAGATTTATTTATTTATTTATGACAGACACAGAGAGAGAGACACACACACAGGAGGAGGGAGAAGCAGGCTCCATGCCAGGAGCCCAATGTGGGACTCGATCCCGGGACTCCAGGATCGCGCCCTGGGCCAAAGGCAGGCGCCAAACCTCTGAGCCACCCAGGGATCCCCTATTGTGAAAAATATTTGACTGAAAAAGTTGGAGAAGCACTGAGCTGATAAATTCCAGCTTATTTAGTATAACACCTTTCCTTCCCATCTTTATTTCCTGAATTCACAGTGACTCTGCCGTGCCAACTAGAATTCTGGAATGTAAATCAGGAAATCTAGACCGAGCTATCCATCACCACCCATCCGGCTATCCGTCTTCTTCTATTCATTCAGTCGAGCAAGATTTACAGGGTGCTTCTATAATGCCTGGAGTGTCTCTAATACTACGGCTCTCGTGAGGTAATACAAACTTTTCCAGCTCTGTTTCCTTGCCTATAAAATTAGGTGATTTGACAAACTTTCTTGAGGGTCTCTGTCTCTGGCCTGTCTAATGCTTTTACAGGTCTTGTATGCTCTGACTTCTGGATTTGACAAGGTAGGGCAATGTTTCTCCAGATTGATGCTGGGCACCACCCGCATCGGGATCTCCCGGGGTGCCTAATAAAAAAAGCGGATCCTGGGGTTGTCCCAAACCGTCTGAATCAGAAACACTGGGAGTTGGGGCCCAGGGCTTCTGATTTTAAACAAGGTCTTGGGATCCCTGGGTGGCCGAGCGGTTTGGCGCCTGCCTTCGGCCCAGGGCGCGATCCTGGAGACCCGGGATCGAATCCCACGTCGGGCTCCCGGTGCATGGAGCCTGCTTCTCCCTCTGCCTGTGTCTCTGCCTCTCTCTCTCTCTCTCTCTCTCTGTGACTATCATAAATAAATAAAAATTAAAAACAACAACAACAACAAAAAACAAGGTCTGCAGCAGGTTATTCTTAGGTACGCCAAAGTTCCAAAGTTTGAGATGTACATAGGTCTTGTGTCCTAAAAGCATCTTCCTTTTTAACAAGACAGGCCTTATAGGTTTGGAAAGAGAAACGGGGCCACAGCTGTGTGTGTCTGTCTCCTGGCTTGACCATCCTTCGGGAGGGCCGTGACTGTGACTACGGAGCTCACCTGGCCCGGCCCCTGTGCCTACGCAGTGCGCCCTTCCCCTTCTGGGGCGCACCTGTGCCTGCTCCCTTCAACGAGGGGGGTGGATGTGAGGAGAGGAGCGGGAGTCCCTCCTCCCAGGCTCTGGAGCCTTTTCCTTCCCGGGAGGGCGGGCTGGCGGCAGCCCTGGTTCCGGTCTCGGTTCGCGCCCGGGAGGGGGAAGCGGGGTACTGGGGGCGCCCCCGGCCCGCCTCCCCCGCGCTGTCGGGCCCGGCGGAGTCGCGGGCGTGGCCTTGGCCGCGCGCGGCTCGGGGCTGCGGGGTCGTTGGCCCTCCCGCACCCCCTCGCGGGGCCCTTCCCCGGCCGCGGTCGTGGTGACAGTCGGCGGGACCCCCGGCGCGCTCGCCCCGCCCCCGGCCCCCCGCCCCCGCCCCGCCCCGGGGCCCCGCCTCGCCCGCCCGAGGGCTGAGCGCGAGCCGGGCGGCCGCTCGGGCGCTGCGGGAGGGCCCCGCCTCCGCGCTGGTCTATGGCAAAGTTTCTGGCCGAGCTGCTGGGCTGCGCGCTGCCGAGCAAGGGCGCCTCTGCGGTGTTGGAGGTAGGTGGAGGGCGTGTCCCCGCGGCCGCGAGCCCCGAGCGCCGCCCTGGGGTCCCCGGTGAGCGCGAGGGTGCGCGGGCTCACCTGCCCGCCTGGCGCCTCCGTCCGGCCCGCGCGGGGCGAGGGGGGCGGGGAGCAGACCCCAAGCCCGGGACCTCGGCGAGCCCGGTGTTGCCTTCCGTAGTTGACAGGTCGACAGGCGAGCACGTTTTTTTTTTTTTCTTTTTTTTTTGTCAATCTGGACTGACTTTTGCGAGTTGCTCTTTACCTGAAATGCCAGGAATGTCTGAGGATGAGCAGTATCCTCTCACCCCTCTCTGCTGCTGCATTTCCCACCCTCGCCCCCTTTTAATCTTGGGGTGCTGGTGGGGGGAAGTTAACAGTAAAGATCTTTAGGTCAGAAGGCTTCTTCCCTCCCCCCGACCTCCAGCACACTGCAAACTCCGCGAAGTTAACTCATTTCTTGGGTGGGTGAGGTACGCTGGGGAGGAGAAGGGTTAACGTGGGATTTGCCAAATCAGGTGAACACATGGCAGCTCTGAAGGCAGGGACATCTAATTGCTCACACCTGCCCGAGGTGGCAGTGGTGCTGCTGTAAGCATCTCTGCAGGGCATCACTTCTGGGAAGGCTGGCTGGCTTGTCCTGCGGAGGGGAACCGTGGAAACCCATACTGGCTGCTCAGGAGGGAGCTCCACACTGTGCACAGGCACCCCCTTCCCCTTAGGCCTGCAGCGGGAACAGTATGTCCTTTGTCTCTATCTACCCAGCAGAGCAGAGGCCACAGCTGTGACGGCCAGGTTAACCAGCGCTGTGTGCTCGGCGGGCGCTCCTTGCGGAGTCCCAGGGCCTGACGACCCTTCCTGCCAGCCTCAGGGCTACTGGAGGAGCCACCTCAGCCCTCTCTGCAGTTTCCGGACCGGCCAGGGAAAGCAGAATTTGGGGTCTTCTCTCATGGGTGTGAGAGCTGGTCCTTCAGCAAGGCAGATCTTCAGGCTGCACACTCACATGCTTCCCTGGCTGCAGTGAATCTCTTCTCCCCTTTGGCACTGTCGGTGTTCGTACCCTCTGAGGTCCTGTGGTCACATTGCTTTGATTTTAGAGCTCCAGTTGCCCAACGCGGAACGTCTGTTGTGTGACAAATCGGTTTTTAAGCAGGGAGATCTCAATAGTAAGTGATCAAGAGCAGCTGGGAAAACAGGAGCAGACTGGGAGAAACCAGACTGAAATGCCTGCCTGGGTGCTTGGTGGCCTGAAATCTAAAAAAAAAAAATCATGAAAAGTCTGAAAAAGTAAAGTTTTCCAGGTCTGCAGCTAAAATCAGCTGTCTCCTTTGGCATGTTACATCTCTGCCCACCTCCTTCTCTGTGATGTAAATGTTTGGTAGCATTTGGGGGTCATTTCAGAGAGGTGAGATGCTCCTTTAAAATTGCTTTTCTCTCTGACTTTGTCTTCATTGTATTTGGATTTTCATTTTAACTAACTTATTTTTTAAAAGATTTTATTTTTAAGTAATCCCTATACCCAACATGAGGTTCAAACTCATACCCAGAAGATCAAGAGTCGCATGTTCCACCAACGGAGCCAACCAGCCAGGCTCCCCTGGATTTTTTTTTTTTTTTAAGATTTTAATTTATTTATTCATGAGAGACAAAGAAGGAAAGAGGCAGAGACATAGGCGGAGGGAGAATCAGGCTCCAAGCAGGGAGCCCGATGTGGGACTCCATACCTAGGGTCCAGGATCACACCCTGGGCTGAAGGCAGACTCTTAACCGCTGAGCCACCCAGGCGTCCCCTCCCCTGGATTTTTGTTTTTAAGTTGTCGACCCACAACAATTTTGTTGTATGTACTGTCTTTTGGTTGTATATTCCGGTCTGTTTGGTCTTCCAGCCAATGGATGCCCCACCTTGATTTCTTAGAATTATTGGCTCTCAATCATTGCTTGGAGGGCAGCTTAAAAAGTAGTCAGAGACTTACTTAGACAATTAAGAAAATGAGTAGCTGTTTTGTCTTTGAAGAGCTTCTGGGAAAGGCAATTCCCTCAGTCCTCGATAACTCCATATATCTTGCTTTGTGTTCTTTTCTACCCAAATGGGGGCGGGAGCTACGATAATCTCTGCTTTCTCCTTTCTACAGATGATTGATTTATTGTTGACTTGAATCACCCCATCAGGTATCGCTTTTAATCAGTGTTGCTGGAAGAGTTAAGAGATCATGCCATCCCTACCTATAGGGGAAAATCTGCCCAAAGAGATGAATAACTGAGTCAGGAATGTGTTTTGAGGTTGCTTTCTTCTCAGGCAACACATTCTTATTCATAAATGAGCTCTCTATATTTGGGAGGGAAAGAAATGTGTAAGAAAGATATTCTTAAACCTTTCTAAATATTCATTTCCTAAAAGTGAAAGTGATAGGACATGAGAAATTTTAGGCAGCCTTTCATTTCCACCAAATGCTCTAATTCTAACTTTGGAGGCTACCTTTAGTTGCAGGGAGATCAAGAGAAGAGATGGATGTTTTCATAATGAATGGCCTTTAGTCTCATTTTGGTTAGGAGGAGGCCAACAATGTGGTTTCTTCCTATACCGGCCAGTTTGGTTTGCAAACAGATTTCTGCCTGCAAGAGTACTGAATCCCGACAGGACCCCTTGTGTGTTTGCTGTTGTGTGACAAGGGAGAACGGGTGACAGGTTATGGAGAACAAAGGGGCAGAAAGTCACTGGTGTTGGAAAACAGGTCCAGTGTGTACCTTGCTGTGTCATCTTCAGAGGCTAAGGACAGATGGTGTGCATTTGAAACACAGTGTCTTCATGATCATTTTGCTAATCTTCCCTTTACGTTGTCTTAGTATTTATGAACTAAGTCTTTGAGAGACAATTTTAAAATTTCAAGAAAAAATAAAAGGGTAATAAGTTTATCTCAGTCACGGTGGTGCCGGGAGCACTGGGCTAGATTTTTGAAATAATGTTTGTGCCTCACCAAGGCAGAGCTTCTGCGGAAAGAGTGGGCTTTCTGTATGTTCTGATGGCTATAGAGGTAGGACATTCTAAGAGTACAGTGGTGGTTTCAGACCTAGCAGGTCCTACTTACATGTGTCCCATATGCTTAGGTGAATGGATGTCTGGCCCTGATGTCCATTCCTGACCCTGTCAGCTTTGCCATATTATGAACCTGTCTCCCATCTCAGCCTCAGTGTCGCTTTGTATTGTGCCTTCCTGATAGTCAGTGATGGGGTCTGGTTTCAGAGCAGAAAAAAGCGGAGAATTATACAGTCAGAGGTGACTACTTTTTCTCCTACTGGGTCCCCTTCCCTCAGTCTGCAAACCTGCATTTTTAATGCTGCCATCCTTTGTTATCTAACCTGGAGGGGCACCTTTCAGGGGCCACATCCATTGAGCAGAACACATCTGGCCTTACAATAACTGTCATGATTGTCTACTCTGATAGGCATTGTTTTAAGGGCAGAGCATCTACAATCTCAGCTATCTTCCCGATAGGTTCATGATATAGGTATCAACAACCATGCTTTACAGACGAGAGAATCGAGGTTTACAGAGGTTAAGTAGTTTGGTTAAGGTCACTCTAGCGACATGTGTTAGAGTGAGGATCTCAAAGTTCATCTCCCTTCTTCAATTATGGTTACTTGGTATGTGGTGTTTTGTTTTTTGTTTTCTATCTCAGCTTTATTCCTAGCTATACTCTTTCTCTTTGGAAATAGGAAAGGTAAACACCTGCATTCTTTCGTTCTTTCCCCTTCATGGTGTTACTGTTGGGATGGTGTGAGCACCTTACTCCTGGAAATGTTCAATCAAAGGCTGATTGAACTCAGAGGAATTGTGAAGGGAAAGATTCAAGTTCAATCACCATGAACCTTGACGGATAGCTTCCACTTAGGAAGCATTTCCTGCGTGTTGTCCTGTTTTATTCCCCAATGACATTATGAGGTTAAGTTGTATTGTCATCTCTGTTTTGGAAGTGAGGGAGCCAGGGCTCAGGGTCATTACCGGAATTGTGCAAGGTTACTCCCTACTATGGATCGGATCTGAGAGGATTTACTTCCGATTCCATAGTGCTTGGCCAGCCAGCTGTGCTGACTTAGCTGATCTTTTCCTCGCCTCTGATTGCTGCCTCCTCCACTCGATCTTTTGGACCATTGCCCAAGTAATTTTCCTTAATAGCCCAACTCAACTCAGTGTCCATTTATATACCCCCAATTCTTTGGTGCTTTGCCTTTGCATGCAGATGCAGCAGGGAAAGCAGTTCCCCTTGACAGTGTGCTCACTACCTGAATTTCTTGTCCGGTCTTTCCTTCCTCTGACTATCCTCCTAGTACTCCGGCAACTTTGGTCTACGCCATTTCTCCATCATGTCCTCTTGCTGCTGAGCTGTTGCTCTGCCTGGAGTGTTCCCCCCCCACTCCCGCCCCCCAATTCATCTATTAAAGTTTCCTCTTTCTGCGAGGTTCAGCTCAGATCCCGCCTCTAGCCCCAGCCCCCTTGGACACAGCCAGGCCTCTACTGCAGGCCTACTGAATACTATCGGTGTGTTTCTATATGAGACCTAGGGCAACTTTCTCTTGTAACTTCTCTGTGCTTCAGTTTTCTGTCTTCAGTGGGGACGATAGCAGTGCGGAATGCAGAGTGGCTAGGGGTAAATGAGTTAATGCCTGGAAAGTGCTTAGAGTGGTGCCCAGAGCATGGTCATTGCTGAGGTCCTTGACTGCATTGTCTCTGACCTCTTCAGGCTCAAGAACTAAGTATTTTTTCTTTCTACAGCCCCCAGTAGAGTACTGTACACATCATTTTGCATCACATAAGCAACTGATGGATCAAACAGATCTTCCAACTCTGCAGGTTTATGATTTTCTTTGCTCTTAAACTATTTGTTGTTTTTCTGAAGTTTCGATTTAACCAGCAGTTATTTATTTGTGTGTTTTTATTTGCTAATCTGGCAACCCCATCTTACCTTTCTCCTCCTCCCCTCAGAACCCAGGCCCTAAAGTCCAATCCTACTCAACTGTAGAAGCTTGTCCCTATCTTTCCCTCATAACGGCCTCTATCTGACGGAGACCCTGTCCCAAGCCAAGGAAACTACCTATAGGGAATTGCAGTTGGGCAACCATCTGTCCCCATCACCTCACTAGTATGGAAATGCTGAAGTGAGCAAGTTTTCTTCTGCAAGTGTCAGATCTGAGAGTAAGAGAGGTGTTATCACTGGCATCCTATTTATTCATTCTTCGTGTGTTTGCCAGTTCACGCAATCATTCATTCAGCTTAACAATAACCTACAACCCTGGGACCAACTGCAATCATTCATTCATTTAACAAATGTTATTAAACCCTGGCTTTGTGTTAGGCACCCCATGGAAGCTTTGCTAAAAGACATTCAAACTATTTTAACTGTGACCCACAGTAAGAAATATATTTTACATTGCAATCCTGAATGCACACAGCTATTTATACCTATAACATTGAAATTAAGTTTCAAGAATAATACTTTTATTTATGACCGGGGAAGTACTTTGATCTTTGCAGTTCTGTTCTTTCCATTCCATTTCTTCCATTCTATTAAGAATTAAACAGGGGAAGACCCACTGAATTGATTTCATGAGTTGTGACTCATGATTTGAAAAGCACTGCTATATAGGATGGTAAGATTCAATTTTTACAGAACAATTTGTACTACCTCATTATCCCAGTACTGTGCTTAAGCATTATGACACTGTACATTAGGAAATTTTTGTGGTCTACCATGGGAAGCCAATCACCATGAATAACATTATGTTTTGGGAGAAAATATTTTCAGGATTTCAAACAACTAACTTACCAAATAACCTTTGATAAATATTCTGCCTCTAAATTGGGTAGAAGGTTTGGCATGTTACCTGAGCACATTTTATGATACGCCTTTTATTTAGAACACTACAGTTGGATCTCAATTTCTCTTGCTTTGCATCTACTAACAACAAATGTGCTCCATGGGCTGAATGACTCCCCAGGCTACATTTGTGGATCTTTCCAGTTTTATATTTTAATCGACCCCAACCCTTCTCTCTTGAAAGAATTTACACTTTCAAGCATTTTCCCCCTCTCTATCTGTGTGGTAAAGATCTTGATTTTGTCCATTACAATGAGCCCTTTTATTTAGATGAATCTTACATGCTGTCATCCACTTGGTCATTCTGATGGCCTTTAAGCATCTAAAGAATGAGCCAAGTTGTCAGGCTGTTTTGAAAGCAAATAATTTGGATGGACAAGGCTGTAGCTTCAGTGATTGGATGTTGGTGCCTGATCAGAAGGGAGAAGTTTACTTTGAGAATAATAGTTCCTTTTGCCACAGCTGGGCTTTCTCTGAGGGTCATTTGAATTTTAAGCTAATGGATACTGAGTTTGTCTTGTAAATTCAGAATTCAGTTTGTTTGAGAGCCAATTGGATTGCTCTATCACATCTGAGCCGTTGTATATACGCACAGGCAACTCTACTTACCTTTTGTGTTAGCTGCTTTTAAACTCTGCTTGTGGTCCTAAATGCATGCATTTCATTTATAGGAATATTTGGTCCCATTATGATTACATCTGTCTAATGGCTTCTTGCTGAGAAGTCATTACATGATTTTTTCCTTTTTTTGTATTTTGATAAGTAAAGGCTGGTGTTTCAAATCTGTCAAATGGCCAGTGCTGGCTGCATGTCACAAGGAGCAGGAAAAGAGCGTCACTCTTTGATTTATTTCCTTTTGCTTAGTTCTTTTCAATTTGTAATAGTATTCTTGTATATTATGAATTTCTTTTCTTCACAAGTCTTTGATAAATAGGTCTAGTAGTGACATTTATGTTTAAAGAGTTTTACCTACTTGGAGTTACCTATAGGAGTGGCCCATAAATAAAATGACAACTTTTATTTATCTGAATTTCATGATGAGTAATGACTGTGTTTTCTACCCTCAAAGAATCTTATTTAAAGATTTTTATTTATTTATTCATGAGAGACCCAGAGAGAGAAAGAGAGAGACAGAGACAGAGACACAGGCAGAGGGAGAAGCAGGCTCCACGTGAGGAGACTGATGTGGGACTCAATCAGGGATCCCGGTTCACGCCCTGAGCTGAAGGCAGGCACTCAACCGCTGAGCCACCCAGGTGTCCCTCTACCCTCAAAGAATCTTAAATGTATCCTAGGTCTATTCTATTTCCCTTTCAAACACATTTTCAAAATGAGGAGGACTCATCGTCCTCCTTTCTACCCATCTGGAACCCCCCCTTTCTCCTTTCCAACTCCATCATCAGCCACCTTTTTAACCTAGAGTAGCACTTTGGTGCCATTTTTGCATTCTTTCTTTTCTTTTTTCTTAACGAACAGTCTGTTAGTGACTCCTGCAGATTCTTTCTTGGACTTATACTTCTCTTTTTATTGCTACTAGTTTTTGTCCACTGATCTGACAAACATTTACTGAGTATGTACCATGACCAAGGAGCAGGGTCTGTAGGGGATTTGACAATAAGTAATAATTGGTTTGCTTCTTTCAAGTCACCCTCTTCTCCCCTTTCCTGAATATGCTGCTAGTGTACTACAATGCCTTTTCATTGTCACTTTCCCACACAAGAGTCTGTCTACATGACTTTCTGTTTCCAAAGGCTCAAGTCTATAAAAAATGCTTAGGTTATTTTAAAGATTTTCTCTTATATGTCTTACTCTGTCTTGTTTACTTTACTTCCTGCCATTAATTTTCTTCAGGGATCTTTTACAGGTCAAATGCAAGTGCTTGCCCCTGCGCCTTTGTTTTTTGCTACTTGCTTATCCTATCTTCATTCTTTCCTTTCTTCCTAACTAAACCCTACCTAATTTTCAGGGCCATAGTAAAGATCCAGCCATTCATGAAGGCTTCTCCAATTACAGGAAAGAGGCTAAGAATACACAGGCAGGAGAATCAGATATTTGACTTCCAATCCTGGCTCCTTCAATTCTTTGCTACATGACCTTAAATAAAATACTTCTTTGTATCCTGCTTTTATTTTCTATAAAATAGGAATAATAATAGTAGCTATCTCATTGAGTTGTTATGAAGATTAAATTAGATAATTCAAACAAAATACTAAGCATAGTGCTTGGCATGTAGTAATTGACAAATAATTTAATAGTGATGATGATGATGATGATGATGATAATGATTATATACTTTCACCTTGATCCCAGTACCCTGGGGTGTCCCTCTCCTCCGACTATCTTAGGACATTCCTTTCACTTTTCTGAATTCTCTACAATGCTGAGCACAACATAGGTGCTCAATCAGTGCTCATTAATTTTGAAAACATGCCATATGCTGTTTTAGCAAAATCTGGGAACCAAATTATTTCTGAATATATTTAATTGTATTTTATGGAAATGTGACAGCCACTGTCCTTTAGTGACTTGCCCCTTAATCTGTAGGATGTGTATTGATGCTAACTTGGATTAAAGTTGTACAAATGTTGATAATCTTACATACAATTCTGGCAAATGCAGTACTTGAAAAATGTGCTGATTATAAATGCCATTTAAATGAAATTCAACCATAGATTGCAATATAATTAAACACAGAGTATTTTTTATTTTTCAATTGGTTTGCAAACATGTATCCTCAAAATAAGTCAAGTGAAGCAAATTCATGCTATAAGTTAAGATTTTATTCATCAGACTTTTATGTTGCGTACTGCTGGTGTAGAATTCTGGCTGGAAGTCAGGTTAGATTATTCCAAAATTAATTTACTCCAAAGAATACTTACCCAGCGGGCTTTCTTATCCTATTTCTAGTGGGAAAGAGGGAGTAATGATGCCCTGCTTCTCTGGAAACTCCGTTGGATGGCCTGAAAGCTTGGAAATTTACTTTCAAGGAGATTATTTGAACTTGGCTGGAAGTCAAGTGAGGGAGCCTAGAGAGGCCCATGGGGCTGAAAGCTAGAGGGTAACAGGATTATGTATTGCAAAGAACCAACACCAGGAGTCTTAAGATCTGGTTTCTGGGATGGGCTCATTACCTCATGGGCTGAATGCTATTGGGGGTAAATCTCCTTACCTCTCTGAGTGTCCATTTTTATAGCTCTAAAATGAAAGTAGCAATATTCGATTTGCTTTACTCACAGAAATGATGTGAGGCTCCAGAATGGTAATAAATGTGAAAGCCCTTTATAAAATGTCAAGCATTATACAAATGTGAATTGTTATTACTGACACTGTAATGGAGAGCACAGAAACAAGGTGTATACTTGGCATCCCAGGCATGCAAGGATCTATTGGTGAATGGACTGTCAAGGATGGTGGGGATGGTTAGGAATAGAAATGCATCCGTTTAAATGGTAGAGAAGGAAATATGAAGCAGTCATAATTTACAACTAGAGCTTTAACCCCTGGGCAGTAAACTCTGGAATCTTCTTATACCTAGAAATTTACTTAATAAGGTACTTAATAAAGATGACACTTAAATGAGTTTATGAGTGAAATTCTATCAACATTGGTGGGGAAGGTGGGGCAGATATCAGTCGCAGGAGGCAAATTGCAAGGAGGAATTACTAGGCTATGAAGAGGGTCTGAGAGGCTAGGATTGTAGTTTGCAGAAACATATGGTGGCTGTTGTTTGTACTCTCTCCCCTTGCCCTCTCCCCTGAGTCTACTACCCTGGGTCAGAAGAAATAGCAGGATCCATAGCAGGATCATCATCTATTGTTTCAGAGAGTAGAACTCAGAGAAGGGAACCCCTTCAAAGCAAGGGGAGCACTGTTGACCTGAGCAGAGCAGAGCAATACTGGATAGTCTCCTGCAGGAGCAGTTCAGGCTCATGGGCAATCTGGAGTCAACAAGCTCTATGGTTGTCTGGACTGGTTCCAGAGCTCACATGATGTCATTTCACCTGGAGGACACCTACCAGTACCAAAGAAGGAGGGATCCTTGGAAGAGAATCTGATGTTCTCAGGGTGGAGGTGGGTTTATGTGGCCAGCAAAATTTGGGTATGTGATGATTTCCTTTGTAATCACATTTAGATACAGAATATTGGGCCATATCCTCCTTCTTAATCAATGTCCTTCTTTCCTATGCCATTCTTTTTTTTTTTTTTTTAAAGATTTTATTTATTTTTTCATGAGAGACACAGAAAGAGAGGCAAAGACATAGGTGGAGGGAGAAGCAGCCTCCCTGTAGGGAGCCTGCTGTGGGACTCGACCCCAGAACTCCGGGATCATGACCTAGGTGTCCCTTTCCTATTCCATTCTTGAATCAGTGTAGGCCTTTTGTGAAATCTAATGTCCCAGGCCTTTTTTTTTTTTTTTTTGGTCCAACAATCTATTCTTGATGTTCATTTTAGCCAAATTTCATATATGTTAAAATTTATTGTATGTCTGTTAGGAGAAAGAAGGGTGGTGTGGGAAAGCTCAGAAGCACATCCAGAGCTACACACAGTTCTTTACTTCTGGAATGGCCATGATGATTAAAACATATGATCAGTGGTTAAAATGAATCCAAAAATCTCATTGATTTTATTGGCTAACTATGCTCTAAAACCTCGACTGTGCCGTGTATGTATGTGAGACCAAGTGCATGGGACACTTTCCAGGGGTTCACAAATCAAACTTCCTTTTCTGTTTTTTTAAAAAAGATTTTATTTATTTATTCATGAAAGACACAGAGAGGGAAAGGCAGAGACGTAGGCAGAGGGAGAAGCAGGCTCCAGGCAGGGAGCCTGATGTGAGACTCAATCCTAAGACCACAGATCATGCCCTGAGCCAGGGGCAGGTGCTCAACCGCTGAGCCACTCAGGCATCCCCAAACTTCCTTTTCTTTTGAAAAGTTTCTCTGGAGGGTTTTATGCTGAGTGAAGTAAGTCAATTGGAGAAGGACAAACAGTGTATGTTCTCATTCATTTGGGGAATATAAATAATAGTGAAAGGGAATAGAGGGGAAGGGAGAGGAAATGGGTAGGAAATATCAGAAAGGGAGACAGAACATAAAGACTCCTAACTCTGGGAAACGAACTAGGGGTGGTGGAAGGGGAGGAGGGCGGGGGGGGGGGTGGGGGTGAGTGGGGGACGGGCACTGAGGGGGACACTTGACGGGATGAGCACTGGGTATTATTCTGTATGTTGGTAAATTGAACACCAATAAAAAATTATTTTATTAAAAAAAAAAAAAGAAAAGTTTCTCTTTTGCTTCCTTCCTCTCTTCCAGCTTAGGAAGGTCCTTTCTAAGAATCTCTGACATAGCTGTGTGTGATTTTCATTTTTTCCATCTCACTCTGCAAATAGAAACTGATTTCATTTTTTTCTCATGTATAAAGAAATTGTGCATCTGATTTCACAGGCCAGAAAGAAATGATTGGAAAGCATCCAGCCAGGCCCTGGGGAACCCCCTAAAATTATCCTCTACCTTATGGACTGTCCAGATTGTTTGTATGTGTGGCTAGGGAAGACGGGGGCAGGGAAGTGGGATTTGGGAAATAAAATTTTCTCATGCCCAGATGCTGTGAGTGAGTCAGATGGCTGGGTGAGTACTCTAATGCCTCCTGTGATTTTTAGGAGTTCATTTGCTTAGTGCCAGGTTTAGATGTCCAAGCAGCTGGGCGGACCCTCTGGGGTTCCTAGTTAATTCGGCTACCCCTATGCACGTTGTACGGACTTCCCTTATGTGTGAATACTTCCTAGATAAATAAAGGGGTTTCTGTAGGGTTGCATCTTTGTTTCAGAATTGCTGTGGGTTAGAGTGACTAAGAAATATACTCTCACTTAGCAGAGTTGACGGGTAATAGACAATAGTAACAGTTCTTTTGAATTTACCAAAACACCTTACATACATAATTTTATTAGAAATGGAAAAACAGTAGGGGATTATTTTACTCTATTTACAGATGGAGAAACTTGGGAACAGGGAATTAAGCAATACTAGCTTTGGAAAACAGCTTGGGTCTAAAATTGTCTAACCAACCTTGCACATAATAAAAATAATTTATCACCTTTTCTATGTATGACTTTCTTCTTCTTTTTTTTTTTTTTTAAAGATTATTTATTTATTTTGACAGAGAGAGGGAGAGGCAGAGACACAGGCAGAGGGAGAAGCAGGCTTCATGCACGGAGCCTGACGTGGGACTTGATCCCGGGTTTCCAGGATGAACCACCCGGGCTGCCCCTGACTTTCTTCTTCATAGAATTAAGAAGATAGCACTATAAAAATACCATCAGTTGAGGGGCATCTGAGGGGCTCAGTCAGTTAAGCATCTGCCTTTGGCTCAGGTCATGATCTCCGGGTTCTGGGATCCAGGTCCACAATGGGTTCCCTGCTCAGTGGGGAGTCTACTTCTCCCTCTCCTTCTGCACCCCCTCCTCATTTTTTCTCTCTCTCTCTCAAATAAACAAATAAATAAGTAAAATCTTAAAAAAAACACTACCAATTAAAATAATAATTATTAAATTCTTTGCAAAATCACAAAGTGGTACCAAAAAATGTAAGGTGTCTTAACCTCAAATACAGTTTGGAATAATGTAGAGTATGTCTAAATACCATAAAATATTATTTAAGTGAAAATTAGGGGCTTCTGGCTGGCTCAGTTGGTAGGGCATGGGACTCTTGATCTGAGGGTCATGTATTCAAGCCCCACATTGGGCATAGAGTTTACTCTAAAAAACAAAAAGATAAATGAAAGATAAATTCCATTGGTTAGTAAAGTTTCTTTCTATTTCTGGCCTTGAAAGTGAATATGATAACAAATGGGAGCAACTTTGATTATGAATTTTCAAAATCATTTTGAAGCCCTTCTTTGTCCTACAAAATTAGCATAAATCCTACCTGCCATTTCTAACTATCCCCATCTCCTCCTTTAAGTTCCTTATATCACCGGATGAAAAGTACCCAAGCCATGAACTATAAAGAATAATTAGATTTGTTTCTCTCAACAAACCATTCCTAAGGTACAGTGTGTTGGGGTGATTGCCCAGATTTTATCCTATGGGATCTCCTATCCTGCTGGCCGAAAGTGTCACCAGTAGAAGAGAATAATCAACAAATTTTATGGCACAGTGCTTTATAGATTTTGAAGCACTTTGGTTGAATCTTCTTAATGGTTCTTAAAGTATTATCATCCCCACTTGACAGACTTAGAAGCTGAGGTTCAGAGAGGTAAAGTGGATGCCCCCAGATAACCGTAGCCAGAGAACTTTGGAGCTAGGATTTCAGTTCTAGGTCTTCTGTTCCCAAGTTCCCCCACATTTTCTAGGGCAATCTAGCGTTAGCTGTGATGCCCTTACCAATGTGGGGGAGCAACCGAACCTCAAATCCATGATTCATCTCAATAGTGACTCCAGTGTGACTAAGGCAGAAGTTAGTGCTTCCCATTCCCTATATCTTTAGTGATATTAAAGACTGCCTTAAAAAAATGTTGGGGATCCCTGGGTGGCTCAGTGGTTTAGCACTTGTCTTTGGCCCAGGGCATGATCCTGGAGTCCTGGGATCGAGTCCCACATCGGGCTCCCTGCACGGAGCCTGCTTCTCCCTCTGCCTGTGTCTCTGCCTCTCTCTCTCTCTGTGTCTCTCATGAATAAATAAAATCTTAAAAAAAAATGTTGAGATACATTCAACATTATATTAGTTTCAGGTGTGCAATAAAGTAATTTGATATTTGCATATATTGTGAAATGGTTACCACAATAAATCTAGTTAATATCTGTCACCATACAGTTACAGAATATATTTTTCCTTGTGAGGAAAATTTGTAAGATTTACTCTTTTAGTAACTTTCAAGTGTGCATTGCAGCTATTAGCTATAATCACCACGCTGTGTACAGTACATCCTAGGATTTATTTATTTTGTAACTGGAAGTTTATACTTTTTGACCACCTTCTTCCATTCTCTCCACCCCCACCTCCCACCTCTGGCGATCACCAATCTGTTCTCTATATCTGTGAATCTATGAGCTGCTTTTTTTTTTTTCCCCACGCATAAGTGGGATGACATGGTATTTGCTTTCTCTATCTCTGACCTGTTTCACTTAGTATAGTGTCTTCAGGGTCCATCTGTGTTTTCACAAATAGCACAATTTCATCCTTTTTTATGGCTGAATGTACATCACATTGTCTTTGTCCATTTATATGACAGTGGACACTTGTTTCCATATTTTGGCTATTGTAAATCATGCTGCAGTGAACACAGGAGTGCAAATGTTTTTTGACTTAGTGTTTTTGTTTTCTTTGGATCAATACCCAAAAGTGGAATTGCTGCATCATGTGGTAGTTCTATTTTAAATATTTTGAGGAACCTCCATACTGTTTTCTATACTGGCTGCCCCTATCTCTTGTCTTTTTGATAATAGGCTGCCTTTTAATGATTATCTTCTAGAGTGTAAGCTAAATCTTCATTCTGTCATTCGTCGTTTATTATTTGTGTGACCATAGGCAAATTAATTAACTTCTCTAAGCTCAATGTCTTCATCTATAAAGTGAAGACAGTAATTGTTATTAGGGTTAAATGAGAAAATACTTATAAAGTGTTAAGTACTGTGCTTGAAACGTAATTGAATTAGATGTTACCTTTCTTCTTATTTTTCCACTTCAAAACATTTTAATGTCATTCCTCATGTATTAATTATTTGGAGGTGGGGTCAATTTTGAGTGGATATGTAATGGGTGTGGGGAAGGCTCCACTATAGAAAGCACCTGTAGTATACTTTGTGTCTGGCACACGTGAAAAGCAAATTAGATGCCACAGCACTAGTGATGATACAAAGATTGTTTTAATTTCTATTTTTTCTGGGTAAATAAACCAGTGTGTACTTTTCTTTCTGAAGTCTCTTGCCCATAACATACTGCACTATGCTGATTACTCATTGAATAAGTAATTATTTAATCCCGGTTATGTGTCCTGTATATTTGCTTGGTGCTGTAAGGATTACAAAAGGAACAAGACAGGGATGTCTGGGTGGCTCAGCGGTTGAGCATCTGCCTTTGGCTCAGGGCGTGATCCCGGGCCCCGGGGATTGAGTCTCGCATTGGGCTTCCTGTGAGGAGCTTGCTTCTCCCTCTGCCTATGTCTCTGCCTCTCTCTCTGTGTCTCTCATGAATAAATAAATAAAATATTAAAAAAAAAACCGAAAACAAAAGGAACAAGACATAGTCCCCCTCTATTTGAGGAGGCTTGATTTCTAAGCACAAAAATGAAGGACTATTCTGAACTGAATGTGTGGTGGAAAACCAGTATGCCTATTCTAGGGAAAGGATTTCACAGACTAACTCTTACCAGCATGCTTCCAAGTGCTGTGACAACCACTTAAAATATTTGTCAAAAGAAGTAGTCAATTTCAGAAGAAATTCTGCTTTTCCAGATTGATGCTATAAATAGATAGAATAAGTTATTTTTGTCTTATCACTTTTTAAGACCCAGCAATGATTAAAATGGTAAAAAGGTGGCATTATGTCTGAGGTCATATCAAAACCTTTTTGAAACTGTGTCTCATTCGATTTTTTTGATTTTGTCTTGTAGTGCCTTAGGCAAGTTACTTTCTGCATATGTAAAATGCTCTAAATAAAAATATCTCACTGGGCTGTTATGCAGATTATATGAGATATGATGTAAAAGCACTTAGCACAGCACCTGGTACATGGTAGCAAGTATCCAATTAGCAGTAGTTTTCTTTCTATATTGATGGCTATGCTCCTTGTCTTTTCTAAACTCGCAGTTTTAATGAAGTCCTCCTTTCGAAGCTCCTCCTCCTGTTATCCACTTTTATTCTCCTATCCTCTGGAGCACTTCAATACTGTGTGGAGATCAGCATGGCTTTACATGCATAGCCCATCAAAGAGTTAATAATGCTGTGCTCCAACCTTTCTAGTTTACTGGAGCTACTTAATCAGAGAAATCATTGTGGCTCTTTTCATGCAACTCATTGATGTCCAAAGCAACTAATTAGAGAGAGGGAGTATAGAAAATCAATCTTTACTAACATTGACATTTCTTCCAATTTAAGCAATTGGTTTGCTTACGTTCTTTGTGAAAACCTGTTGAGATCTAAAATTATCCCAGATGACTACATTAGAGAGTTTTAATAGGTTCTTAGTATTAGAATAAAGATTATTTGAACATTAAATACATAGTTAGAATTTGGAAGGAATCCAGCATATTGCATGAACCCACTAGACAAGTAGTTTATACTCATGACACCATTAAAGAAGTCTCCTGTCAAGTTGGGGGGCAGCATAATTCTTTGAGAATGTAGCCTAATTAGAGGGAAGAGGTTTGTGTTCGGTATTTCCCTTCCCACCTCTAGTTCTTGATCTTTCTCCACTCTGTACTCTGGGGAGCCAACTTGTATGAAATACATCTGCAGGTTTCTCTTGGCCTCAGCTGCTAATTGAGTTTGGCCAAGGGGGAGCATTGGTCAGAGACTGGAGGGAGTGGAGATTGTGAGGGCAAGGCATTTATTACCTCGACTCCCTGTTTGCAAGGTCACCTTGAGCTGGCTGTGTCCCTCTACTTAAGATCACAGCTCCTGTAAGGTGGTCCTCTCTAGCCTGTCTCCAGCTTCCCGCAAGTCTCCCTTCTCTTGCTACTTTGTGTGTATGGGGAGTGGGTGGGTAATGGGGCATGTAACTAGCCCCAAGATATGGTACCATGCCTTGTGGTTTTTCTTATACCCTTCTTGTATATTTGTAAATAGTCAAAGTTTTCCCTAACTTTCCTTGAATTACGCAATCTGAATATTTCATCTCTTTCTGACTATAACTTCAAATGATAGAGAACAATAGCAACTTCTTAAAAGATCAAAGTGACCATTTGAATTACTGGTTTGTAAAAAATTCTGCCAATTCATAAAAACTCTGTGTGCCTCGTTATATATTCAGGTAAAAGTGGATGAATTCACAAGAATAGCATATAATGATGTGGCTTGTGTTTTGTGGATAAATGGAACGTGGTTTGGGTCAAATGAGAGGTTCAGTAAACGCCAGTGACTTAAAAGAGTACAGCCTTTTAGAGATGGAGTGGGATGCTGAATGAATTGCATCTTAACTTCTTAACTTTCATGTGAGGAATATGAATTGCCAAGAAGTTAGAAGAGTTGTCCAAGGTCAGATAATTAGTATGTGGCAAAGCTGGGTCTTGAACCACATCTTGTGACTCTAAGGCTAGTGGTTCTTTAGTGTTCCAAATTGTGGGAAAGAGTTAAATTTAGTTTTCATTATGCAAAATACATGGATTTGACTTTAATTGGTCAGCTTGCAATGAACCAGAAATGTACTACTCCAGTGTGGTGGTGTGGGTTTGATATGTTTTTAAACAGGAAATTAAGTGCAAGTAAGGAATTCCAGTTTACAGTAACCCATCTGTCACATTGACTTAGCCAAATAGAACAATGTTATGAGGATGTTAACATTGTTTCAGAATTTGTTTATTCATAAGGGAATTTTTTGCTCTATAGTAGTTTTAATTTCAGAAAATAGGATTTATGCTATTGCTGAATGTTGAATTATAAAAATACTCAGAAAACAATACTGAACCTTTTTAATACTATTAAGAGTTTTGGGGAAACTGGTTTCTCACTGTTTTATGCTAGAAAAAAAATTTATTTTCTATTGTGTATGTGGTGTATATGCCATGAGAATTGGAGTAGTTGTTACATGGAAGGCGTCAGTGTTTCTGCCCTTTAGATAATAATAGCCTAATGCAAGGGATAGGGGATAGAGATTATATCCAAATTGGAAAATAAACAGAATGAAATTTCGACTTATATCCGCTGTTAGGAGGACCTACAAGATAACCCCTTCAATTAAAGTGTGAATCTCTGAAGCCCAGGATAAACACTTACATTTCTTTCATGGCATCTTCTTCCCATTTACCTGGTAGGTAGGGAAAATGATGGTTAGTAAATATTTGACAAATAAATAAATGAAATCGCAAAAGGTGTTCTTGTAGTATTTAAAGAGTAAGAAGGGAGTTTGGTCTGATCTGCTTTTTTATCCAGTTCATAGTTGCACACATCAGGGAAATTATTTCACTATACACATTGTATGTGAGTGTGGTGACATTTTTTTCTATTTAGGTGTGCTCATAGAAAAATTAGATTGTCAATTCAATATTATCTCTTTAATAAATTAAAAAGTGAAACTCTTTAGGTAAACAAATCAATAGCAAGTTGATTTAAATCAATTTTACTATGAAACATCATCAATTTTCTCATATATGAAACCTTGAAAATTAATAAATATAAGCAGTTTATTGGCTTTAGTTTGTGCTCTGACACTGATCCATGAAAACAGTGACTAACACCAGACAGATACGTTAGTTTTCCTTGCACTTTTGAAAAGCAGTAGAATGATCTTTGCTCTAATTCTGCTTTCCTTGATAAAGCTGCATATTACTGTATTACATGCATATTATAGAATTTTGAACTACCAAATTTGCCTCTGTGTAATACAAATATGTACATTCCCTTTAAAACATAAATGGGTCCTTGTTTTTTTGATACCAAGATTGGCTCAATTATCTTTTGAAAGGTGAAGCTTTCAGAGAGACAAAGCTGTTGATAAGGGTCAATTATATGCTTATACTGACATTTCCTCCAAAAAGAAAGTTAAATAGAAAGTTACACGTGGTCTTCTAGAGAGAATATTTATTCAGTGCTCCTTTTTACTCATTCTATCAAATTAGTTTTCTTTTCCATTTGACCCCAGGGTGAAGGAATATAAATCTGACAGGACTCACATTGAGCCATTATCTGTGAGTGGGTGGATTCTTAGTATGCATACGTCTGTCTCTTCCTTCTTCCTTCTAGAATGGTAAGGACCAGGGAAAACTCTCATTGTGAAAACACACAGCTAACTCTCTTTTCTCTATTTCCTTCTATATTGTGAGAATAGAAACCTGTTTCTCAGAGGAGGTCCAGGAAGATTTCTTGCTATCTTTAGATTCACTTTGTTCATTCTACAATGCAACAAATAAGGAGTTACTATCCTAACAAGAAGATCAATATTAGTGAGAAGAACTATGATTATTTCTTCACTGTTGTATCCCCAGGACATGGCAATGTTTCCTGAATAGCAGTCTTATAGAACTAATACACAAATGATTAAATGCATAAAACTACACTATATCTTTTCCACAGACCTTCCACTTCCCCCCATAATCAGGGAAAGTTAAGAAACATTCAACTCCATGAGTGTCCATACCAAAGGATATAAAATACTTCTTTGATGGACTCCTTCCTCCTTTCTTTTTGGCCTTGAAGGCTTGCAGATTTGACTTTCATATTGGTCTGTTTTCATTTGTTTTCAAATATTGAGGGTGGAGAGGAAGGATGTTATCATCACCTGATTTGCCCTTCTTTGGGGGATGCCCTGGACCCTAACATATTTTAGGATGACATTGGTTGTAAATTCTAAGATCTACTCTGATAGAAACTTTAGCATTGTTTAAATTGATTAGAAATATTGGTATGTGTCTGGCATTTTTAATTTAAACAGTTGAAACTTTATTCTTTTTAGTTACTAATATTAGTAATATGATATTGAATATATTATATATTATATATTACATAATATATGTCATATAATATATACATATGTTTATGTAATATCTACAATTATATATATTGTATAATATATAATATATTAGATATTGTATAATATCACATATTATTCAATTGAAGAGCACAGAAGTGTATAATGTAATGTAGTTTTTACTCACTTTTTTGGTAATTGTTTTGTTTGTCCATTTAGAGTTTTTGAATTTTTTTGTAAATCTTCAAATTTTTTTTTTAAAGATTTTATTTATTTATTCATGAGAGACACAGAGAGAGACAGAGAGAGACAGAGGCAGAGGGAGAAGCAGGCTCCATGCAGGGAGCCCGACATGGGACTTGATCCCGGGTTTCCAGGATCATGCCCTGGGTTGAAAGCAGCACTGAACTGCTAAGCCACCCAGGGTGCCCTTCAATCAAAATTAATTGGAACATTTAGATAATAAATATAGAAGTTTTCTTCACAAGGCAAATTGTTTCTGTTATATTCTATGATGTTCATAATTCTGAAAGGTGGTTACAAAAAATGAAAATGGAAAATGTACTTATCATACACACCACATCAACCTGAAATATTAAACTATCCATGGACTTTTGCTACAACAATTTTTAAAACATAATTGGTTTTTGTGCTTGAGTCAGTGTCTTTCTCCTAGCTGTTGTGACTGTCCTTGGTACTGAAAGCATACTGTCTTGTTTTAGACATAGTCTCAAAATGATGGTGATGTTAGAAATTTCTAGACTCATCCCTCCATTTTCAATGAAAAAATGTAGAGATTGGAACTCACTTGCCTAATTTACTGCAGCTTTTAATGACTTATCAGGACAACTATCCATGTATTTTTTACACTTTGCCAGGCTAGAAAATCAGGTTTCAAACCTAGAGAACCCCAGTAGAGTTAAATGCATAAACCTCTGGGGTTCAGTTTGAAAAGGTAGTTACTGTATTGTGAGTCTTCATAAATCCTTTGGATGCAGGGAAGTATGTAGGTATTTTTTTCCTTGTTGGGTATACTGATGAGATTTCATTAGCTCGTAACAACCCTACCAGTGAGGGCTATACATCCTGTTTGGAAAAACAAAACAAAACAAAACAAAACAAAACAAAACTACAAAACATTCTGAATTATTCTTGAGCTTTGAGTCTTTTGAAGGCCTTCTTAAAATTCTGACTGATTTTGGAGTACTTCCCAAATGTGAACAACTACCTTATTATCTTAGCATAATGAGATAATGATAATTCAAGTATTTAAATTCAGTATCCACTCATGGTTTAAAAAAAAACATTTGGGGGTGCCTGGGTGGCTCAGTCAGTTAAGCTTCTGTCTTTGGCTTAGGTCATGATCTCAGGGTCCTGGAATGGAGCCCCACATTGGGCTCCCTGCTCACTGGAGAGTCTGCTTCTCCCTCTCTCTCTGCTCCTTCCCCCACTAGTGCTTTCATGTGCATGCTCTCTCTGTCTCAAATAAATAAAATCTTAAAAAAATTTTTTTTTGAGAAAGGTGGCAAGATTTGGAGGAATAAGCCTTGAGACAACTAGGTAAAAAAAATCTGAGATAAAATATGAGCCACCCTTAAAAATTATTCCTAGAAGAATTTTATGTGGTAAGGCTTTATTTCCCTTCCCAGTAGTTTGAAATGCTACTTAATTTGTTCTTGCACATTGGATTGCTAATTTTATTTTCCCCATAATTTTTGACTTGGTTTGACTGTCTTAAGGAAACATTTGAAGTTTTGATACCTCCTTTGAAAAAATTAATAAAATTACTTTGGGAATATAGGGAAATTAAAAGAAATGTAGACCTTTGTCTTTCAAATGTATCTACTGGGAAAAGAGCAAAAAACAAAACAAAACCACCCTTTAAATTTATTGTATGTATCAATAGTTTGTTCTGTATTTTTTGAGAGTATTTTATTGTATGGATATACCAGAACTGATTTATTCATTCACTTGTTCATGGACATTTGGATTGCTTATAGTTTTGGGGTCTCACAAATAGAGTTGCTATGAATATTCATGGACAAGTAGACAAGTACTTTTATTTCTCTTGGGTAATGCTTAGAAGTGGAATGGCTGGATCATTTGGTAGGTGTATACTTATTGTTGAAGACATTTACAAACTGTTTTCCAAAGCAGTTGGCTGGTTTTACATTTCTATTAGTGGTGTATGGGTGTTTTAGTTTCTCTATATTCTCACTAGCACTTGGTATGATTCGCCCTTGTAATTTTAGCCATTCTAATAGGTGTGTAGAGATATCTCATGTGGCTCTAATTTGTATACCCCTAATGACTGATATGTTGAACATCCTATCATTGGCTTATTTGCCATTCATGTATCTTCTTTGACGAAATGTCTGTTCAAATCATTTATCCATTTTGATTCTTATTATTGTTTTGAGGGTTCTTTATTTTGGATACAAGTACTTTATCAGATAAATGATTTGCAAGTATTTTCTCCCACTCTGTGGCTTATCTTTTCATCCTTTTAGCAGTTCTTTTGACCAGAAGAAATTTTTAATTTTTATGAAGTTCGATTTACCATTTTCCCTTTTATCAATCATGCATTTGGTATATCACAGAAATACTAAATCCAAGGTCACAAAAACTTCTTTTCTATATTTTCTTGTAGAATTTCTGTTTTACATTTAGGTCATTGATCTATTTTGAATTAATTTTTGCACATAGTGTGAGGTATAGATCAAAGTTTTTTTGGCATACAGATATGCAATTATCCCCACCATTTGTTGAAAGATGATCCTTTCCGTCCTCCACCAAATTGCCTTTAACAACAAATTTTTAAAAAGATTTATTTATTCACTTTTTAGAGAGAATGAGAGAAAAAGAGCATGAACAGGAGGGGCAGAGGGAGCGAGAATCTCAAGCAGACTCCACACTGAGTGCAGAGCCTGACACAGGGCTTGATCTTATAACCCTGAGATCGTGACCTGAGCCGAAAGCATGAATAGGGTTAATCGACTGCACCACCTAGGTGTCCTGCCCAGATTGCTCTTTTATCTTTGTTAAAAAGTTGTCTATGAAAACTTTTGTCATGTCTGAACTTTCTAAGTTTTACTGTAAACCTATATCTGCTCTAAAAAATAAACTTTTTAAAAAAAAAGAAGAGGCAAAAGCAAAAAAAAAAAAATCAGTTGTTTAATGCAAATCTATTTCTAGAATCTGTTTCATTGATTTGTCTATCTTTGCACTAATACCATACTAACTATCTTGATTATAGTAGCTTTCTAATAAATCTTGAAATCAGATCCTCTAACTTTGCTACTCTTTTTCAAAGCTATTCTTTGGCTATTCTAGATTGCTCGCATTTATATATGAATTTTAGAATCAACTTACCAATTTCTACAAAAAAACATGCTGGGAAACAATATTGTTATTTTCTGATCCATAAACACAATGTATCTTTCTAATTCATTTAGGTCTTTTAAATTTTTTCTCAACCTTGTTTTGTAGTTTTCAATGTATGGAATTTATACATCTTTTGTCAGATTTTACTCCTGAGTATTTATTTATTAGTTTAATGTAATTGTGAATGGCATTGTTTTTTGAATTTTAGTTTCTTCTTCTTCTTCTTTTTTTTAAGTAGGCTTGATGCCCAGTATGGAGCTCAATATGGTGCTTGAACTCATGATCCTGAGATCAAGGCCTGAGCTGAAATCAAGAGTTGGATGCTCAACCACCAAAGCCACCAGGCGCCCCTTGGATTTTAATTTCTTCTTTATTTTTTATAACTTTATTTTTTTTAAAGATTTATTTATTTATTTATTTATTTATTTATTTATTTATTTATCATGAGAGACACAGAGAGAGGCAGAGTCATAGGCGGACGGAGAAGCAGGCTCCTCAAGAGGAGCCCAATGTGGGGCTCAATCCTGGGACTATAGGACCGTGGCCTAAGCCAAAGGCAGATGCTCAACCACTGAACCACCCAGGTGTCCTGAATTTTAATTTCTAATTGCTCATTGGGAGTATATAAGAATACAATTGATTTTTGTATGTTGATCTTTGATCCTGCAATATTTCAAACCACACTTCTTAATTCTAGTTGCTTTTCTATAGATTCTATTTTATTTTTATGGAAGCAATCATATTAATATATTTTTAAATATTATTTTAAAGATATTGCTTCATTGTCTTCTCTTGTACCTTGTTGCACTTGGGAAATCTGCTATCATCCTTATACTTGTTCTTGTGTATATAATGTGTCTTTTTTCTGATAGCTGCTTTAAAATTTTCTCTTTTTATCATTGGTTAGAATAATGATTATGGTGTATATTGGTGTCAGTTTCTTATATTTCTTGTATTTGAGGTTGATGAATTTTTTAGTTCCATGAGTTAATATTTTCATCAAATACATACTCAAAACTTTTTTTACTCCCTACCTCCTCTTCTTTAGGACTCTAATATATTTATAGAAGACCTCTCAAAGTTGTTCCACAGCTCATTGATTTTTTCCATTTGTTTTTAAAATTCTTTTTTCTCTTTGTGTTTAATTTTGGAAAGTTTCTTTTAGTATATCTTCAATTTAATAATATTTTCTTCTGTATACCTAATTTGCCATTAATCCCTTTTAGACATTGCAGCTTTCATTTCTGGAAGTTTGGTTTGAGTTTTTAAATGTTTTTTCTGTTTCTACTAAGTTTTTGAAAATATGAAATATAGTTTTAACTACTATAATGTCCTTCTAACCTTTTTGTCAGTTCTGGGCCAGTTTTAATTGATTGATTCCCCTCCCCCCCCATTAAGATTTGTATTTTCCTGCTTTCTTGCATGCTTGATAATCTTTGGATGTCAGACATTGCCTTTTCAAGTGCTAGACATTTTTGTATTTCCGTAACTATTTTTGTGCTTTCTTATTTAAGAAAAATTATTAGGGTCACCTAAAGGTGTTTTTAGTCTAAGGCTAATTATTTCTCACTTCTGAGGCAGCACTCTTTCAAGCACCTTACCCAATGATTTATGCATTATGATGTTTCCTCTCCTGCTTTGTGGGAAGAGGCACTATTCCCAGTCCTAGGTGAGTTCTAGGTACTCGTCTTTCTAATCCTTTCAGGTTGTTCTTTCCCCAGTTTCAGCTCATTTTCTCACATTCATGTTTAAATCAGCACCCTGCTGAATTTTTTTTTTTTTTTTTTTTTTTGAGAGATCCTCTGCAGATCTCTGGAATCTTTTTCTATGAAAGTTTTTCCTTTTTGGTACTCTGTTGTACAAATTTCAGTTGCCTTGGTCTCCCCAGACTCTCAGCTCTCTCCTTTCATCTCAGGGAGTCAGCTGGATTTTCCCTGGGTTCCCTTTCTCTGGGCTGCAGCCTGGAAAATCTCTCAAGGCAGTATACTTGCACAAATGTAGGCCTCACTTTGTTTCTTATCTCTTAGGGATCATTGTTCTTTGTTGCCTGCTATCCAGTATCTTGAAAACCATTTTTTAATGTATTTTGTTTGTTTGTTTTGGTGGTTTCAGGTAGGACGGTAAATCTCATCTCTGTTACTTCAGATACTCTTGGGGAAATGTAATGTAATGTAAACTATGTGCTGCATGCAAGAAGCATAGCTGTAGTAATTAAGTAAAAGTAGAAGTAGTTTCCAGAGTGATAAGGAGGAAGGTACATGGAAAAAAGAAATGAACTGGTATTCAAAGGTTAAGTAGGATTTGGATATATATCGTGGGTGAATTATATCCCTGCAGTCAGGAAGAGTCCTTCTTTTGTCACAAAAGAGCTATGGAAACATGAATGAACAAAATCTCTATTGTTGACTATTTTAAGGTACCAGTCTACATATTTAACTCAAGGAAATGTTTTTGCTTATCCATATCTTTTAGATGGGAACTATTGAAATACAGTAAACTATAAAGCTTGTCATTTGAGAATATTTGTTTGTTAATATAATACCAGGTTTTAATTTTCAATATCATCTTATTTTACTATATGAGTTTTTATTGTAAATAATAAACAAATGTTAAATAGGCTTTGAATCAAGCAGATCTGGATTTGAATTCTGGCTCTGTCTTTTATTAACTGTGTCCTTAGACCAGTTACTTCTCTTAGCTTGTTTCTTCATCTTTGAAATGGGAATAATGATGGTTGTTATTGGGGTTAAGTGAGATCATTCATATAAAGTAGCTGGAGTGGAGCCTGGCAATGACTGAACCTTCAATAAATGATTGGTGCCATTATTTGTTATACTACGAAGGCAGAATGGCAATCACATGAAGATATTTTTGTGGCATTCAGCCTTCTGACTTAAAACTTTTTTTTTTTCTCGTCAACTCTTATAGCTGAAAAAAAACTATATTCAAATGTAATATTCTATTCATTTCTTAAGTTTCATATTATTTAGTATTCTCAGTCTTTACCTACTAGATAACAGATATCTGGGTAAAAATTGAAAAAGCATTAGATTTGGATGACTAGGTTCATCTTCATGGTCATACTGTATTGACCAGGTGACCTTGACTGAATTAATTCTATTTATGTGTGTTTCTCTTCCCAACTTTTTATCTGGATTGTTTCTTTTTTCTTCCCTCTTATTTCTGTCTTGCTCAAGTTGGCATCTTTTCCCAAAAGTTTATCCTTTGTGGGTTTCATTCTGGGATGGGGCTTTGGCTGGTTGATTTTGAGAATTTGTAGGAACCCAGCTCCCTCAGTCCCTTTAGACCTTAATGAGAATCTCTTGTACTACAAATGGGAATGTCCTGAGTTGAGTTTCAACCACTGTCCTCACAATGGTCCCACTGTACTTTCCAGTGAATACTAGTTGACAATTTTTGGGTTTTCCTGTTCTCAGATTCATCAGATAGACCCTATGCTTTTTTCTCCTTCCTACTTAATGGCATAATAAATGCATCGCAGGTTCCTGGGGAAATCTTATCATTCAGTCGACACTATCTGATGTAAATATTTTGGTATCTTTGTTGCTCTGTTTTTATGGGGGGCATTTGGGGAGATTTAAAAACTGCATTGTGGCTGCCATCATATTCCCAGAATTCCTCCCCGATCAGTAAATTTTTGACATTTATCTCTTCATTTGAGGTATAGCCAACAGTTTTCTGGAAGCTTTGACCCAAAGGTTAATGAAATGGAAACTAGATTGTGATAAAAGAAACTAGCGTAGCTGGAAGTGGCTTGCTGGTGGGATTCTTTTAATGTAGGCATTTAATTTTTCTGGATGTGTCTATGGCTTAGGATACATTACTTCCTTAATATTTAATTTTCAAATATGATGACAGTGTATATATCATTTTTATGCATTTCAGATATGTAGGTGTCAATTTCTGTTCTTCTCTATAAACATGAGAATTGCTCAAAAATTTCTGATATAGCACTATTACTTAATATCAGATATTGGTTTTATTCAGTATCACTGGAATTATAAAAGGATTTTACTTTTGCCATGTTAAATACTTTTTCAAAAAGTCTTCTTGGTGAGCAGAGTTGGCTTTCTTTTCTTTCCCTGATTTCTTATTTTTCTTTGTCTTAAAAATCATTTGGGTTGGAATTGTAGGAGGTGAAAGTTTTTTTTTTTTTTTTTAAGGTTTTTCATTGGCTTCACACATGGAGAGTGTCAATTAAACCAATCCAATTTCTTTTGGAACTTTGTCTTTTTTTTTTTTTTTTTTTTTTTTGAGGAAATTAATCACTGCAGAAATAAACATGTCATCTGGTCATTTGCAACCTTATGGATTTTTGTTCAAGTTGAAAATTGATTAGAAGTAGTGCTGGTAGTGGCCTGGGGTGAGCGAGAGAGGAAGGAAGCAGAATTAATTATCCCCCCAAATCTATCACACTCCAAGGGCATTTTCTGCGAATCATTATTGTGAGTGTATTGTTAGACCATGAAAGGTGAGTGTATTAGCAATTTTACCTGATTCACAGGAGAGAAAAATAGGAATCTGAGAAATTTTTCAAAGTCCTGGAAAACAGAATTAATCCCCAAACTTCCTCTTTGTGTTCTATGTTTTGCTGTAGAAAAAGCTGAACTTAGAACAGCAGTAATCACTAATGACTTATAATTTGCCTTACAATAACCATTTTCACTTAATTTTCAGAGATTCAGAAAGCTCTCATTTTGGAAACTGTAGAAGTTACTATTGATCCCATACATTTTTGTGTACAAGTATACTTCAATGTAGTTGGATGATTTACAGCAAAAAGATTTTCTCCTCATATGACTTCATCTCTTTGTCTCTAGAACAGACCATCTGCTCCTCTCTGGAGTCTTGCTGAGTGTGGTACCCAGTTTAGAACTGCTTAATCCCCTGTCCCCCACTCTCCCAGGCTACTGTTTTTGACTGAAAAACCTCTCAACATAAGCGGTGTTAGTAAGAGTTAATCTTTCCTTTCTTTTCTTTTTTTTTTTTTAAGATTTTTATTTATATATTCATGAGAGAGAGAGAGAGAGAGAGGCAGAGACACAGGTAGAGGGAGAAGCAGGCTCCATGCAGGGTCTCCAGGATCAGGCCCTGGGCTGAAGGCGTTGATTAAACTGCTGAGCCACCCGGGCTGCCCTAATCTTTCCTTTCTTATCTTGTTCAATACTCAATTCCTGCAGGAAGTTTTCTCCTATTAAATGCTATTTATTCCCTCTAATGGTGTCATTGGGCAACATCCCCTCAATACGTATATTTTATTTGAATGATAATACTTTTCATTGCACTTAATATAGCTTCCAATCCAAACTGAGCGCTTGATAAATGATTATTAACCAACTAACCTATCACCTTTCCTTGTAGGAGAACCAGTAAGTAAACCTCTATATCAAAATTCTGTGTTTATTCAGATTTTGAGTGTTTGAGGGCAAAACAAATGGTTTATGGACTCAAAAGAGGATGTATGTAGATGAATTGGATGTTATACTAGAATGTGGTTATTTGCATACCACCTCTTAAATATAGCATGTAGTAATAACTCTATAAATGTATTTTGAACGATAAAAATAGCTACTATTTAGCTATTTTAGCTACTAGCTGTTTTTTATTAAAAATAGCTGCTATGTATTACTGTGTACCAGACGCTTTGCTAAGGAAACTGAATTATTTTGTCTAGTCTTCCCAGTACTTGGAGGTTTGTACTACTATTATATTTATTTTACAGGTAGTGACCTTGGTGCTTAAAGACGCTAGATAACTTGCCCAGGATCACCCAGGTAATAAGTGGCAGAGATGTGGTTTTATTACAGGCAGTCTGCATCTAAAACTTTTGTTTGTAACTACTCCATTCAACTCTTTTTTTTTTTTTTTTGTAAGATTTTATTTATTTATTTATGAGAGACACAGAGAGAAAGAGGCAGAGACATAGGCAGAGGGAGAAGCAGGCTTCCCACAAGGAGCCCAATGTGGGACTTGATCTGAGAACTCTGGGATCACACCCTGAGCCAAAGGCAGATGCTCAACTGCTGAGCCACCCAGGTCAGGTGTCACAGTCCATTCAACTCTTAATACCAAGAATGAGAACACCATGATGAATCATCTTTTTTTCCTTGTCCATTTTATCATACCTGGGCAGATTTAAATGATCCAGAGCAGTGTTTTACAAAAACTTTTTCCAGACAACCTGCATCAGAATCATATCATATAACCAATTCATTGGTGAAGCATGGCACATGGGATGTAATCTAAAATCAGCTTTTGTTTTTTTTCTCCCACTATCCTGGTTTTATTCAGAGGTCTAATTCATACCAATTCTTGCTTTAGGACTACTTTTTATTCCCTTGTACAGAGGAGGCATTCAATGTCATGGAACCAGTTTGAAACATTTCTTTTGTAAATTCTGCACATGGAAGGGGAGACTAAATGAGTATATTTTACACTCAACTTTGATATCTATTATATTCATTTTGCCCTCTAGATTCACTCCCCATTCATATCTCCTCTTGTGTGGCTCCAGAGGGTGACACATATGGACTTCACCAATGGGCTCCCATGCCTTCTGGCTTCCTCTTGAGTTTGGTCAAGGGGGAGTTTGGAAAGAAGCCAGGAAGAAGAGAGGAACATGGTTGGATTAGTAATACCTTGGTTCCTTCTCTACTGGATTCTTCTTTCTTTTCTTTCTTTTCTTTTCTTTTCTTTTCTTTTCTTTTCTTTTCTTTTCTTTTCTTTTCTTTTCTTTTTTCTTTTCTTTCTTTTCTTTCCTTTTCTTTTCTTTTCTTTCTTTTCTTTTCTTTTCTTTTCTTTTCTTTTTTTTCTTTTCTTTTCTTTTCTTCTTTTTTTTCTTTCTTTCTTCTGCCTGTATCCCTCCACAAAGGCCATAGCTTTTGTCAAGCAGCTCTCTCCACCTGACTCTTCCTTCTGGTTCTGGTGACAACTCTCTTCCCTTGTCTATCTAGGTCTACTAATGTTGACTGGTGCCTTACTGCTGTGAGACCTGAGGCACGGCATTATTTTTTGCCTTTTCACTGCACCTTGCCTTCACCTTTTGTAAATACCCCCTTTATGAAACTTCCTTCACATTACCTAGCTTTGGTGTGCTCTCTAGTTCCTGCTGAGATTGTACTTGATATGATGTCCTGGTTGAAACTGAGAGAGAGAGATGGTGTTATTTTAACATCCTGTGACATGTATTGAAAATATAGATTCCTTGGACCCTTACTAGACTTACTGAATCATAGTTTCTGGTGGTGGCAGCATTTGGGATTCTGCGTTTTTAACAAGCATCTTTGATGATTCTCATGCTCACTAAAGATTCAAATTTAACAGAAGTCTAACATCAATTTGGGAAGTAGAAATTAAGTTTTGAGTGAGTCCCAACCGTGGAGATTTAACCATTTTGCCAGCCTAGAATGTTTACTGAGTTTGAATCAACAAAGTTCTTTGAGATTCAGTAATCGAGAAATATTGTGTTCCTACTATCCATGGAACATTTGTGGGTTTTTTTGTATTTTCTCTAAAAATTGGCTTCTCTTGAATGAATTGATTGATATTTCTGACTGCCATACATAGCTTTTATGCATGGTTATTTTTTATACTAGACATGGCTTACTAGTATCTGTACAAGTTAATTGTTGGCCTAATACCATTTGTTTTAATACTTCAACAAACAGTGTTTGAAATAACTACCACTGCTACATGCTTTCTAGGACATTTTTTTAAAGGGAGATCTTTGGAATTACTTTTAATAGGGATGTGGTAAGCATAACAGTGGCCCACCAAAAATGTCCATGTGCTAATTCCTGGAACCTGTGAATGTGTTAGGCTACTTGGCAAAGAGGAATTAAGGTTGTCGATGAATTAAAGTTGCTAATCACAAGACTTAGAGATGCTGAGAGTATCCTGAAATATCTAGGTGATCTTAATGTAATCTCAAGGGTCCTTTGGGCACCTGGGTGGCTGAGGTCATGATCTCAGGGTCCTGGGATGGAGTCCAAGTCAGGGTCCCTGCTCAACAGGGAGTCTGCTTCTCCCTCTCCCTCTGGCCCTCCCCTTGCTCATTCTCTCTCTTGCTTGCATACTTGTTGCATTCTCTCTATCTCTCTCTCTCTCTCTCTCAAATCAATCAACCAATCAATCTATCTTTAGAAAAAAATTACAAGGGTCCTTCACAGTAGGAGGGAAGCAGAAATCAGAGCAATGTGATTTGAGAAGGACTAGACCTGTTGTCAGCTTTGAAGATGAAAAGGAGCTAGGAGACAAGGATTAAAGACTTCCTCTAGAAGCTGGAAAAGACAAAGAAATGGATGCTCCTCTAAAGCTTCTGGGAAGGAGCGCAGCCCTTCTGATGCCTGGATTTTAGCTTCAGTGAGACCCATGTTGGACTTGTGACCTCAAAAATGTAGGGTACTACATTTATATTGTTTTAAGCCACTAAATTGGTGGTGTTTTATCACCACAACAATAGAAAACTGGTACAAAGCGTTAAGGGAAATGAGGGGAAGGAGGTTTCAAATAGTAAATCAATACTTTAACTGGGGTCATTTACCCTGCAAACCCTTGAAGTATGGAAAGGCTGTAATTGCCACGTCTGAATGTTTGAAAATTTAATTCATTCCTTTGGAGCTTTAGTGGGTGACATTATGACTTTTTGATATTTTAATTATGAGGTTGGCATGGGAGCAAATTGCACACAGACAGCGAGAACTGGGAACCTGTGGTGCGTTATTGGACCCATTCTAAGCCAGGGCTTGACTGTCTAGAATATAGCTGACTTTCAGGGAATGGCAGGCCAGCCCCCAGGGATGATATTTCCATAGAGGCCCTGTTCTTTTGTGTCTCTGGAAACCTGTTAGCCTATCACGGAGTAAAAGCAGTTGAGCAGGGAGCAGGAGTACTTGTGTCTGATGATCTTTCTTATCTTTTCCATTTTCTATTGTATTTTTTATTTTACTTATTATCTCCCAATTCTCATATTGAAATTTTTACATTTTTTTTTAAAGATTTTTTTTTTATTAATGATAGTCACAGAGAGAGAGAGAGAGAGAGAGAGGCAGAGACACAGGCAGAGGAAGAAGCAGGCTCCATGCACCGGGAGCCCGACGTGGGATTCGATCCCGGGTCTCCAGGATCACGCCCTGGGCCAAAGGCAGGCACCAAACCGCTGCGCCACCCAGGGATCCCGAAATTTTTACATTTTATATCATTTTTAATTCCCAAGAACTAATATTTGGTTTCTGAATGATGATAAGGACTCCCTCTTTGACCAAACTTTAGTCAGGCTCTGCTGAAACCTTATGAGAATGCCTCTCTTTGGCCTGCCAGTCCAGTTTTAGCAGGAATCCTGCTAAACCAGTTTAGCAAGAATTCCTCCCACCCCCAACAATTGATAGCCAATGAAGTTCGTCAGCCTTCTATCTTCCAAACCTAAATAATTTCCTCTTAGTATTCCATCTCAAATTTCCATTTAATGGCTCCCTCAATTCCAGCTGTCCCTATTGTATTCACAGTTGAGCCTAACCTCTCTCCCCTACTTCGAGTAGTCTTGATCTATTGTAGTAATCTTGAATAAAGTCTTCCTTCCCTGTTAATTTGTCCAGTGCAGTTTCTCTTGGACAATGCTTTTATATAGACTCTTTCTCTTATTTCTTTCAGTTCAGTATCTTTTATCAATCAGAGAACATTCATGTTTTTTTTAATCTCTTCTCTGCATTTTTTCTATATATTTAGAGAGATTTTTTTGGAATTTTTTTTCCTGTTTTTCACATTGAAGAATTAAACACTACAATTCTGATTGGAAATCCTGTGTGTGATTTGTAAACTGAAGGGCTTTAGTGTAGGATTGATGCCGGAGAACTTGGTTCTTGTCTCACGGAGTCCAAGAATGAATCTCTCGGACAAAGGATAGTGAATAAAGCAATAGAAGTTCATTAAGCAAGGATACTGAGAGAGCTTTCAGGAGTAAGGAGGGGTCCCGACAGAGTTGCCACTGAAGGTTTTTTTTTTTTTTTTTTTTTTTTTTTTTGGATTTTTATAGAGAACCTGACCAGGAAGCTTGTGGCCTTGAGATTCTTGTGCTGTCTTGGTTTGAGTACTGACTGGTGATAACATCTTTAATGGCTTACTTCTTTGGGGTCTGGTTATTCTTGTTGGTCACAGATGACTCATGAAAAAGATACCCTCCCTACCAACACCTAGGGCAGGGTGTTCTGGCTTGTTCCCTTATCTCTGGTTTTCTTATCATTTTTGGGATTTCTGTGAGCCTGATCACATAGCCCCCCATCTGTCTCTCCTACCTGGTCCCTTACTCAGGATGACTGGGCCAGGCCATTTCATTGCCCCATTCTGCAGTTCCGCATGGATACCATGACTCCTTTCCCTAGAGCTGGTGTTTGTCCAGAGAGAAATTTCCCAAATTCTTGCCTA
The DNA here is from genome assembly GCF_048164855.1 of Canis lupus baileyi. Classification (NCBI taxonomy): domain Eukaryota; kingdom Metazoa; phylum Chordata; class Mammalia; order Carnivora; family Canidae; genus Canis; species Canis lupus. Next base: position 6,111,288 of record NC_132870.1, on the reverse strand, counting down.
TTGTGAGAGAATTATAAAGCTAGTTGTGTGAGTTCAGGAAGCAAAAGTGAATGAGAAGCTGAGAATATCATCTTTCAATATATGGTTTTTATGTACCCCACCTATTTTTGTGTCATATCTCTTATTCCCCCTGTCCCTGGTGACCCTTGGTTCACAACCTCCCAGACTGAGAGTCTCCTCAGGGTGGTAAGTTATCCAGAGGTCTCGTACAATCTTAGGCAGACTCCTAGCCAATCTTCTTGTTTTAACCCTGCCTAATTTCCCTGTTTTGGAAGTACTTAGTAACTCTAATTACCAAGTCTTTTCAACATTCTGAGGAAGTAATTGTTTTTTTGGTTTCTTTCACTACCAGTTTAGGGTTAAATTTTCTCAGCTTTGCTAAGTCAGTACCACTTGTCTATCTGCTTTCCATTCTCCAATATTTTGTTTCTGTCTTTCCTAATTTTTTTTTTGTCTTTCCTAAAAGTGGAGTATAAGAAGCTCTTCAGTGCATGATATTTAACTGGAAGTAAATACATACATTTTGGAAAGGTTTTCAAGATATTAGCTAATTCTCTTCTGGTTTCCTCTCAATCAGCGAGAAATTCAATTCACGTTAACATCCCAGTCCCTCCCAGCAAACTCAGAATTAATAAATGGTGATGGAACTATTGATTTATTATGTAAATAGGTACACTATGTTTGCCTGACACTTTAAAGGATACAAAGCAGCATTGTGTTAAATAAATCCAATTGAAGGAAAATAATTCACAATGGAGAATAAATTGCATAAGTGAAACTACCTCACCCACCATATTGCATTAGAGCCGAGAATTATCTCAGTAATCACTTAACAATAGGGGTCCATATCGATTTTAACTGCTAATTATGTCAGGGATGTGCCCCCAAGTTAGAATTTTAAATTTAGTTCTGTGTAATCTGAAAGTACTCCCTGAACTCTGAATTGTAATTTAAACAGAAAAAAATTACAGAATGCAGCAGAACAACAAATTTGACTAGCTTATCCCACATGCACTGATTAAGAACTTTTTCATCATCTTTTCTCATGGCAGGGTCTGGCTTTGTATTTTGGACCAAGGAGTCATAAACTGGGATATTTAAGGCCAATCCAGCAGAATAAAGTTCCCACCAAACTCAGAATTAATAAATGACAACCAAACCATTCCATGGAACTAAGCCATGAATTTTGGATATTTCCTGTACTGTCCAGGGCATTTGAGTGAAAAATAAAAATCTGATTAGAATTTAAGGAGATGTAAACAAAATAAAGAAGAATCAGGAGTAGATATGGAGGAATATAATGAATTCCTATTCAGTAAAATCCAGGACTCCTTTCTCTGGAGTAATGCCTCAAGTCTCTGCCCTCCTTTTGAGGGAGATAGAAGCAAACACTGATGACAGCTTTTTCTCAAAGCCAGGAATGATTCTTGGATCAATCTTGGTCATGTTCTTCATTTACATAAATTACATTCGGTAGTGGCTGAGATTTTTGAGAAATATTTTAGGTCATTGTTGATCAGCTCAGCTACCCAGAGGACTCTGTTTAGAGTAGGGTCCTGAAGTGTCATATGAATAGCACATTTTCTTGGACATTTGGATCCAACACGGGGTTTAAAATATCTTGTTAGTAGATAGATATGAATTTTTGGCTGTCAAGGAGATGTAGAAGTTTGGCTGAATTGGCTCCCACTTTACTTCATTCCAAACTCAAGTTATAATGTTCCAGAACCTTCCCAAATTTTAAAAATGCTTCTTATTGAAAACATAGTTCAATAACTTGATGCCAGGTGGTAAGGAGAATCAAATTCTAAAGAATCCTCTGGCACATTATGTTTTGATGACTAAGATAACCTTTAAATATCCTTTCGGTAAGGCTCTTTTATCTCTAAAATGAGATTTATGTTCAGATACTCTTTCAACAAAGCCAAAAAGTTTTCCATACAAGGAAATGTCTTTAGTTTCAATACAATGAAAGAAACTTAAGTTTTTTTTCTCAATGCCTTTGCCAAATATCCAGCTAGACTATTATATTGTTAATATTTCAGTCTGCAAGTATGTATTAATTAAATGTCTTAACATGTCCTGGGTTACAGAAAACATGTTTTCTTGTTTAATTGTATGAAAGCGCTAACCACAGTGCCTATCACATGGTAGATGCCTAATGAACATTTTCTGGACTTCAATACTCAGTAAATTTATTGAGTACCCACTTAAAACATCCTCAAAAATAAAATAATAGATAAGACTTAAGCCTTGTAGGCAATTGAAGATGAAGAAATGTTCAAATCATAAACATTAAGTAAATTACCTATGACTTACCTATCAGCAGAGTTGATATTTAATTAGTATTAGACAAAATTATAAACTATACCGGTTGGTATATTGCCACTGCCCTGAACACCTTCTCCTCTGGGTGCCCTGAGCACTCCGGACCTCCCTAAAATGCAGCAATTAAAGAATCAAAGCTTGGAAGACTGAGGGAGGTTGGGGCTCCGTAGAGTGGGTGGAGGAATGGCTTCAGAGTTCACAGTTGATTCTGATTGGTCAATGTCTAGGATGCACTCTTTTTTTTTTTTTTTTTTAATTTATGATAGTCACAGAGAGAGAAAGAGAGAGAGGCAGAGACACAGGCAGAGGGAGAAGCAGGCTCCATGCACCAGGAGCCCGACGTGGGATTCGATCCTGGGTCTCCAGGATCGCGCCCTGGGCCAAAGGCAGGCGCCAAACCGCTGCGTCACCCAGGGATCCCTAGGATGCACTCTTATTAAATATCTTGGCTCTCACCTATCTCCACTCACCAGGTGATTTTTGCTTAGGGAATGCAAATAAATCTCAATATTAGCTGGAGACAGATTTTATTAGTAAGTAAATCTATTCATTTTGGGGGGATGGCTTAGAATTCAGCATTTCTCAAGCTCGCTTTTATGGGAATATTTTTCATTCAGTTGCATAATACTGCGTTGAACAAAGTTGTGCCTATTTCTTTGGTGTAGGATTTTTCAGAGCCTTTAATATATGACTTTACATGTTAAATCTCTTGGAAAGGAATATCTCTATTTCCTAAACTTATTTTACTAAGGAACTCTTTTTAGTTCCTTAGTAAGGAACTAACCTCCTCATATATGTTAAAAAATTAGCATTGTTCACTCTTTGAATTACCAATTTTCTGGCAGGGCAGAAGAAAAGTTAGGTTTCACTATTGTTTCAGTCAGGTTAGGTCATACTGTAGGAACACACAGCTCCTGAATCTCAGTGGTTTAACACAGCAGTTGCTCATGCCAAAGCTGCTATGGTTTGGGACACTGTCCTTCTTCCACTAGTGGCCCTGTGTTTGGGCTGCTTTTTCCTTATGTTGGGGAGCATATGGAATGTTTGGTGGGCTCCACTGCCTTTACCAAAACTGTATTGCAAGAGTCAGGATTACGTAGTTTAATATGTGAATTGTCCTTCATTTTTATTTTGACAAATAAGAAGCTACATGTTTTTACCTTCCTCCAAAAGTTGATTTCTACCACTCTGCAGATTTGCCATTACAAAGTATCAATAGGCTTTCTTAGCTCATCCTTAGAGTGCATACCATTTTTACCATGACATGTTCAGATATTTAGCTCAAGTTTTAAAATATTCAACCTATGCTGTAAACATATGGAATTGAGAGTTTGGTTATCAGATTTCTCTGCTTTTTGGTAACTTGTTTACATATCAATGTTGTTCATTTTAGTGTTTCTTATTCTTGTGTCTGTTTGGTTAATTTCTGTGTAGATACTCAAACAAGAACTCTACTTTTTTTTCCCTGAACATCAAAATTAGTCTTTTACCATGATTATTTCCTAAAAGACACTTGCCAAATGAGAAATCTTCCCTGATTTTATCACAACTGATATCTTTGTTGAAGAGATACTCTTGTCTTTGTTGAAGAGGATAATGCAAAAGATATGAACACCCCAGAACTTCACAAGAGCAGATGAACATAGTCGTCCTGTGGTGCCTGGTCTAAGTCAATTGTTATTAATTTTTGAGTTTTGTGAGCAACACATCCACTCACATTTGTTTAGATGTTAATAAAGTCTCCCAGTGTTACATTTGCCTCTCAAGACTTTGGGTAATCCTCCTGCATTTGAACACTTTATTAAAGAGAAGAGCTACCATAACCTGGTATGACAAATGCTGAGAGATGTTGTTAGAAGGGAAGAAATGAGCCCTTTATACTCATAACTTAAGTATTTTTCCAAAATGATTTGGAGTTGGTATGGTCTACCAATATAATTTTTTTTTATAATGCTGTAGGGGAGGAAAAGTATCTTTTCCTTTTGATGGGGGAACAGAGGACTAGCTGAGGACAAAGCACACTAACAAGTCCTTGAAACAGGGAGAGTGACATTCTTTACTCAAGTGGTGAGGCTGCTGGGAACTGTGTAAGCAAGGTATCAGGCCAACATTTCCATGTGGCTTTATTGCTCTAGGTTTTATAAAGTCAACCTTAGTTCCTTAAAGCTGTTTGATCATATCTGAGTCTATGCATGTCTCTCAAATGTGACATTCCAGTCAAAGCCTTGGTAAAATAACCAATATTTCCAATGGTGTCCTACAAGAACAGATTCTTACTGAATTTATGCAAATTACTACGATTGCCGTGGATGAAAGAATACTTACTGAGACCTTTTGAATTTCAGAGGGTTCAAGTAGAGAGAAAAGTTAAATGCTTTGTCATCATTATTTCTATTTATCACTGATGTCTCAAGAGAAATTTTCCTTAATCTGGAAGAACAAATATTAGAGAATCAGCAATGTTTTAACCAAGAGTACAACAACAGCAAATATACATAATTATTTTTCCCAATTTACTTAGTCTTGTAATACCATTTTTGTTTAGTCTGAATGCAGCTTAGTTAGTTCTGGAGATTCTTATCTATTTCAGTTTTAGGATTTTAAAGACATTGAATACCTGTATTTGTCCTAAAGACTTTTTATGAATCTCCTTAAAGATGAAAATCATTTTGCAAGAGAATAATAACAATTATAAATGACAAAAACTTAGAAATGGATATGGTTAATGATGCAATTGACAAGGAAACTCAAGTTGTGACATATAACATTTCAGTGATCAAAATAGCAAATGATGATGTTATATGAAAACATATTAAAACTTTAGGAATTGCATATCATCTCTAGAATAGTTATAGCATTTACCCAAATGTAACGTAAGGCTTATCATTTGCTTAACAGTACTTTCAGAGTAAGGTAACATACCAAATAAAAGACCTAATGAGTCAAGACTCCATTTAGAACTCAAATCTTGGGAGGTTTGTTAAAATCTTATAAAGTTTTAAAGCATATGCCTAAATAGGATTAGGGATGTTAAAGACCTGATAAAGGCAAAACATAGAAACTGGTTTTTCTGGGCAGGCAAAGAGAAAACAACTGTTTGCATTTTCTTATCAAAAGCAAAACAACAATTCAAGAAAACTTGTCTTTTCCAACAGAGAGAAATCAGACTTATTCTTATACCTGTGTACTTTTAAAATCCATTCATTTCAACCTTAGTCTGTCCTGACTACATCTAAAATTCCTTTCCAAAGATTTCCTTTCACAGACCTTCTACAACTTTTTTTGCATGCAGATTTTGTTCCAAGCCATTTCTTTCCAGTTTTATTTAAGACAAGATTACCTTCTTTTACCTTTAACAAAAATATATTCCCATTCTTCTATCTTTCCCATATAGCTCTAATCTTTCTACATACAGTTGTTTCCCTTATTCTCCATCAGTCTTAATTACATTTAGCAGAATTTTTCAGTCTTAGAAACCTTAGTCTCCAGTGAAAACTATGTAGTAACCAATTGTGAACTGTTATACCAAAACTCTTCAGATGGCAGATTTACGGATTTATTAAGCACAAAGCATGTTTACCAACAGACTTAAATATGCTTAGTTTCTCTGTAATGAGTCAAAAGCACAAATCTACATCCAGTAATCAACGCTTTAGCACTTTATCCTATTTGGAAAAGACCTAGATGATTATCCAAGCAAAACTTTATAAAGTTTCAGGTTACCAAAGACTTTGAAAGCTGTCTTAACAATTATGAAAACTTGAGTATGACAGACAATTAACCATCATTTCAAGTTATCTTTTTTCCTAACAAATTGCAACAGAGATAACATGAGATTATTTGACTTTTAGCAAACCTTTATTGTGGAGGCCGAGAAAAATTAAGGCCATCCCACCTGAAGTTTAGCATTAGCACAAGTACAGCCATCTTAGGCCCCCGTGAATAAGAGCTGAACTTTTTTTTCCCCAGTAATTCTTTTATTTATTTATTTTTTTAATAATAAATTTATTTATTTATTTATTTATTTTTAAAAAAATTTTATTTATTTATGATAGTCACAGAGAGAGAGAGAGAGAGAGAGAGAGAGGCAGAGACACAGGCAGAGGGAGAAGCAGGCTCCATGCACCGGGAGCCCGACGTGGGATTCGATCCCGGGTCTCCAGGATCGCACCCTGGGCCAAAGGCAGGCGCTAAACCGCTGCGCCACCCAGGGATCCCATAAATTTATTTTTTATTGGTGTTCATTTTGCCAACATACAGAATAACACCCAGTGCTCATCCCGTCAAGAGCTGAACTTTATGGGAAAAACTGCAGAATGTTCTCATTGTCCTCGCAGGTAATCCCATATCAGAAAGACAGCTCAGAATTGCCCTCGGCAGAGAATCCCATATCAGAAAGACAACAGAGCCCACACCCATGGTAGAAAGTCCCATATTAGAATGAGAACAGAGCTCAATGCCCTTGAAAGCCCCACATCAGAATGTAAACAGAACTTGGAGAAATTCTTCCACCCCTTCTGAAAATCCCCTAGACCAGCCTATAAAAAACCCAGCTGTAACCCACTTCGGGGTCCAAGTCCCTGCTCCACTGTGTCGGGTATACTTGGACCCAAGCTCGAGCTTGCTAATAAACCCTCGTGCGCTTGCATCGGTGTTGGCTCCTTGGTGGTTTCTTGGATTCGCAATCTTGGGCACAACATTATGAAATAAAAGTTTCATATTTAGTGCTGATAACTTTAAAGACAGGTCTACCTTAACCCAACAAAGTTAGTTTAAATACTGAAAATGTTTCACCTGGGCCCACTCTTAAAAGTCACTTTGTTCTCCATTGCCAATTTTTACCTGAGACACTGGTGGGGAAATCTGGAGTGAGCGGTGTTAAGTTCAGGGGTGCTCTTCTTTGCTCCTTAAGAGAGACGGTAGCCAATGGTGTCAGAGGCAACAAGGATGGTATAGAAGCAACTTGGTGCAGAAACAGGGGAACAGGGAAGAGAGACAGAAGAGGCAAAGTGCTGCCAGAAGGCAGAGAAAGGGTTCCCAGTCGTAGAGCTCATCAGCTCCAGAGAGGAGCAGAAGCCATATTTTCCTGCCAACAAAGGGGAACAGGCAGTCCATGTCGGGCCAGACAAGACAGGGAATTTCCCCAAAACAAAGAGAGTTTCAGTAACTGCTTGGGAATATTCCTTGAAGTCCCCATCCTGAGGTAGACTAACCACAGTTCGCCCCAATTATTGCCATCCACCTGAGTGAATGGAAAATGAGTGAGGGAGAATGGAAATGAGTGAGGGAGAAACCCCCCACATCTGTTAGGAGGAGCAGTGAGAGAGTAAGAGAGTCCCTTTCATCTGGGATGGCCTGTGTTTCCTCCAACATCCTGGGTTTACTTGGAGGAGGCCTATTTAGATCTTTATTATCCAATGTCAGGAGGGAGTTTACTAGCCAACACATTTGGGCCATTTGCCCTTTTTTCCTGCAGAGGAGATCTAATGGATAGATCCCACTGAGGCCATGCAGTGTTAGAGGAGCTCAGTCCTTTCCTAAGTTTTGCAATCTGAACTGTCTCCAGTGGGTTAAAAGGCACCTTTAGGATTGAAGAGAAGAGCTCCCATGCTCTGAGAAGAGTAAAGAAGGTCCATTACCAAAGAAAATCCCCCCGACTACTGGGTGGCGTCCCATGTGCAGGATATATCAGAGGTTCCTAGCATCAAAGTGACCGGAGGCATCACCTGAACAAAATCACAATGATCACCGCAGCCGTTAAAAGCAGGTGTAGGAGGGAGGCCTGCCCTCTCCCCGCTTCCCCGTTGCATCCTAGGCTACGGATGGGTGCTGGCATATGGACCGAAATACCATGCCTTGAAGGTCGTGCCATGAAGGCCACCCCTTATTTTGCCTTGCCTTGAAGGCAAAACCCGCTGTTTTTAACCCATGGAGAACACCAGAAAAGTTTTACAAGGGAATTACCCAATTTTGTAGCTTATGTATTTAGTAGAGGACATTGATGGAAAAAACAAAGATAGAAATCTATCATGATCTAAGTGAATGGAATGGAATGGATCTAAGTGACATTCTAACACATATAGTCTTTACAGCCAATTTCCCTGGGAAACAGTCCCTGGTTGGGTTTAATTCCAGCAGGTACTGGTTTTGGCCAGCTCCCAGTGGAGGTTTGGGGCCAGAAGCAGTTAGACCAGGGATGTGGAGGGGATCACGTTATCAAGTAGGAGGAAACCTCACAGTGGAGTCTTAAGATTGGCAGCCATCCTGGTGACTTAGGTGGTTGTCCTGTGCCCAAGACAGACAATTTTGTATAAGGACAGGAATAAAGAGAGGGTATCAAGTTTCTGGATCTTATTATTACTATCTTGGCCAGGGTACTAACTTCCAGCCAAAAGGCAGGCTTTTTCTCCTCCCTGTAGAGTAGCCACAGGCTAGAGGATTGCAGCCTGAGCAATCGGCATGAAACTGTTCCATTAAGACCTTACTCCTTGAAGGGCCCCTGGAATGAGAGTAAAGAAAGAAGAGGAAAGTACTCACCAACTTTGCACCAAAGCTCAGAGTCCAGATGTAAAGACTCAAAGCCCCACATTGGGTGCCAAATGATGAAGTTTTGGAATATAGGTGAGGCTTGGTGGGGTGAGGTCCAGAGCCAACAACCAAGAAAGAATTCTTGAGATGTCTTTGGTGCAAAATGGTGGTTTTATGAAAGCCCGGGGACAGGACCCGTGGGCAGGAAGAGCTGCTGCCTGGGGCCTGTGAGGGGTGGCTGATTATATACCTGGGAGTGGGAGGGGTTTGAGGATAGAGTACTCTCTAGGGAATTTTGGAAGCACGGTTTCCAGGACCTTGAGGGGGCTAGCTATTGTTGGGGAAAGGTCACTTATTACCGTCTAATAAAACCTGAGTCATGAGACCCAATATGTTCCCCAACTGACCAATACTGACCCGTAGGTAGGGACATCTTTATGCCCCTACTCAGCAGGAAGAAGTTACAGAAGTTGAGACCTTCAACAACCTTAAAGATTTAAGGGTCAGAATTGTTCAGGGGGAAAATGAAGAGGGGGGGGGGACAGGGCTAGCTGAGGACAAAGCACACTGACAAGTCCTTGAATCAGGGAGAGTGACATTCCTCTACAGACTCAACTGCCTTGATGTTCATACTTTGCTAAGGGCAGAAGGCAATCTTAGCCCAACTCCCAGGAGCCTGTAAATATACTTTAATATATACAAATTCCTTTAGTAATTTCCTTTATCTCTAAACCCCTAAGATACATGTTGGCAATCATCCCTCAAGCACATGGGCCACCGATATACATCTGAAGGGTCTCATGACTCAGGTTTTATTAGACGGGAATAAGTGACCTTTCCCCAACAATAGCTAGCCCCCTCAAGGTCCTGGAAACCGTGCTTCCAAAATTCCCTAGAGAGTACTCTATCCTCAAACCCCTCCCACTCCCAGGTATATAATCAGCCACCCCTCACAGGCCCCGGGCAGCAGCTCTTCCTGCCCACGGGTCTGTCCCCGGGCTTTCATAAAACCACCATTTTGCACCAAAGACATCTCAAGAATTCTTTCTTGGTTGTTGGCTCTGGACCTCACCCCACCAAGCCTCACCTATATTCCAAAACTTCATCACTTTTACCCTTGTAAGTTTTCTGCTGGGGCTCATATGCCAAGACAGATTAACAAGAAGAAAGCATGCAAGTGCATTTAGTAGAACTTTTGCATGACATGATAGCCTTGATAATGAAATGAAGACCCAAAGAAGTGGTTAAACCTGAGTGTTTTTATGCAAGGTTAGACGAAGAGTGAAAAGTTGCAGAAAAATGTGATAGGACAAAAAAGGGCATGACGTAGGTATAGTAAACTGGGAGAAACGAGCCCTGTTTGTTCAGATACCTCTGATGTCCCTCCATCTTGGAAATAAGGATGTTCTTTTCCTCCCGGGATAGGGAACCTACCATCCACCTGAGGGTTCTATGACCTGCTTCAGGGGAAAGTCCTTTCTGCCCATGACGTTTGTCAAGTTTCTTCAGCCTAAAATATTGTGAGGTGCCATGTCTTGAACTGCATCAGTGTTGTGAGTAAACAGGCTATAATTTCAGTGGCTCTGAGTATACCTGATACTTTCCTTTCTTGGTTGTGCTTACTTTTTCTTCCCAAGTTTTTCCTAACAGGTTTGGCCTTTGCCAATTTCAGAAATTCCTGATAAGCAAATACAGGGCAGCAGATATACTAGGCCACTAGTGGTAATATTCTCTTCAGGTCTCTGAATCCAGTGCTTTGAGAAAATAATTTTGCCTACAAAAAAGTTGGAGATGCGGTTTAAATGTCTTTATTTTTTTTAAATTTTTTTATTATTATTTTTTTAAATTTTTATTTATTTATGATAGTCACACAGAGAGAGAGAGAGAGGCAGAGACACAGGCAGAGGGAGAAGCAGGCTCCATGCACCGGGAGCCTGACGTGGGATTCGACCCCGGGTCTGAGGGGATCGCGCCCTGGGCCAAAGGCAGGCGCTAAACCGCTGCGCCACCCAGGGATCCCAAGGAGATGCGGTTTAGTCTTCAGCCTTTCAGATCTTTAAAATAAAAACATTTTTTAAAAAAAATTAAAAAGCAGTATGTGTTTGCTGTAATAATATTAGAAATGAAAAAGAAAAAAGAAAAAATCTTCCCTTAACTGCTACCACTCTCCTACATAAAAATCACTACTGTCATCAGATCTGCATGTATTATGGTGTTTTATGACCTTTTTTTTTAATTTTTATTTATTTATGATAGTCACAGAGAGAGAGAGAGAGAGAGAGAGAGGCAGAGACATAGGCAGAGGGAGAAGCAGGCTCCATGCACCAGGTGCCCGACGTGGGATTCGATCCCAGGTCTCCAGGATCGCGCCTTGGGCCAAAGGCAGGCACTAAACCGCTGCGCCACCCAGGGATCCCGTTTTATGACCTTTTAAATAAAGGTATAAATAATTTCTCAAGGTTGTAGTAATAGCATAGGCACAATTCCCTGGTATCTTTTGCTTTTATATTTCATAGACTCTTTACCATGCTTTCTACATAATCTTTATATTTATCATTTTACTGGCTATTGAATAGTTTACTGAGTTGACATACTAGTATTTGAAATTATATTATTGTTAGAAGAAACAGGCTGTTATGAGAATTGTTTTCCCTTCTATCTCTTTGGTTTGAGCTGAACTCTGGAACATTACAGGTCATCCTCTTCTCCACTTGGGGCATGTACTCACCCATCCTTAATGTTCCTGTTTTCCCTCTAATGCTCAAAATATTTTTTTTTCATCTAGGCATATGAGTAATATTAGAAATTTATTTAGGAAGAAATAGTAAGAAAAGAAGTATTCTTTGAGGATGATCTTTTTGGATAGGGTTGAAGGCAGGGTTTTTCATTTTATCTGACATTCGATTCCAAATGAAAATTGAAGGAACTGCAGCTGCATTTTAACTGCAGAGTTGTGCATATATACGTCTGAGGAATTTTTTGAAACAGAAAATGATCAACCGATGCCTTGAACCAATTCATTACAGTGTGTGTTCTTACTTAAGCATGTTCTTGGGCCGTTTGCATTCAGACAGCCTGATTTGTAATATATGCCATTCTTTTCCATGCTTTGCATATCAGAGATGATGCCTTTTTTTTTTTTCCTTTTTCTCTCCCCCTGCTGCTGCTGCTGCTGCTGCTGCCTCTACCTGGGATTATGCAGATTTTGGTTTAAACCTTTTTATTCTTTTCTGCAAGTGCACAGCATGATGGGCTTCATTTCTGCGAGCAAATGATAATGGATTTCAGCTTTCACCAGTGACATTTGGAAACTACATGCCTTACATAATATTTTTTATTGTGTGTGTCACACAATAAAAATGGTCACCTTGTTGCAACGATGTGAACGTATAAATAAAAAAGGAGTCGTGTAAATATGTAGAGGCCAAATCTTAAAACAAAGGTATGTGTAGGGGTCTTCATTATTTTAATGATGCCAATTTTATGATTTTTTTCAAGCTGGATATAAAGGACCATCTTATCGATAATGAGAACTTGGGATAATCAAGGGAAAGGCTCTTGGAAAGGGTTTAATTTATTCTGTCAGATAGTCAAAGCTATAAAACATTTCAACAAATCAAAGCCATCACTTGAGAAATAACAAAGATTAAAAGCCAGCATTGGGTACCATAAGCTTGTGTCCTTCTTGCCCTTTAATTTGAGTTCCAGTTTTATATTCAATAAAGCATACTTATCATGGATAAGCATTTATTTCTGTCTTACTGGGCATACAGTGCTTCCTCATGCTTTAGATGTAAGGAGACCCAATGGCTTGTCTATAAGAACTGAGTATTTATCTTGGTTTACAAAGATGAACACAGTGTGTGAAGGGTGTGGAGAGAAAGTTTTGATAAATTGGTCAGGCCTGGGTTTTATGGCTGCAGTCCATGGATGGAGAGAGGCAGGGCCACAGAAAAGGGTCCAGGGGGCGAGGGCACTTGAAAAGAGCAGAGATGTTTCACTGAAGAGCAATGACCTTGAGGATGAGGTTACTGAGATCCTAAATCCCAGTTTGGGTTCTTGAGACAAAGAAACCTTTGCCTTATTCCTTTATTCTCATCTTCCTTATTCCCACTAAGGGAATTTGCTTATTCCCTACCATTAGAGAACAGGCATCGGTTTCCTGCCTTTATGAAAATGCATTTTATTGGGCGTCTCACTCCCATGCTATTTATTCTGTAAGAGAAAGAGGGGGCTTTTCTGCTCCAAATGCCCAGGGAGGACCTTTCCTCATTTCATATTCCTGAATCATCTGGGCCCTTGCACTTGGAATATTGACCTGTGGCAGTGACACCTCCACCTCTGTGTAATATGTCTTTCAAGTGAGAAGCCTCTTCTGGTCAATACTGAATCAATTTGCTCTGGCAGTCTAATTGAATGCCTCCCTCAGACAAATGGGTCACCGGGGGAAAGGGTAAAACCTTGATATGCAGATCGGAATTGAAGCCCCAGAGAAACCGGTTTTAAAAATATATATTCCTCTGGAGAAGTAGCCTATGTAACGAAAGCAGTGCTAGTTATTTGCTCAGCAAAATGAACATAAATCAATCTGTTTGCATCCTTATTTTTTATTGTACTACTTTTTACTTTAACTTGTTTCCTGGAGAGAGAGAGAGACAGAGAGAGAGAGAGAGAGAGAGAGAGAGATTGGTAGAGAAAGACCCAAAGTCCAGAACGAGGCTAGGGTGAGAAATTTCTTGCTTTACAATTTTGGTATGGAGATTTCTTTTTTAAAATGGCACACCATTTCCATTTAACAAATTACACTGATGTTTAAATTATTTGATATCCTTGGGATCCCTGGGTGGCACAGCGGTTTGGTGCCTGCCTTTGGCCCGGGGCGCGATCCTGGAGACCTAGGATCGAATCCCACGTCGGGCTCCCTGCATGGAGCCTGCTTCTCCCTCTGCCTGTGTCTTTGCCTCTTTGTCTCTCTCTGTGTGACTATTATGAATAAATAAATAAAATCTTTAAAAAAAATCATTTGATATCCTTAATATTTATGAAAAACAGAAAACTTTTAAAAAATATTTTTAATATTTACACATTATATTTATATTATATTATATATTAATATTTTAATAGTTAATATTTATTAAATATTTTTTAATATTTATGAAAAACAGAAAACTTTTTTCTAAGATGAGCTTGTTTTTTCTCCGTGTTCCCTTGGGAGTTTAAATGAAGAAATGGGCAGGAAACTCTGCAATGAGAGTTCAGCATTGTATTAACTTCTTTCTAATAACTTTCTTAGTCCTTACTCCAGTCCTATGAGAAATAACGATCCGTGATTTACAGAGGAGGAAACTCAAAGTTTGGGTATCTTGCCCCAGGTAATTTAGTTGCTTATCCATGTGAACCAGACTCTGGTGTCTCCAAGGCCAATTTTTCATTTCCTATAAGGTTAGATTTTTTTTTTTTAAAGATTTATTTATTTATTTATTTATTTATTTATTTATTTATTTATTTATGAATGATAGACACAGAGAGAGAGAGGCAGAGACACAGGAGGAGGGAGAAATAGACTCCATGCCAGGAGCGCGACGCGGGACTCGATCCCGGGACTCCAGGATCAGGCCCTGGGCCAAAGGCAGGCGCCAAACCACTGAGCCACCCAGGGATCCCCTATAAGGTTAGATTTTGATATCATTATTTAAAGTGGCATCTTGAGGGAGTGCCTGGGTGACCCAGTCCATTGGGCGTCTGCCTTCAGCTCAGGTCATGATCTCAGCATCCTGGGATCAAGCCCTGAGTCGGGCTCCCTGCTCAGCAGGTAGTCTGTTTCTCCTTCTTCTGCCTCCACACCCGACTCATGCATATGTGTGCACTCTCTCAAATAAACAAAATCTTTTAAAAAAATAAAGTAGTATCTTGGGGATAGCTCCTTCTCTTCATCCTTCTACCTGAATGATGCAAAAATGTACACACACTTGTGTGTTAGTTTCCCATTGCTGCTGTAACAAATTGCTTTAAACTTAGTGGCTTTAAACAGATTTATTTTATTTCAGTTTTGGAGATCAGAAGTCCAAAAATATGTCTCACTGGGCTAAAATCAAGGTGCCAGCTGGCTTACATTCCTTTCTGGAGGCTATAAGAGAGAACATGCTTTCTTGTCTTTTCCGGGTCTAGAAGCTGCCCTTATGCCTTGGCGCAGGGCTCCTTCCCTTATCTTCAAAGTCGGCAATGGCCAGGTTGAGTCTGTTGAATCATTCTGACTTCTGCTTCTGTCATTGCTGTGATTGTACTGGGCCCCACTGGATAAGCCAGGATAATCGTCACATCTTGAGGTCAGCTATTTAGCAATCTTAATTCCATCAGCAACTTTAATTCCCCTTTGCTGTGTAATCTGACATCGTCACACATTCAGGGAAGTAGGACATGGACATCTTTGGGGGACCATTATTCTGACTACTATATAAAACCTTTAAACACAGTTACATATTTGTGAGAGATCCAGGATTTGAAGTCAGATTGCCTGATTTAAGTCTTTTTTTTTTTTAAGACTTTTATTCATGAGACACACACACACACACACACACACACACACACAGAGACATAGACAGAAGGAGAAGCAGGCTCCCTGCAAGGAGCCCAATTTGGGACTCAATCCCAGATCCTGGGATCATGCCCTGAGCTGCCCTGAGTGCAAGGCAGATGCTCAACTGTTGAGCCACCCAGACTTGCATGCCTGGTTTAAGTCTTAACCCATTATTTTCTCATTGTATGATTTGGGGAAACCAATTATATTCTCTATGCCTTGGTATCCTCAATTATAAAACAAGAATTATAATTTGTTGTGGAGATTGAGATAATGTATGCAAAGTGCTCAGTATGTGCCAGCACATTGCATACAATAGACATTCAATAAATGTTGGCTATTATTATTTACAAAATATTACATGCATGCATGGTGCTTTGTGTTGCACAGAAGTTTCACAGATATTATTTTGTTGGATTTCAAACCATGCTGTGGCATGTATTATTAATGTATTTCCAGTTTATTGTGAACTTATTTTATTGTTATTTAAAGATGTATTTATTTGATGGGGCACCTGGGTGGCTCAGTTGGTTGGGTGTCTGCCTTCAGCTCAGGTCATATTACCAGGATCCTGGGATTGAGCCCCATGTCAGGCGCTCCGCTCAGAGAGCCTACTCTCTGCTGCTCTGCCTACTTGTGCTCTCTCTCTGTCAAACAAATAAATAAATCTTAAAAAAAAAAAAAAGATTTGTTTATTTGAAAGAGAGTGGGGGAAGGGCAAAGGGAGAGGGAGAGAGAATCTCAAGCAAAGTATGTGCTGAGCAAGAAGCCTGATGCAGGGTTTGATTTCATGACCCTGAGATCATGACCTGAGCACAAATCAAGAGTCGGACACTTAACTGACTGAGCCACCCAGGTGCCTCTATTGTGAACTTATTTTAAATCAAAGCTATAGTTGTTAAAAATGTGGCTTAACATTAAAGGCAACTTAGGGGGAAATCTACCATATTAACACCTTATAATTATTTAATTCTTAAATACTTCTAAGTTTTTACCTTTACACATTCTATAGTTATTTATAAACTTCTAGAGAGTGGGGACAATGTTTTTGTTTCTTCTGTAGACACTGGCTTGAACATAATTAGCATGTAAGGAGTGCAAGTAAATGCTTGAAGGAATCCAAGGAGGCTCACATACGAGAGGTGAGGGCATAGGCTGGGAAATGGTGGGGATTTTGCATTCTCTTACTACTTTTGCTCCATTGAAAGTCTCCTAGTAGGTCCCTTAACCTTGATGCATTTAAATCTTTTCAACTCAGTGCGGACAGCAATTTATTAAGAGCTGACTTGATCAATTCAGTGAATTTGGCTTTAGCCATGTGCAAGTAACAGAAAACTGGTCTCAAATTGGCTAAATCAATGACGTGTTTATTAGCTCATGTAACTGGGAAGGTAGGTAGGCTTCAGGTCAGGCTGGAGCCAGTGGTTCACTGATACCATCATTTTGTATCAGCCTTTCTCTTCTCTGTTTTTGCTAGGACTGCTTTAGCCTAAGGCTGGCCTCCCTTGTCATAAGAGAGCTGCTAAGTTTCTAGCGCTCCCGGCTTCTTTGCTTATGTCCTGCAGGAGGAGATAGTACAACTCTCAGTAGTAGTCCCAGAAGAGTAAAGAACTATCTTTCTTAGAAGCCTTCAAGAAGCCGTTCTCACATCTCATTGGCTCATATGGAATCTCAGTCTCTTGTATCATCCCTGAACCAATCGCAGTGGCCAGGGGAGATGAAGTACTCAAGTTGCATGGTCAAGAGAGGTGGATTCTGAGTAGCCAAACACAGCAAATATGAAAACAGCTCTGTGCATCTGGGGGCATAAAAGAAGAAACCCTTCTAGGTGATGAAATCTGCCTGAGTTTGGAGTCCCAGTCCTTTTTTTTTTTTTTAATTTTTAAAATGGTTTTCTTAAATTTATTTATTTTTTTAAACATAACACGAGGAAGGTGTTAAAACTGGTGTAATAGCTCAATAGAATAAGTATTCCAGATTTTGGGAGGGATGAAGAGGGAGATATTCAGAACCCTTCACCAGACTCCCCCCAACTTGATCACGGTGGATTAATGATGTGCTTTGTGGATGTGGTTAGTCAATGACACCAGCTTGACGGATACCTTTAGTCGGTCTCTTGACGGTCTCTTTAGTCGTCCCTCTTGGTCATCATCTTGTTAATTTATGGAGCATTTCTTAAAGGTTTTGATGCAGATATTTGCTTTTAAAGTGCTAAATACTTTATTTAATTTCAAGGATTTATCAAACATACTCATGCCAGCTGCCCTTCTAAGCCCTGGGGATTCAGGAGTGGACAAAACACATCCCCAAACTTTAAGGATCTTACCACCAAATAGAGCCTCTTAACTGCCAGGATCCTTAGTTAGTTTCAAGGATTAATTCACTTTAGATTCTCAGTATGTTTATTTCATTTCATTTCATTTCATTTCATTTCATTTTATTTTATTTATTTTATTTTATTTTAAGATTTTATTTATTTATTCATGAGACACACACACACACAGAGAGAGAGAGAGAGAGAGAGAGAGAGGCAGAGACACAGGCAGAGGGAGAAGCAGGTTCCATGCAGGGAGCCCGATGTGGAACTCGATCCCGGGTCTCCAGGATCACACCCTGGGCTGCAGGCAGTGCTAAACCACTGTGCCACCAGGGCTGCTCACTCAGTATGTTTATTATTGTGTCAAGAAAGTTAAGTCTTTGTATTTGTACATGAGTAGAAAGAACCCACTCACTTATCTCAGAGGGAGCAATTTTGGAAATGACTCAAGTAATTTGGATGAAAGGTGAATAATCAGTAATGGAGATTGACATAATTTAAACTTCCCATATTGAAGCCATAAACCTAGGGTGACTGGGAGGTGGAGTGAGTAGAGTGATTGGGAGTGGAATGTAGAATGAGGTGGTAGCCTGAAGTACATTCCATGGGGGCCTGGTGTGAACTGAATTGAAAGTGTTTGAAACCATGCAGTTACATCACAGTTCATGACCTCTACTGGGAGGCCCTAGAGAGGAACCTGGGATCGAATCTGTCAATTAAAATCCTATTTTCTCTGCAAGAAGTAGGTCCTCTGGGTCATCCTGAGAGCTTCCTCTGATGATGAACTTCACATTTTAACTGCTTTCTCTCTAAATAACTACCTCCCTAGGGTGGAAGGTGCAGATCCCTTGGTGCATATAAAACTTACTTAAACCATGAATCCACTTCCTGTAGGTCAGTACAGGAAATCCCACAGGGCAAGGGTCTAGGCTAGAGGCAAGGACTAGCATTAAACCAAGTAGCTTAAACTATATCCACTCATGTGGCTGCCATTTTCTGTTCGTTTTCTAATGTTTCAGTGCTAGAAGACAGAGGTAACCTAATTATGTGGAAACACATTTGGTTTATTTTTTATTTTTTATTTTTTAAAATTTTTATTTATTTATGATAGTCACACAGAAAGAGAGAGAGAGAGGCAGAGACATAGGCAGAGGGAGAAGCAGGCTCCATGCACCGGGAGCCCGATGTGGGATTCGATCCCAGGTCTCCAGGATCGCGCCCTGGGCCAAAGGCAGGCGCTAAACCGCTGTGCCACCCAGGGATCCCACACATTTGGTTTAAATAAATTTCAAAGAAAAATAAGATGACTGACATTAATGTTATTTTTAGTATTATTATACTTAGGACAATTAGTCATGATGCTATTTTCTGCCATGTATTCTAATTAGTATTACTTTGACATAGCTGGACCAGTTTTGCTTTTTCCCTTTGCTTTGTTAATCTTTCAGTATCCTTAAGTAGCAGTCAGTAAGGCTTGTTGGAGTTCTTAAGGGGGCCTCTTAGATAACACCCTTCATCTTGCCTGAGGGCTAAGGTGAGAGTAAGACAACAGAATAAAACAGATGAGAGTTCAAAATACTACCTTTATGACTCATAAAGGCTCAGTTGGAGGATATATTTAATCACACTTTCCCACCCACTTATCAGCTGCGCTGGACCAAGGCTGACTCTCTATGAGTGGAGGAGGGGGTTTGAGATAGGGGGCTTTAGGGGATGACTTGGGGCCACCCTGGAGAAACAGCCAAAAACTCCCCATGAAATAAAAGGGAAGAGTTGAACCGAACACGTCTAGTTTATTCCTCCATCAGATAGGTCACTCCCACAGAGAGCTCACGGGTGTTGACACTAAATAAGCTCCCTTCATCAAGGGTAGAGAAGCGTTCCCTTTAACTGTGTAAACAGTTTTTCTAGATGTTTTATACAGTTTAATTCTGTTTATATACTGACTCAATTATACTCTCAACTAGAGACAAGGTCGTAGATTCAAAACAACTGTAGGACTTCTTTTATCTCATGTCATCCCCTCTTCTGCCTCATCCTTATCCTTATAGACTGAATCTCGTCCCTGGGCTCAGGCTTCTTGAGGTCATCCTCTATATTTATTTAAATCATTTAATTATTATTAAATCTTATATTTAATCCTACTCAGTGGGTTTGTAGCTTGTCATGTACCAGTGATTTTATATTCATTATCCCATTTAATCTACAACAAACCTGGGGAAGAAGATATTCTCATTTCTAGATGCAGAAACTTCAGAGAGGGTAATTCATCCAAGGCTGAAAAGAGACTAAGTATTAAAATAGGATTCAAACCTGTGTCTCTGTACTCTAAAGCTGAAGGAAACTGGTAACTCCAAGTCTTAGCAGTAGTGAAGAACAGGGTTGAATTGGAGATGAAATGTATCCACCTTGACTTGTGAAATGAGTAAGTTCATATAGGTCTTTGATTGAGGCGGATATGGGAAAGAACAGAGTGAGACACTGAACTCCCTGAAAAGGTGGAGGGAAGGTAAGAGAAAACGAATTTACATTAAAAAAAAAAAAAAAAAAGATTGTAAGTAATCTCTACACCCAACGTGGAGCTTGAACTCACAACCCCAAGATTAAGAGTTGCACGCTCCGCCGACTGAACCAGCCAGGTGCCTCATTTACATTTTGAATATAGGCATTTGTCCTCCTGGTTGGACTCTACACGGAGAGGAGTTAAAGCTGCCTAGGCTGCAAGGTTAATTTTTCTAGCTTTCCTGCACGCATGGACTTGGAAAGGCTTGATTTTCCTTTGGGTGGGAGCCCTGGGGCAGAGAGATGGTTAGGTGTGTATATAGTTGAGCAGTTTGTTGACCTACTGTTCTTAGCTGTTGGCCCTCAAAGGTGTCCTTTCTCCTAAGACACCTCTTCCCTTTCCTGTTTTCTTTCTCCAGTCCAGGAAGCCGGCAGGAGTGGAGTGCATGGCAACCTGTACTGCTAAGAACTCTTAATGGTTCCATGGTCAACAAGAGCTTCTCTGTTGTTGATGGAGGAGAAAGAAAAGAAAGTGTGTATTCTATTTTTTTTTTCTTACCTGTTTCTGAGGATCCATGGTTTCTTGACCATCTTTGTCTCTAGAACAGAATGCTTTCCTGCATTTTCTTGTTGGTGGATAATGCCATATACCTTGTCTTATTTTCTTCTCTGGAAGTGGTGTGTGCCCCCACCCCCAAACCACTAACTTAAAATTAAGACAACTAGTCATTCAAATTCCATCTCACTATAGCAGTGCACTAGAAATAGTCATCATAGACTATTTCAAATACATACAAGTACAAATAGATTCTGTACCATGTGCACAGCAACTTGCTTTTTGATTCAAGAGAAACTTACAAGTGTTAAAGCTCAGGGATGGTGTGCTGGTATATTTATAATGACCAGTTTTCTTTTTGCTCACTTATCTGGATACCTGATAAGAATAATGACCAAGAATTATGGGCAAAACCCTAAGCCTGTGGTGTGTGAATGACCAAATATTTGGCTGAGACTTGTAGGATCTAGCTGTGATTTATTGGCCTATTATGTGGTTTGAGACTGAGTTATATCACAAAATCCTTAGTTCTAAGAGGAGTGGCAAAAAAGATTTTAGGACATTATTAATAATATTTCTGAAATATTTAGGGTTTTGCATAGCAGGGTGTCATATGGCCAGATTCTGGTACAATTGGTAATTCTAATTGGCCTTTGTTGATTTACTCATTTCTCCCATTAACGTTAAAAAGCAAAATAAATGGAAAAGAAAAGCAATAAAAATCCATTCTTTTCGTTTCCTCACTGCTCAAAGAAACTATACGATAAATACTTAGGAAATTTAACGTGATCTTAAATTCTGTCAATAAATGTGAAAAAGAAAAAAAAAACCACGTTTGATTGATTTCTCTCACTTTGCATCTGTCTCCTTTACAAACAAACTGGAAACAATGACACAATTCTATTTTATTGATTTCTTTCTTGGCTGGAATGATGAAGGAGTCCATCAGTCATTTCTTTAAATTGTGTCTTTGAGATGTCTGTGTTGCTCATGGAGTACTTAAGAGTTTTGTCCTTGAACTGATTGCCAAACAGGGACTCATTTGCAGACTTCAATAGAAATATGTAACCCACATATCCTTGAGTTTGGCAAGACCACTGAAAAAGTGCTCACATGTTATATACAATTTATTTTCTTATAAGGCACCTTAGTGCCATGTCATAGATTGAAACAGGCAAGGTGATTCTAGCCAAGAACATAAACATTATTAAAGCTAACCGGGGATGGAGAAATTTAGTTTATATTTAGCTTGAAAGAGTCACCAAAGAGTAGTTTGTCACAATTTTCTTTGTGTAATTACAAATTTCTTTGTGTAATTACAATTTTCTTTGTGTGATAAGCAAAGTGGGGGAAAAATCCTTTAGCTTGGCAGAAGTACCCTCATCACCTTTTCTATTAATAGCTCATATTTTTTGAGAGCTAACTGTAGGCTAGCCCTTGTGCTAAATGCAGTGGTATACTGGTAAATATTGAACAATCACTCTCAAAAAAAAAAAAAAAAAAAAAAAAAAAAGAAAGAAAGAAAGAGAAAAGAAAACACAGTTTTTTCATTTTTGGCATCTGCCAATTTTCTGTGGTGCGAATATTCCCACTATAGCCAGTTGTGAGCCATGAATGTGATGTAATTGAAAGGGGAGTTGGAAATAGATGCTACTGATTGGCTTTTGTGAATTAATAGGAGTGAACTTCAGCCTGTCACTGGCTAAATGTCTTATTTGTACTGAACTCTCACAGCAACTCTATGAGTTAGGTGTCATAACAGCCTCATTTCAAAGATGAGAACACTGAAGCACCGAGAAGTGAATTTCACCAAGAAGTGAACTTATCCATGTTACATGGCTGGCAAGTAGGATAGCCAGGATGTGCTCATGACAGTCTGGCTCCAGAGTCTTAACCACAAGTCCATATTACCTGCAGCCCATGTACTGGTTTCATCTCCAGTTCAGATACTTGGTGGAGAGTATTGTTTAGGAATATGAGGTTGTTGAGTGTGAAAATTATAAAGTGGAAAATATTGCATTAATCTATTATGTAAGTTCATCTCTATAAATTATTTAAGATTAATGGCTATGAGGGACCATCAGTTGGGGGCTAAAATAATGTGCACATGGGGAAATATCTTTAAGAGTAAGTGAAAACCATCTCAAGGCAGAGTGTTTGAGTAGAAAGATGGAAGATGGGGAGACCCTGTGGATGGATGTTGACAACGAGGTCAGTCCGTCAGCAGGGGCTGATACCTCTGGCTGGGCACAGGATGTTTACAGATTGGGTTAAAATTACAGTGCTGATTGTATCATTATAGTGGTTTCACATGTGCATAGGAGAGCGTGTCTTCCTATTTTGAATGTATTTAGTTTCACCAATGGTAACCCATTTCTAGCATCTTTTATGCCAATTAAAAGACACTAATTTCACCAATGAAAACCAAAACCATTTTCAACATTTGTTAAGCCAATTGTGAAAACCTCTGGTATGTTGATCAGAGACAATGGTAGCTGAAGGCTTGTAGTAGTTGCCTCTGATTAAGTAAATGGTGGTTGACAACCCCTGGAGTGTGAATTTCCATTCAGGGCAACTGTAGTTACAGTGTAGTTTAAACTAACAATGTATAATACCATGCTGAAACCAAATAGAGTTGCGAGGGACATATCCTTCATCCTAAGATATTTAAATATTTTGAATGTTCTTTCTAATCACAGGGCATCATTACTCCTTCCCTCTCAAGAGTGGCTCCAAGATTACAGAGACAAAATCAAAGCTTTCCTTTCTCTATGGTGCAAGATTACAAACAAGGGCAGAATGTACTTTTGTTAAGTAGACATGGGTGGAGACAGTCTGGTTTAATAGAAATACACTTGTAGTCATTGTGTATGGTTAAACCATAGAACTTTCTAAAGGGATAGATATCCATTTTTCTGGCATGTAAACTTTGTTTCACTGAAAAATGAACTGAAAGAAATACTAGAAAAAAGTAGAAAATAAATCCCCAGAAACCTCTATGTAGTTCCTTGTTTTTCATTTCTTTAAAATTCAGTGTGGCAAATATTGCTCATGACTTGAAGACCAAATGAAATGCACTTGAAACTCTGCCTACTATTAAGTCTTTTTCTTTTAATTTTGTGTGTCAGTTCAGACAAATTGATGGCTTATCTCACTAAGGTGAGAAAAACAGATAAAGAGAATAGACAATTACACTTCCTAACCAACCTGCAAAATAAAGTATTTATGGAAACTAGGGTTCTTAATTAGGTAGAGGCCATGGACAAATGAGTTTATGAAGGGCCACTTGAAAATTAGGATTACACGGGCAGCCCCGCTGGCTCAGCGGTTTAGCGCCACCTTCAGCCCAGGGCGAGATCCCGGGATCAAGTTCCTTGGTCGGGCTCTCTGCATGGAGCCTGCCTGTCTCTACTTCTCTCTCTCTCTCTGTGTCTTTCATGAATAAATAAATAAAATCTTAAAAAAAAAAAAAAGAAAATTAGGATTGCAAACACATCTGAATTTTTACATTGTTCAGGGTAGATCTTAATTGGGATCTCAAATAACTCAATTATAGAAATTTTTGTCAAGTTCCTTAGGAGGGATTAGATATGAGGTGATGATTTTGTTGATACCTGTGTCCTAGAGAAGAGGGCTCAAAATTTGATGTGTAATATTTTAAAGACAGATTTTAATGAATGGGTTACTGACTTTCATGGTAGACTGCTTATGCCTGGAATAATTCTATGCTTTCTGACTGTCATATCTTTGAATATATTTCCCCTGTCTGCATTGTCTTATCCTTGCTCTCTCCCTGACTTCTCCAATCTGAAATATGTTGTCTGTGTTTGTGTGTGTGTGTGTGTGTGTGTGTGTGTGTGTGCTAAATCTGGGATTTCCTCAGCCATTGGTATGGGAAGTCAGGGAGGAGATTTGGATCTGGATCCATTTGGGTCTTTGTGGTAGGTTTAGAAGGACAGATCCAACTGCAAGTGCTGGGAAGTGGATAAGGATGACAAGTTAAAATGGTATTGGTGAGGGGGGCAATTAAAAGAGAATGGCTCATAAAATGCAGATAAGAAGGATGCAGCCCTTGTACACACCAGGCCTCCTTTTCCATGCCAAGCATAGCCATTGCTAACTGATTGTGACATCCTTTCCTCCAGAAACTGGACCATGGCCTTGGACTTCTTTTCAACAGACTGTCCTAGGGGGCCAGTACACTTAAACGAATGATATTTGTGCTCTAATTTGGTGACTCATCAGGAGGATAACAAATCGCAGTTCAGGCAGTATCTGGAACAGCAGTCAAACAGGCCAGAGACATTGTTGGAGTAGGCTGTTAGCTACTAACTGGCCTGGAGCTCCAGTCCTTTGAAGAGTGACAAGCAAAGCATAAAGCACTCGGTTGTGAAGGGACGGTGATGTGGGCAGGTCACCAAAATGGGGAACAGGACAGAATCCTAGAACTATCAAGTGGGACTAGGCCTCAAGAAAAAAGAAAAGTCCTGTTACTGGGACTGGGGGGAACAAGATCAAAGCTGAGTTAACTGCCGGGAAAGCTTCATGTTGTTCCCTGGAATAATGGGACAGAAAGGGGAGACAGAAAAACAATCTTTATTGGGCGCTTGTTGTGTGCCAGGGACTATTTGATGCTTTACAGACCTGATCTTATTTCAGAAGCAGCTTCTATAATCTCTTCTGCCTAAGAGTAGATTTCTCCCTGGGCTGGACCCAGGCTGAACTGCAGAGGCCTAGGGTCAGGCCAGAGCCATCACTTGACACCTATCTTTGTTACTTGTCTTTTAAAATTCCCAACTAAATTTTAAGCTCTTGATGGAAGACATGGGACCTACTGCTTCTTTGTATTCTTCCCAGGGTCCTCTTGCCTTAAGTACTTAGTAAATATTTATTAATTGATTACCATATCCAGGTATGTGCAGCATCTGCTTTGCAAGAAACATATTTCTGGGTTCTGAGTCTCAAAACAGATCTCTGTGAGACCACATCTTAATTGTTCTTGCACTGTGGTCTTGTGTGGTCACTGAATGAACAGGTAACAACAGTGAGAAATGAAGTCTGGATCTAAATATGTTGTAAGCGAATTGGTCAGAATTCACTCAGTGGGGTCCTCTCCATACTGAATCTCTACGTGAGGAGGAGTCTGGGCTGAAAAGTATGAAAACCAGAAAGGAAATACAGTCCAGAATTCTTTGAACTTCTCTCAGTTGGGGGTTCACAGTCCCAGGATATGTCCACCAAACCCCCTGTGCACCTCAGCATGCCTTTTGTCCTGAGATTTTTGTAGTACTTACCTATGTCTCTGAGTCAAGCCCAAGAGAGTTAAAATACTGTTAAAATACAGCCAGTATCTGGAAGATTTAAATTAAATCACTATCACTCCTCTGTTTTGCAAAATGAAGATTATGACATTCTGGGGCTTGAGTGAGTCAGTTTGTTAAGCATTGGACTCTTGATATTAGCTGAGGTCTTGATCTCAGGGGTGTGAGCTCATGTCCTGTGTTTGGTTCCATGCTGGGTGTTGAATACTACTTAAAAAAAAAGAAAAAGAAAAAAAAAAGATTATGACATTCTTTCTGTTAGGGGTGTCAGGTTAAGCTTGATATGGCAAAAATAATTTGAGAAGAAACTTGCGTCTAAGTAAAAAGTAACTAATCCTAAAGACAGGCCCAATCAGCCTTTCTCAATATGGGCCAACTCCCTTTAGATATTTGTGATGGATGCTGAGACATGTAAGTGAAACAGCATGGTCTTTAGAGGTGGTTATATTTTTATTTTGTCACCTATTTGGGGAAGGAATAAACCTCTCTGATTTTTGGTTTCTTCATCTTTAAAATGAGGACAATGCCTGCCTGCATGCATATTTTTTATGAGGATTTCAGAGAATGCTCACAAACTATGCAGCATGTAGTAGGTGCCCAATAAACTGTGGATGTTATTACTAAACTTTTGTTTTATTTTGTTTCTAAAGATTTTATTTATTTATTCATGAGAGACACACAGAGAGAGGCAGAGACATAGGCAGAGAGAGAAGCAAGCTCCTCGCAGGGAGCCTGATGCAGGACTCGATCCCTGGACCTGGGATCATGCCCTGAGCCGAAGGCAGATGTTCAACCATTGAGCCACCCAGGCATCCCTATTGCTAAACTTTTGATTGGCTTTTGTAAAAAGTAGGCGATGAGCCCAGTCTTAATTTTTATTCTTTTATTCTTTTCTGACTTCTCCTCTATCCAATAAACAAGCCAACAAAATATAAAGTCACTGTGGATGTATCTTTTTTTTTTTTGTATCTTCATTCATTGGATATAGAAGTATTTGTCATTTATTATTTTGTCACTCAGGCGACACATACCATAATGTATGTGCAAATGTAAAAACATGAAGTACATGCTAAGAGTTAAAGCATTTAATAAAGACCATTAGGAAATTCACAATAGAGAGATGAGGGCAAGGTGAATCTTTGATGTACAGAAGCTATAGAAAGAAGTAAACATGAATTCTAAAATGCAAGTATTGAGGATATCTTCCTACTGCAACCCCATCACTGTCATGTTCTTCCTTCAAAATTACAGTTTTGGGTATTTGTTCTAGCTTTCAGTTATCTTTCAATTCTAAGTGATATACTTGTTTAGAAGCAGTCTCTTACATCTATTAGGCAACTGAGGCAGATCAGTGAGATGGACTAAGGCAGTTCCAACTCATTACAATCTTGGTACACATTTTTAAATTTTTTTAGAGAGAGTGGAAGAGTGCATGTGTGCACATGTGACTGGTGGGTGGGGAGGGACAGAGGGAGAGAGAATCCTAAGCAGGCTCCACACCCAGCATGAAACCCAATGCAGGGCTCAATCTCATGACCCTGAGACCATGACCTGAGCTGAAATCAAGAGTACAACACTTAACTGACTGAGCCATCCAGGTGTCCCCACATTTTAAATTTAAATTAAAATTTTACGTTTTACTTGAAAGAAAAAAGAAACTCATGATAAAAGGGAGCTTGCTGGGCAGCCCCGGTGGCTCAGCAGTTTAGCGCCGCCTTCGGTCCAGGGCATGATCCTGGGGACCCGGGATCGAGTTCCACATCAGGCTCCCTGAATGGAGCCTGCTTCTCCCTCTGCCTATGTCTCTGCCTCTCTCTCTCTCTCTCTCTCTCTGTGTCTCTCATGAATAAATAAGTAAAATCTTAAAAAACAAAAGGGAGCTTGCTATGTTATATGTATGTGTGTGGCTCTAGAACTGTTTAATATTTGCAAAAATATTTTTACAAGCTCAGTTCCAGTTACTATAATCACGACAATAATTTTTCACACCCTGGCACCTATTAAATTAGCAACAAGGTTCTTTTCTTGAGCCATTATTCAAATGGATTCTGTCTGCATTCAAATTAATCTCAAGATCATAGAAATTAACAATGGGAGAGGTACGTTAAATCACGTAGTCCATTTGTTTGCTAGGGGAGAGGAGAATTGATCTTTACATCATAATCTCTAGTGCTTTGTCCAATCTGTTTTAAATGTCTTGAATACGTGTTATTCTGATTCTGGGTGGTCATCTCATCAAATGCCAGGGGAAATTCTTTTTCACAGTCTACTGGAATATGTATGGATTTTCTGATGCTTTGCAATTTGCCAGTGCTCAGAGCTGCCAGGAACCAGGCAATGTATTTTCTAGAGGAGTAGGAGTGCACGTGCACACACGCACTCGTGTGTGTGTGTGTATGTGTGTATGTGTATGTGCTTTGAAGAGGGTTGGGTAGATCATGTGAGGAAGAGAGAGAGACAAAAAAAGGGCAACTTGAAGGGCGCCTGGGTGGCTCAGTGGTTGAGTGTCTGCCTTTGGCTCAGGTCATGGTCCTGGGGTCCCGGATCCAGTCCCACATTGGGTTTCCTGCCGGGAGTCCACCTCTCCCTCTGCCTATGTCTCTGCCTCTCTCTGTGTGTCTCTCATGAATAAATAAACAAAATCTTAAAAAAAAAAGAGGGCAACTTGAGAAGAATGATACATTTGATTATATTTGAGATCTGGCAGTTATTTGCCTTTACTTAGTAATGCCCTGCGTGACTTGGGGAATTGAAGGGAGAAGTAGTCATAGTCACTAAGCCAAGGGAGGCAATGAAAAATGTGGGTGGGTCTGATGCCAATTTGAGGGGTAATTAATGAAATTTTGTGGTCAGTCATCTAAAAGCCAACGAAAAAATTATATGACTTAAGGTTATATACTTTATAAATCTTACACGTGGGTAGTTTAACTTACAGGCTCTAAAGTAGAAAGTCAGAGACTGGACATTCCAAAGTTAGCTATTTTTCTTTCTTTACAAATTCACTTGCAGCATTCCAATTAGATAGATAAATAGATGACAGATAAAATAGGCATCTATATTCATCATTCAGTTCAAGAAACAGAACATTAGTACAATGAATCCTTCCTTGATTGTTGTTTTATTTAACTCAAATGAGATAAAAGGCATGAATCACTTTGTTAGGGCACAACAAAACAAAACCAAATTTTATGATCTTATTACAACGTATTTGTTATTCAAATTAAACATGCTTAATAGAAGCTGGAGAAGGAGTTGGTGCAGTAGAACGGACATGAAAAGCATGAAGATCCCTTCCTTCAGAATCTCATGGACTGTAAGGATCATAAAGGACTTTAAATTCATTCACCCTCTGCTATGCTGCTCGAATTTCCACTTGAAAATCCAGGACAAGTATTTGTTCAACTCCTGCTTGAAAACCTTCTGTGGTGGAAAAAATCATTAGCATGCATGGCTTTGGTAATAATGGCTTGAATAATGGCTTTATTTCCTTTAGACTCAAACCCTGCGTCCTCAACATGTCCACACATGGGTCCTACACTTTTTATTTATTTATTTATTCATGAGAGACACAGAGAGGCAGAGATATAGGCAGAGGAAGAAGCAGGCTCCCTGTGGGAAGCCCAGTGTGAGACTCGATCCCAGGACTCAGATCACAACTGAGCCACCCAGGTGCCCTTGGATCCTACACTTAGGGCTATACAGAACTAATCTATTACGACAGTTCCTTGCAGATTTGAACACCGTTGTCATTCCCCTTCCTTCAACCCTCTAGTGTTCCCACCCCAGTTTCTTCAGCTAATTCACTACTTCCTAGACATTGTCACCCCCTCTGCTTGGTTTACACATAACTATCTTAAGTGGTGGCTCCAGGCAAACCCATTCTTTTTTTTTAAAAAATCTATTTAAATTCAGTTTGCCAACATATAGTATAACACCCAGTGCTCATCCCATCAAGTGCTCTCCTTAGTGCCCGTTACCCAGTTACCCCATCCCCTCACCCACCTCCCCTTCCGCAACCCTTTGTTTGTTTCAGGCAAACCCATTCTTCACAATCTTTCTGACACATATTCCTTCAGTGCCTGAGATGTAACAGAGGCTTAATATGTACCTGCTAACGATGAACAGAGCCTAGTCAATCCTACGGCACATTTATCTAGTATTGTAAACTTTAGCCTACAAAACCAAATTTTCCTCAATATCTCCCATATTGTTCTCTTCTTGAATCTCAGTCCTCATTAGAAGAAAAGGTGAAAACACCACCTTTGCCTCCAAATCCTTCAATCTCTCAGGAGCTGATCCATCTTTTTTCTTATCAAAAGCCAAAAGCACAGCAAGAATTACTTCAAGCCTTCCTCTCTTCCACCTACTCTTCAAAAACAGGAAAGCAGCTTGTATTAAACATGCATAGAATTCTCTCTGCCAGCTAAAATGTATTGACTCTGCCCTATGCACAAACTACAGAGCCCTCCTATAATCTTTAGAGGACATGGCATAGATGTGACAGCAGTGGTGCGGTGGTTCTACTCCTCAGGATACTACTAGGGTGAGAGAAGTCCTTGTGCAAAGTAGGCAAAGGGCCCCCACTGGTTGGTTCACACACAAGCCCTCTCTGTCCCTGTCCTCTGGGTGGCCCTGTTCTCTTTTCCACTGGGCACCTGTGTGGGCTCACAGTCAGATAAGCCAGCAAATAAGCTGATTGATAGTAGAAAATAAAAAAAATCTTGGAAACTCTTTCTGGTTTAAAGGATGATGTTATGAACAGAAACAAACCAAATGCTAAGAATTATTTTAAGGGGAACGAGCCAAGTGAATTTGTGTAAATACGGTCATGCCTGCCAACCAAATCCACTTTGCTCAGACATGTGCAATTTTACATGGAAAAATACTTTCAGAATCCTTACAGGAGGAGGAAGGCTTATAATTTGAAAGTGGACTGGCTGTGGTTCCTGATGCTGTTGAGTCCACCTGTGCAAGAGCACTAGCCTTGCCCGTTGTGTGGGGCTGCACAGACAGAAGGTGGAGGAGCCACCTCAGCAGGCTGGCTGGTGCTTGATGGTCCCAGACTCTTAAGCCCAGATATTTGTTTGGAGATGAAAAGCTGAGCTCAGAAGGAAGTGGAGAGTGCTGGAAGAAAGAATTAGCACATCCCTCCTAGGGAGGCCAAATGTTAGATCAATCCTGTCTTCCAGCCGCTGAGCGGACTGCAGGGAATGAGATGTTAATTTATGTGCATTGCCATCAGGAGACTGGGAAGCAAGTTTTGCAATCTGTCTGCCTAACTCTCAAGCTGATGCAGCTGCTCTGTAGTATTGGGGCTCCAGTCAGGTGCAAACCCCTCCACTGCAGTGGCCACCTATGGGATCAGCAGACCAAGCCTTATTTCCTAACTTTTCTTTTCCCTGCCATCACTCCCCACTATTTCTTCTTCTCTCTCCTTGTACAGGTCTGAGATGCTCTGGTGGTAGGATAATAAGGAAAACTTTGCATCCACATAGAGCAATTGATAACTGACTGAAAATGCTTTCCTCCAACCTGCAGGGAAACAGTGAGTGTGTGAAAAAGAAATAGGTTTATCTCATGTGGTTTTGAAGAGGCCATTAGGAACCATAGAAAAACAATACCCAGCTTGGCAATGCTGGAAAGTTGACTTTGCAGTTTGTTTATGACATTTTTTTTTCTCAAGAAAAGCCTACAGTCTTTTTTGAGGAGGGGGTTGGAGAAGAGGTTATGGAACCATCAGCAAGAAAACCAGAATTCACCCCCTAGCAATATGAATAATTGGAAATTCTTAAATGGAAATTGGCATGGTTACAGATGACATAACATTTGTTGATGTAAAATGGGATGTCCCCAGAGGCATAGATTGCTTTAATTGTTCCCATTCCAGAGCTTTTATGAGCCCAGGAATAAGCTGTATTTTGTAGTATCTTTGTGGCAGGTGCCCTGGATAGCAACAAAGATATGTTTACTAAAGTTCTCTTTCCAGACAGAGCCTGAAGGCTCACAGAGCAGTGCTTTGTATTGCATCGCAAGCGTGCTATGCCAAAGTTAATTTCCATTTGCTTTTTGTTTGTGTTCTGTCACATGCAGGACACCCTGTAGGATTTAGCCATGTGCTTGACCTTGAGACGTTCTCTTTTTATTTTCTGATTTATTTCCTCAGCTCTGCAAGTGTTTCGTACTCAGAGGTGCTGGGAGGGATGATTACATGGTCAGGCTTTTGAAGGGGAGAATGGGAAGTGTTCTTGGTCCAGTGTGTAGAAAGGTCAGACTAAGAAGATCAAGTGAGGGGACTCATTCTGGTAGAGTCTCTTATACTGAGGGCTCTTGCCAACCTCTAAGAGTTTGGAAAAATGTTATGGCCCTGGGTCATGGAGGAGAGGTTTGTGTCATTTCTGAGGCTCGTTCTTGATGTCAATCTGCCGTGGTTCACTGATTATTAAACAGAATCATAGATGAGAGTCCTATTTCAAGGGGCTATCTTTGCACTGTATCCAAATTTATATTTGCTAACTTCTAAGCCTACAGACCACATTTCAGTAGAAATCATCTTTGAGTGTACTGTATCCATTTTTAATGGGCACTTGTTTTCTCAGTAAGGTATTTTGCACAGTGCTCTGGCACAGCAGTGAAAACACTCCTGGATTTTGAGAAGGGCAACCTACTTCCACGGCTCCTCCCTGGGCACAGGCTTCAGCAAGGACTGGTCCCTCTGTGAGGTCTGGATACCATGCCTTTCACTCTTACCCACTCTCTTTGCATTGCTGCAGTTATCACCACACTGACTCTTTTATCTCACTGAGATGACTATGCTCAGGGCTTTCGGCCACTCTGGTCTCCACTGCTTGATCTATCCAGGCTGCGTTTTATGACTTACCCCTTCACTCAACACTCTCCTGAAAACAGGCAAAGAGATCCCTCTCCTTATTGAGCTTATATTCTAGTTGGGAGATAGAGAGTTAAAAAAAATAAGTAAAAAAGAAAACCAAGCAACATACATAGATATATGTAATGTATATGGGAGTGCTAGTGTAGCATTAGATCTTGTGATCCTGTGCTACCCCTCTTGCCTTCTGAAGAGCTCTGCCAGGAACTATACCTTCTTTCTGGGTAGCCCTGAAACCTAGGCTTCCTTATCATTCTGGGAATTTCTATGAGAGTCCCCCAGAGAAACTGAGTAAAGGGAGAAATTGTGCTGAAGATGGAGAACTGTTTCAGCAATGGCATAGAAAGAGATTGGTATAGTAATCTGAAAATCTGGGCCTTTGACTTCATCCAAATCCCTGTATTTGATTTGGGTTGATTGGCCTAATTAATTGTAGCACTGAAATGTTGTGCTCATTACTATTCACTTCCGAAAGAAGTGGACATACATATAAAAAAAAAATCTATGCTGTACTTTGCTATTTAAGTAAATGTTTACAAACATAATCTCATTTTAGCCTCCTCACAAGGGCCTTGGGTGGCAGACGTAGCAGACAAGCAAGCATCTTCCCCGTGACAGTACCATACCCAGAAATTCTAGCCCTACTGTGTTTCCATGAGCAAGTTAACTTAAATTCTCATAGCCTGTTTCTTCATCTCTAAAATGGGGACACTACTACTTATCTTGCACAGTTCAGGGGAGGGAGGTCTTTTTTTTTTTAATTTTATTTATTTATTTATTTGTTTGTTTGTTTGTTTATTTATTTATTTATTTATTTATTTATTTATTTATTATAGTCACACAGAGAGAGAGAGAGGCAGAGACACAGGCAGAGGGAGAAGCAGGCTCCATGCATCGGGAGCCTGATGTGAGACTCGATCCTGGGTCTCCAGGATTGTGCCCTGGGCCAAAGGCAGGCGCTAAACTGCTGCGCCACCCAGGGATCCCAGGGGAGGGAGGTCTTAATGAAAAAAATGCTGCATGACAGCTATTATTATAATATTGCTATTTACAGTTGAAAAACTGAGGTTCACAGAGCAGACTGCATAACAAAAATTTGTCAACACGAGCCAAAGGCACAGTGTCCTTTTAATAAAAATACACTGTTTCTGAGAAATTGCTTTATGATTTAAAAGGTAAAGAAAAAAAAAGGAAAAGGCTGAGCTCCATATTTAGGGTCCCTGGCAGGCTCCCCAATTATTGGCAAGGTTGGTGTCTGGACGTCAGGACCCTCCAGCAGGAGGAGAAGCCTTAGGTAACAGGAATGGAGGCAGTGGCCCTGAGAGGGGCATGTTTCTCTTTTTGGTAGGAAATGTGATGAGAGGTATAATGCATCCTCCATTTAAAGCAGATAGACAGGGGTGCCTGGTGGCTCAGTCTGTGAGGTGTCTGCCTTTGGCTCAGGTCATGATCTGAGGGTCCTGGGATTGAGCCCCACTTTGGGCTCCCTGCTCAGTGGGAAGTCTACTTCTCCCTCTCCTTCTTCCCTGCCCCTGCTCATGCATGCACATACTCTCTCTCAAATAAATAAATAAAATAAAATAAATAAATTCATCTTCATAACAAAACTATTACTCCCATTTGATATGCAGGACACTGAGGCACAAAGAAATTAAATAACTTACCCAAGGTCATATGGTAAGTGGTAGATAGACCCAGGATCCAAACCCAGACAGCCCAGCAACAGGGCCCATTTTCTTAATCACACCACCATTCTAACTCTTGATGAGCAGAAAAGCTGATCAGAGATGTGGTCTTTCAAGATAGGAGAGTCACAGCTCCAGCTGGACTCCTAGAGGCTACCTTTCTTTATACAAGGGGAAGGAGGCTTTCTCTACCAACACAGAGGGATGCTTGGCTTTGTGATAGTATAGGAACTACATTTCAGTTGCATTTAAAGAGGCAAAGGTTCTTCTTAACCTTTTTGACTTTTGTTATTGTGTGTGAAGAGGAGGAATTGGGGTGGGTGTTGGGGACATTGGGGAGCTGGGAGAGAGAGAGAGAGAATGGGAATATAAGTAGAGGAAATTCTAGTTCAGTGTTTTGGATATTCAGCCAGACTCTTTGTTCATTC
The DNA here is from genome assembly GCF_048164855.1 of Canis lupus baileyi. Lineage (NCBI taxonomy): Eukaryota > Metazoa > Chordata > Mammalia > Carnivora > Canidae > Canis > Canis lupus. Next base: position 6,076,160 of record NC_132870.1, on the reverse strand, counting down.
CCAGAAGGTGATCACTGCCAAAGCTTGCTTCTATGTGCCCAAATCTGCTTGTTACCAAGTCTGGACTGTTACTTTTGTTCTACATTGCTTCAGACACAACCAGAATCTCCAAATAATTTTTTTTTATCATATTGTGGTAAAAACACTTCACATGAGATCTGCCCTCTTAATCTTTAAGTGTGCAGTGCAGTATTGTTAACTACAGGTACAGTGCCATGCAGCAGATCTCTAGAACTTGTTCATCTTGTGTAACTACAACTTCATGCCCACTGAACAGCATCTCCCTGTTTCTCCCTCCTCTAGCACCTGGCAGTCATGACCCAAATAATTTTAAGGTGTCTGAAATGGTAATGAACAGAGTCTGGTGCTGAGATCATTTGAGGTTTCCATCTCCAAATTACCTAGACAAAACTTTGATGCCAAGTTTTAGCAGATGTAGTTGTAATTATTACCCAAAAGAAAGTGTTGTATATTTCTGGTATTTCTAGAAAGACATTAAAACAATTTCTATGTTTAGATTTTTAAAAAACTGATGGCAATTTCTCTTATAAACTTTTCCACATGGTGCTCTTTTGGTATCCTATGTTTGCCAGTGAATATAATGCCTATAATGGGGTCGGAAGGAATTCCATGAAAGGTGAGTATTGATAAGATTCATGATATGAGACAGTTGACAGGGCACTGGTAATTCAGATTTGCTAGGCTGGATTGACAGAAATGACCTGGTGAAAACAGCATGTAGCTATTGTTTCCAATAGATTTTGTTTCTAACCAGTATTTAGTGAGTAGTCCCTACAGCCAATTGTATATTGGCTTTTGGACCCAGGAACTCAAGCTCATTTTTCTCTCCCTAAAAGCACTATCATTTCCAGAGGGCAGCGCATGTTAGAAACCTGTTCCTGGGGCTGCTTTGTCAGGAGAGGGAGATATAGTAAGAGGCTGTCTTGAACAAACAAAGACATCCTTGACAATGACGATTTATCTTGCTACCTGCAACATGCCCTTTGGTTTGATAGCTGCCTGGGCTGGCTGGGATTATTTATCTTGAGCACACACTGATATATGGAAGTGTGCTTCTGGCAGGCTTCCTTCCTTTCTTCCTTTCCTGCCTGGCTGGTCTCCTCCATTCATTCTTCCATATCAGATGGCTGTCAGCCAGCGTGGTCCTGGGAATTAGAGGGGAGGGCAAGTGCCTAGAAGTATCTTAGGAGAAATGATCTTCTTTGCAAGCAGAACTTGATCTAGTTTCTTTCTTTCTTTTTTTTTTTTTTCCCTGTCAGTGGAGCCTTGGGAAATAAGATGCCCAGGAGCTCAAGCTTCTAGCAGGTGCAAGGAATGTGGGACTGTGCATCTTTCCAGCAGTGATCTTATTCAAGTAGACCCTTTTCTTCTTCTGCCTTCCTTTTTCTTTTTTTCAAGGATTCTATTTATTTTATTTTTTCATGAGAGGCACAGAGAGAGAGAGAGAGAGAGAGAGGCAGAGATACTGGCAGAGGGAGAAGCAGGCTCCATGCAGGGAGCCTGACTCAGGACTCGATCCCGGGTCTCCAGGATCAGGCCTGGGCTGAAGGCGGCACTAAACCCCTGGGCCACCGGAGCTGCCCTTCTGCCTTCTTAAAGAAAGGTTTCCTTCCTTTCTTTCTGCTTGGGCTTGTTCCGGGTGACACTAACATGTGACAGTTGCAGGAGAACCTTTCGCAGCAGCTCTCCTCCATTTGTGCTTCAGAAAAAGGCTGCTCCCTCTGTTAAGAATCTTGCCTCCCCTTTACCCTTGACTAACTCCTGCTGGTTGTTTATACATTCAGCTCAGGCATGACCTTTTCTCAGCATTGCTTGCCCAATTTCCCATCTTAGACTGTATAGGGTTTTTTTTTCAGGGCCCTGGAAAGCTGGAAAAACAGTTATTATTCAGGATTCCTGGGCATTGCCTCGGATATCTTCCCCCACTCCTAACACAAGTCTACAGCACACACACACACACACACACACACACACACACACACACACTGTACCCTCCAAAGAGGATGTGGTCATATCCTTCCTGATTTAGTTCACAAATCAGGCAAGCCTGGTACCTGCGAGTGGAATCAGACTCACAAGAAATGGGAGTTGTTCTCAAAAGACTTTTACCTGAAAGGATTTAACGAAGCTATTATTTCCGGTAGGGTGGGTGAGTTAAAGAACCAGCATGGTTCTTTAAAATACTGAAGGGGGTAGAATACTGAAGGACTAGTGACAGCAGGAAGGGACGAGGCTCAGGAATGAAGGTAGTTGAGCCTTGAGAGAGATGGTGCTGAACAGTAGGGCTGACCCATGGCAGCTGTGGCTGCAGAGAAATGCAGCCTCTGCTCAAAGTCTAGTAAGGGAGGTGGTGGGGTTGGGGAGAAGAAATTCATCTATCGTCCAAGATGGAAGATGGCCCACTTCTGGGGTACAGCACAAGGCAGAGAAGCTGTGGAGAGTACAGGGTTTATGGGGCAGGGATACAGGGTAGCCAGCATACAAACATTTCTTTTGTTCTTTGAACCCCTTTGGCAGTCTGAAAAGCTAACGGATCCTTTTTCAAAATAATGTTCCTAAATACAAAAGAATAGACATGGGTTGACAAAGGAAACCAATTATATTGAAGTAAAGCTATCAAAATACTAGAAAAAAAAACCTGATACAATAATATATATGCTGATTAACACACGAGACTAAAAACATCTAGTGGCAGATCCAATAGTTGCCAAACTTTCTAAATAATGATAGATGTAGATGATATTTTAAGACAGCTGTAAGAGTTGAAATGAGTATGGATAAATCTGTAATTTTTTATTGATGATAAAGTCTTAGGTTCTTCGAACACCACCATACTTTGTTGTCTACATTTATAGTTGAGGGAAATGCTAGATATCAGTTGAGTAGAGTTTAGTGTTATAGATCAATATATACTTTTCCCCATCTAAGTTTACAGACCTATGAATTCTTTTTTTTATTTATGATAGTCACAGAGAGAGAGAGAGAGGCAGAGACACAGGCAGAGGGAGAAGCAGGCTCCATGCACCGGGAGCCCGACGTGGGACTCGATCCCGGGTCTCCAGGATCGCGCCCTGGGCCAAAGGCAGGCGCTAAACCACTGCGCCACCCAGGGATCCCCAGACCTATGAATTCTATCCAAGGTTCCTTAAGGGCCTGAAGATACCGGGTTAAGAACCCTTGCCTTGATTATAAGTGCAGGAATGTTAAATTTTAGTGGAGTGATATAAGCCTGAGTTTGAGAGGACAGCGGTATAGCCAGGATCCAGCTTCTTCACTGTAGTAAGACCTTCCCCAGCAGTGTCCAAATGTCCTAAAACTCCACACTAAGAATGATGCATTTACTCATTTCTCTGGTCAGCATCTACCTCTGTAAGTAGTATATTGTTGGCTGTGCTAGAATGTAAACTTCATGAGGACATGAATTTTTAGTAACTTCTTGTTAAAGTATTGTGTGTGTGTGTGTGTGTGTGTGTGTGTGTTCATCAAGTGTATGGCTTGATGAATTTTCAGAAACTGAACATATTGGCATAAGAAGAACCTGCATCATTACCAGCATCCCAGAAGCCTCCCTCAGGTACCCTTCTTGACATTTCCCTTAAAGGTAGCTATTATCCTGCTTTTAACAACATAGTTTGGCCTGTTCTTAGTCTTTTTTATAAGCAGAATAATGCACTCTATACTCTTTTGTATCTTAATTCTTTCTTTCCACATTTTACTTGTACGATTCACCCATATCTTTTTATGGAGGTGTAGATTACTCATCTCATTGCTGTATAGTATCCCATTGTGTGAATATACCATAATTTATCCATTCTGCTGTTAACAGGGATTTGGATAGTTTTGTGTTTTTGGCTTATGTAAATAATACTTATTATAAACATTCTAGCACATGCCTTTGATGAACATACTAAAATATTTCTGTTGTGTATATAATTAGAAGTGGAATTGCAAGGTCATAGGTCTGAGTATGTTCAGCTTCAGTAGATATTGTCGGTTTTCCAAAGTGATTGTGATGGCTTATACTTCCACCAGTTCTCATTGCTCCAAATCCTCACCAACCCATAGTCTTTTTCATTTTAGTTATTTGGGTGGTTGTATAGTGATAGTCCATTGTGATTTTAATCAGCGTTTTCCTGGTGACTAAGGAAAAAGAGTACTTTTTCACTCTGGTATTGGCTATTTGGATATCCTCTTAATGAAGTATCTGTGCAAGTTTTTGTCTTTTTTCCTAATTTCTGTCTTTAGATACCTTGAGCAAATTAGTTAATTACTTTCAGTTTCTTCATTTGCTAAATTAGGATGCTAATAGAACCAATTTATTGGTGGTGGCATGAGGATTAAGAGTTATAGGCATGTAAAATGTTTAGGCTAGTGCCTACTGCCTGGCCTGTGGTAAGTGCTCAATAATTTGTGATGGTTATTATTAGTTAGTCACTAATGCAGTACATAGATGGGTAGTCCATCTATGTTTCTTGTGTAACTGAATTTGAAACATATCACTGTAACAACATTGTAATCTGTTAATATTGGCTACATCTGGGTGGGAAGCTCAGTGGCTTGGGGATGGGATGAAGGAAACTTATTTTTATTCTCTTTTGATCTTTGTACTGTGTGAATGTATTTCTTGTTAAAAACATAAAGTTAACATCCAAAAAGCATAGCTGAAATAGAAATAATTTGGAGTTAGGTTGAATCATGAGTTATATGACCTATGATGCTATAGGGGTGACCAGGAAGTGTATGGAGAATGGGCATGGGGTGGTAAGAGGGGGAAACCTTTTAAAGATACAGATTTGGTTAGGAAAATGTGATGTCAAGGTATTAATATAAAAGTTACGAATAGGAAGGAGAAGTAAATTATTCACATAGCATTAGTATTTGAGTGTTCCCAGAGTTTAATGAGATGAGATATAAATTTAATGTTGGGAAATAAAAAAATATCAGAAGACAGAAATGAGATGAATAGAATGCTTTAGTCATGTCCAGTCTAGTCTCTCGAAGTCCCAGAAGTGTGAAAAAAAATATTTTGGCACAGGTTTCCTGAGGATGGAAGTACACATCTGTGAGTCTCTTGGGGTTTTGTTATGTAAAAAAAGGTACTTGTCTCTCTTGGCCAATTTTATGTTGCGTTTATCCATGGTAAGTCACCTTTGACTGATCTAGGAGAAGTAACAGAACCCTGTGTACGTTTTAAAATTATTATTATTGATAACAATACTGATAATGTCTTAATTTGCATAACGTATTATTAAATACATGTTCTTATTTGCTCTCCACCCTAACCCCTGAGGAAGATAGCTCCCTTTTATGGACGAACTAAGTCGCAGAGGGGCTAACGGGAATGTGGGAGCCAGGACTAAAAGTTAGGTTAGTAATGGAAATAACCCAAAGTACAACCCATGTGGTGACTGTTATGCATGCCTGTGACAAGGTGTAAGGGTTGAGATGAGGAGGAACGCTGATGAGATATTTAAGTGGAGAATACTGACTGGAGAATAATGAGAATAATGATTAGAGATGTTTGAAGTGAAGAATTCAGTGACTGCCACTATCAGGGGGATGGTTGTTGTGTCCTGTCATGTACTATTCCTCTAGACTGTCAATTCTGAGCTTTGGTGATGTCCCAGAACAGTGACTTTGAACCGATATTCAATTTAGTGACTTTTCACATGGTTCTACTTTCCATTTAGATGGCATAACCCTAGGTATTTGGATTTACTTAAACTTATTTGGATTTACTTAGACTTATTGAATAGACCTGGGAAACAAATTCAATGTCACCTAGAACAACCTCCTTATAATTTTATAAATGAGGTAACTAAGACCCAGAGAGGCAAAGTGACTTACCCAATACCGCAAAGCTGTCTATTGTAGAGGATTGCATGAAATAAACTGGAGGAGATTAAGAGGGCAGAATTGACTTTCAATAGGGAAGATTTTTTTTAGAAGTTGATTAAGTTGAGTTTTAATGGAGGTGAAAGTTCTGGTAGATCTATGGAAAGAGAATTTTACCTATCTAGCTACTGGATAACCATGGCAGATAGTGGCTACACGGTTATTGTAGCTATGGATCCATAAGGTCTTTAGACATAGCACTCACTGATACACCTTCAACTCCACACTCCATTCCTGAACCAGTGACGAAAATAGAAGCTCATCCTAAAAGTACATGGCGTATGTAGTAAGCAGAATACTAAGATGGCCCCCAAGATTCCTGTCCCTCCCTTTTACATATTCTTTTTATACACTCTTTATAATCTCCTCCCCCTTGACTATGGACAGGTCTGTGCATGTGATGGAATTCACTCCTCTGATTGGGTTGCATTACATGACAAGTATGAAAGAATTTTGCAGCTGTAATCTCACATTAGCTGATTTTGAATGAGTTTAAAGGAATATTATTCTGGATAGCCCTTTCTTAATCAGTGAGAGTTATTCAGAAGACACGGAGATTCAAAGTAGTAGAGATTGTCCTCCTGGCTTTGAAGTAAGCCTGTGTTTTGAGAAACCTACATGGCTAGATCCTGGAGCTAGATCTCTAGGAGCTGAGAGCGACCTCTGGCTGTAGCCAGGAAGAAAACAGGGACTTCCGTCCTACAATTACAAGGAAATGAATTTTACTCACCACCTGAATGAGCTTGGAAGACCCCACGCTCCTCATTAGACCACATGCCCACCTGACACACTGAGACCTGGTAAGACTCTGAGCAGAGGACCCAGTTAGGCTGTGCCTAGACTTCTAACATAAACTATGAGATAATAAATTGTTGTTGTTAAAAAATAATTCCTCATCTAGGTAGGTACCACTTTCCTGGAAGGTCTCCAAGTCCAGGAGCATAAATTCAGGCAAGAACAGCTCTTTGGGGGATACTTTATTTACTCTTGGGTGTCAGGGCTGATGTGTTTTCATAGTATAACCTATACAGGCCAGTAGCAACAGATTTTCAGATCCATTGGCTTATAATAATTTTTATGAATCGTTCTGCAGAGGAATAGTTTCTAGGCAGTCAAATCAAGCTTTGTTAAGAAGCTTTACTTTAGAGAAGATAATATTCCTGGAAACCTACCAGAGATTCAAAGTGGGTCTTATCCTCCTGGATATTGGATTTCTTATTTTAAAACAAAATCTTTGCTTGCTTGAAAAAAAAAAAGTCTTTCTAATATAGAAGGAAGCATACTGGCGTTTTTCTTCTCTGTTGCTTTATTTTCTAGATTACCTCTTAATTCTTTCCTGTACTAGCAAAACAGGAAATACTGAATAGCATTCACTTCTATTTGGTGCAAGGCTTCCCAGGAGAAGAGGACTTAGACCTTTGGAAGCGACTGGTCTCTTTCTTCCCATGAGACAATGCCTCTTTGTTGCATGGGGCTCTCTTAATCACCTGCATTTATGGTGGTTCCCTTGCTGCATGGCTTATATTTCACAGTTTTGGGTCCATCTGTTGTGAGGGGAAAGAATAGGATTGGCAAAGTTCTTGCTCAGGAAGGGCCACTTGGTGGAATTTACTTGCTACACTTCTAGTACACAAATTCTTTATTTCAATTCTCAGTCGTGGCTAAATACTTGTAAAGAAAAAATTGTTCTAATAATCTTTAGCTGTATCCTCCAGATAGTCTAGATTTTATGACTATTCAGCACAAATAAAAATGGCTGAAAGGGGCACATTGGTAGCTCTCAGTTGCTTAAGCATCTGACTCTTGATTCAGCTCTGGTCATAATCTCAGGGTCATGAGATCGAGCTTGTGTAGGGCTCCATACTCAGTGTGGAGTCTGCTTGAGGCTCTCCCTCCCTCTTCCTCTGCCCCCTCCCTGCTGTCATGTGTGTGTATGCACTCTCTTTAAAATACATACATACATACAATCTTTAAAAAATGGCTGACAAACTTCCTACTTTGTATGTAGCACAGAAGGAGACTTTAAGGAATCATGTCTGCTGTCAAGGGAGCCCTAAAATGTGGGGGTGCTGTTTGTTTCTACAGCAGAGAGTGTCTAGGTTTCCCTGAGAGCAGCATGCTATGAGGGGTAGAGGGAGAAGTGAGAACATCGCCTCTGAGGAAACATGCCAGATCAGTTCAAGTGCCTTTGAAATTCGGAAATAAACCTCTGACTGGGGGTCCCTGCAAAGGGACTCAGGAAAGCAGAACAATACTGGACTGGGATTCCATTCTTTGCTGTTACCAACCGAATATGTAACTTTGGCCAGTTCATAGAGTTGTTCTAAGCCTCAGTGTCCTCAGGTGTAAGAGTGGGTCTTTCTGTTAGAGTTCTTGGTCGACAAGGAGCAGAAACTAGCTGTCACCACCTTAAGCAGAAACAGATTGTTTGGAAGGTGCTGGGCTGCTCACGGAACCTGCAGAGGCTTGAGACCCAGGCTGGAAAAGGGCAGGAAGCAGAGCAGGTCTGTCTGAAGTCTGTGGAGCAGGAGTCCCTGCTGCAGTAGTGAAGGTCCCAGGACCCTGGGATCATAACCTGAGTTGAAGGCAGATGCTTAATCAACTGAGTAACCCAGGCACCCCTGGATATTTAGTTTAAAAGAAAAAAAAGCAATGGGCCTTTCTAGTCTTTCTATTCTGGAACAGTTTCTCTTCTGGAATACATGCTTTATTCAGTAGAGTTTCAATTTGACTGAAATTAATACACTTGCTACCAACTTCAAGTTTGAAATGTTTAATACAGTTTTAATTTTATCACAATAATATAAGTAAGGTGAAGAAGGCTCTAGGCTTGACATACTTGACATTTGAATCTAACTTTGCGGGATCCCTGGGTGGCGCAGCGGTTTGGCGCCTGCCTTTGGCCCAGGGTGTGATCCTGGAGACCCGGGATCGAATCCCACATCGGGCTCCCGGCATGGAGCCTGCTTCTCTCTCTGCCTGTCTCTCTTTCTCTCCCTCTCTCTGTGACTCATAAAAAAAAAAAAAAATGAATCGAACTTTGCAAGACAATTTACTAGGCGAGGAAAGTATTTGCTATGGTTTTTCAGGTCTATCTGGATATGTTTGTTGTTGCAGGGCAGTAATGAGCATCCCTAGGAGGGGCAAAATCCATGTTTGAAGTTGCATTTTTATTTTCTATTTTATTGAAATAGATTCTCTAGGTCAAAGTCCTTTCAACTTATATTTTCACTGTGCTGGCCATATATTTAGCCGTAATTACTAGGAATTATGATTTAGAAAATATTTATATGGAAATACACTGCCACTGAACACATCGGAGCCTTTTTGTGATTTTGAAAGTCAGAAGAAACTTAATTTAGAGAAGTACCAGTTTTAAGGAACCAAATTTTGCGTCACTCATTCAGTTTAGTGCATTTTAATCACTTGAAAGCTTAACCATTTCAGATCTTTCCTTTCCTTTCCTTTCCTTTCCTTTCCTTTCCTTTCCTTTCCTTTCCTTTCCTTTCCTTTCCTTCCCTTCCCTTCCCTTCCCTTCCCTTCCCTTCCCCTTCCCTCCTTCCCTCCTTCCCTCCTTCCCTCCTTCCCTCCTTCCCTCCTTCCCTCCTTCCCTCCTTCCCTCCTTCCCTCCTTCCCTCCTTCCTTCCTTCCTTCCTTCCTTCCTTCCTTCCTTCCTTCCTTCCTGTTTTTTAGAGAGAGTGAGAGCAAGCAAATATGCACATGACTGGGGGGGGGGGGATGGGGACAGAGGGAGAGAGAGAATCTCAAGCAGACTCCACACTGAGTGCAGAGCCTGACATGCAGCTCTCAGTCTTATGACCTGAGTTGAAATCAAGAGTCAAACACTTAACTGGCTGAACCCCTAGGTGCCCCCAGATCCTTTTCCTAATCTAAAAATGACAGAATAATTGTGTGCTGTTGCAAGGATGTTTTTCATCCACATATTCAGATTTTTTTTTATATTCAGATATTTTAATTAGCAAATATCAAGTAGACACAAAGTTTTTTTTTTTTTCATGCTAGGAGATGGGTGAGGATTGCAATAAAAAGCCACAATCTTGGCTTTACAGTCAAGTTTAGGAGACCATGGATTATCTGTGTTTCTATATATCTAGCACTCTCAAGCAGCACTACCCTTCCAATTATCAGTGACCAGGGTGAGCTGTGGAAATGGGGTTCTATTGTTTTCTATCAGATTCCCCAGGGAGTATCTCCCATAGGCACATACTGCCATGTGATGGAGAGCCCACATAATCCCCATGGGAATGATATGTCAGAGGTGGTTAGCTATAGCCCAAAGTTCATGTTCCTCTTTCTATAGTACACACTTGTCTCTGCTAAGTAGCTACCCAGCTGGGGCTAAATTTCCCAGCCCTTCTTGCATATAAGTATGGCCAAGTAACTATTTCTCACTAATAGAGCATGAATGGATATGATGTGTGTGTCACTTCCTGACCACAGTGTTTTAGAAGCAGGGATGCTTCTTTCATTCCGTGCTTCTTCTTTCCTCTTCTGCTGCCTGGATGCAGGTAACTATATTTGAATATGGTGGAGCCAAAGGATAGAACCATTGTGAAGAGTGCTACCTGTCAGTTAGGAACATCCACCTTATATTCTTACCTGAGCAAAAAATAAATTTATATTGTGCTCGAATTTTTGTACATTTGTAGGTCTATTTGTTACATCAACCAGCGTTATTCTATTATAGGAAATAGATTCCTTTGGGTAATCTCTGATCTTACTATTCTATGTTTATTGTATCTTTGAAACCTTTGTCAGTCTGAACTTACAGTGGAAAGAGACCAGTCTACATTTTCTGTGCCTATCAGATCTACAAGAGGACACAAATATATGATTAAAAATTGACACACTCCAGATTTATAAATCACCTTCCTAAATTTTTCTCCCCAAGATTTCACCCATTGAGAGACAGTATGGCATAGTGGTTAAGTGTGTAGGCTGTGGAGCCAGAACACGTGGGTGTTAATATTGCCTCCGTTGCTCACATTTCTGTGAACCTGGGCAAATTGCTTAACCTTTCTGTGTTTCTGTCTCTGCATCTGAAAAATAGGGGTAATAATACTACCTACCTCAGAGGGTTATGAGAATTCAATGAATTACAGTAATCCCCCCCATTTTTAAAAAAGATTTCATTTACTTATTCATGAAATACACACAGAGCGAGGCAGAGACATAGGCACAGGGAGAAGCAGGCTCCCTATGGGGAGCCTGATGAGGAACTTGATCCTGGAACTCTGGGATCGTGACCTGAGCCAAAGGCAGATGCTCAACCACTGAGCCACCCAGGTGTCCCTCCCTTTTATCCATATGATATAAGACCCCCACTAGATGCCTAAAACTGCAGATAGTTTATATACCATCTTTTTTCCTATACACATGATAAAGTTTAACTATAAATTTGGCACAGTAAGAGATTCACAATAATAACCAATAATAAAATAGAACTATTATAACAGTATACTATAATAAAAGTATGTGAATATGGTCCTTTTCCCTTTCTCAAGATATCTTATTGTACTGTATTCACCCTGCTTCTTCTTGTGATGATGTGAGATGATAAAATAACTAGGTGAGGAGATGAAGTGAGGTAAATGATGTGGGCGTTGTGCTAGTAGCTTTAGGCTACTAGTGACCTTCTGATGATGTGTCAGAAAAAGGATCATCTGCTACTAGACCACGGTTGACAGCAGGTATAACTGAAACTGCGAATAAGGGCTGGGTTTGGGGGTGGAGTGAGGACTACTGTGGTACAGCTAAGTGCTTACAGTGTTTTCTGGCTTGTGGTAAGCACACAATAAATGTCGTTTCTTATAATTTTTCAAGGACTTATAGTTATGATTTAGCCCAGGACTCCTAAGGACCTTTGCATTTGTGTTTAATTCTTTTATGTTAACATCAGGAGAATCCAGGAGGCTTTTACATGAATGGATGATGCCATTGTTAATGGGACAGAGGCATTAAATAATGAGCTGCAAACACTAGCAAACTTGTGGATTAGAGGATCTAAAAAGATAATAATGATGATGATGATATTTTATATTTTATAGTGTTTACTATGTGTTAGGCATTGTTTTAACTTCACATATAGTAGCTCATTTAATCATCACAACGACCCTGTGAAGTAGGTATGATCATTCTCCCTATTACAGATGGGGAAGTTGAGGCACAGCAAGGTTATATTACCCCAGGTCACACAACTAGTAAGTGGCAGAGTTGTTGCTTCAAATCCTGGTAGTCTGGCTGTAGAAGCCATGTGTGGGAAACTCCTGCTCATCTTTCTCATATAGTCAGGGGGCGCCTCTTTTGTCAAGTCTTTCCTGGTCTGTTCACACTGCTTTCTATGCCAGCCACCACAATATCTCAGACTATTTTGATTGCAGCTGGAGCCATGCTGTGTTGTAGTTATTCGTTCATGTTTCTGTGAGGTCCTTGTGTACACAGAATAGACTAATGCTTCTCAAACTTCAGTGTGCCAATGAATTGCTTGATGATCCTGTTAAATGCAGATTCCAGTACAGTAGGTGTAATAGTTAATTTTATGTGTCAGCGTGACTGGGCCATGGAGTATCTGGATATGTGATCAGGCACCATTTCTGGGTGTGTCTGTGAGGGTGTGATTAATATTTAAATTGGCACACCTAGTGAAGCAGAATGCCCTCCCTAATGCAGGCGGGTGCATTGGTGGTATAGTGGTGAGCATAGCTGCCTTCCTAATGCAGGCGGGCCGCATCCAAGGAGTTGAAGGCCAAAATAGAACAAAAAGGCTAGCCCTTCCCTAAGTAAGAGAGAGAGTTCTTCCTATCTAACTGCCTTCAAACTTGGCTTCTTCCTGCCTTAGACTTGAACTGAAACATCAGCTCTTCTTGGATCTTGAGCCTGCCACCCTTGGCCTAGAATTAAACCATTGACTGTCCAATTGCCAACTCATGCTGTAGGTATTGGGACTTGTCAGTGTCCATAACTGTGTTAGCCAGTTCTTTATAGTGTTTCTTTATGTGTGTGTGTCTATATATTTATTTATATCCATATCACCTATGTCTCTTTGTATCTCCTACCAGATCTGTTTTTCTGAAGAACTCTAAGATAGTAGGTCTGTGGTGGGGCCTGAGATTCTGCCTTTCTAAGAAGTTTCCAGATGATGCTGATGCTGCTAGGCAGTGGACCACATTTTGAGAACCAAAGCCCAGACTGTCACACTCACCTTTCTATTCTCATATTCTTAATATGGAGCGGGAACCCAGAAAATTTCTTTTGAATATTTTAAATGAAATATTCTTACCAGGTGAAATATTCTCTAAAGGGAAATTCAAGGAAATGGTGATAAGAAGTGATTTTGAAAACTTCGACTTTAATAAAGTCCAAACTTGACCTAAATTAAGAGAAAAGAGAAAGGAAAATCAGAAAAATGACAAATTGTAAGAGCTAACATCGAGGAAATGGAAAGTAAGATTAATGAGACTGATTGGGACCAATGGAATCAGTGGTTATGCATAGAAAAGATGAAATTAGTTTTAGCACTTGTGGTTTTAATAGCATGGATTTGAATCTATGCACTGCCTGTGTATCTTAATGTTATACAAAATTTAGTTCCACGCATTCATGCATCGAAAGTCATTATAATCATCTGTAAGGACGATAATGTATCCATGAAGTTTGAGCTTGATAACCTTCAGTTAGTTTCATGGGTCATTATTTTCTGCTGTGGAGCTGGTGTGGCTCATTGGCTGTGTTTCTTCTTGGAACTTAGTTCCTGAAGTTCGGCTACACTAATCAGCTCAACAATTCAGAGTTTAATTTTTGTATTGTGAGTGTTGACAACATGTTTCATCATTGAATTTGCTTGTTTTCTCCTAGTAACTAAGGTATATCTACCAGATTTGTAAACCTGTGACTCTTAAGATTAATATTACCTCATGAGGCACATACAAAATAAAAGTGCTAAAACAATAACAAAGAAAAACAGTAGGAGTAAGACACATACACAGACATACACATATAATCTAGGATGCTGTTGATTATAAGATATATCACTAAGGTATACTCTGGTAAAATTTAAATAAAGCACTATAATAATTATATTATTATGTTATAATGTCACATTTTAGAATATAATATGCATCCAAATTTCAGAGGTTTTAACATGCAAAATTTTTGCATTTTAGGATTTCTGAAATACATTGTGTATTTATATATGTGTGTGTCTATATTTATGGATGTATAAATAAATACATATACTTATTTATACATACCAATTAGATGTTGAAGACTAAACCCTGTATGAGAGGCTACAGATATTCTGAAGAGAATCTGCAGAAAATATTTCCTCTGGTTCTCTAGAGCTAGAACATGAGACCACTAGTGATAGTTTTAAATTCATTCACTCACTCATTCATTCATTCATTCATTCATTCAAACTAGGCTTCATGGTCAATGTGGGGCTTGAACTCACAACCCTGAGGTAAGGAGTCCCATGTTGTACTGAATGAGTCAGCCAGGCACCACTTAAGCTTATTTTAAATATTGGGAGTGATTGAAATAGAGTCCCACTCTAATGTTCCTAGGGCTTAAGCTATTTCCGGGTTTAAAAATAATACTTATTTTGACCTGTGACCTCTAGGTAGTAAAGAGGATTGTAATCCAAATAGAAGTTATTTGGTTATTCATATGAAATATATATGCTAGGATATGTCTTAATGCCATCTTAGTTTTTTTTTTTTTCCAGATAGTTTAGTACAGATTTGCTGCTTTTTAAAATCTTATTTGATCTGAGGTCTTGCTCTGACTCACCCTGTTAATCAAACCAAATTGCCATGGTTTTCATTGGTGTGACCTTGGTTCAAATTGCAGGGCAAGTTCAGAATTGCTTCATACATACAGAACTCCCAAAAGTTCAATAATGATCTGTAGGGTATATGGACTTTGTGACAAGTGGCCTGGACCTTATGTGAGAAACAATTAAAATTGCATCAATACTCACTAATGTCTTGCACTGAGGGATCAGAATTGTGAAAAAGCTATGAACCCCAGGAGCATGATGGATATTGTAGGGCAACCACAGTTGTCATGGAAAAGCTAATGATCATTATTTTTCATGGATGAAACTTTCACACTGCCAATAAAACCTTTCAAATGGGTGGACATGTGTCCCTTAGGAAACATGTCTAGGCATTGCTAAAATCTGTTCCCTCTCTTCCCTCTCCCCAAAGTCCCATTAAGAGATTGACTATTTAATGTTGAGGCTTGTTTTATTTCATGTTGATTTCTGTTGATATCTTACATTTGAATTAATAAAGTTAGCTTATTCACTGCTAAAGGAGGATATAGAAGAAGAGCATTAGGAACTACCAAGTTAGTAAGATAATAGGGGTTAATAATAATAAAATCTCATTTTCAGGACCATGGGCATTCTGCAGAATATTATTATGTGAAGTGTATTTTTTTTTTGTCTTAAAAAAAGAACCAACACTATTTCACTAATGATAGAGATGTAATAAGCTTGCACTTAACAGTGATTGAACGTTTCCTGTGAGCGGGGCACCAGCAACAGTCCTATGAGGTAGATTCTGTTACGAGACTGGTTTTATAGATGCAGACACTGAAGCAGAGGTATTTGATGACTTTTCTGAGAATCAGTCAAGGTCCTGGCAAGAAACACATTCCAATTGGGTAACTGGAAGAGAGTTTATTAAAAAAGGATTATTTACAAGAGTATTGGCAGGGTTTAGAGAAGCCAACACAGAGTTAGTAACCTCAGAAGTCATTTCCACCCTGGAATTGAGGAGATGGGGGAATGGAATAGTTCCTGGATTCCAAGCTATATGGAGAGGATTGCCTGAAAGGATCTGAAGATTTGGGGAGAGATGTGTTGTCAGGCTCAAAGGCTCCAAAGAAAGGGAGCTGGGGAATAGATACTTAACCTTACTCTCTTTCTGCTTTTGGATGTCCTTTTGATGCCTTCTATTGGCTGAATCCCACTGGAAGTCAGAGGGCAAAAAAGTCCATTGGTACAGTCCCTATGGTTCAGCCCTCTGGGGCACAGAGTAGGAAGGATTATGGTCTAATGAATACCTATGCTCCTAAATACTGCCTCATACTAGGTGTCCTCAGATTACCTTCAGAATGAATCTAGGATTTAAAAAAAATTCCATAGAAATGTCTTAGGAGGCCCAAACATCATTTGCTCATTCTTTATTATTTACTTAACATTTCATTAAGCTTCCATTTCTAGTATTACAGAGTTCTGGAAGAACATTTTGTCTTTCTTTCCCTGGATTGCATGAAGTTCAGATTTATCTTTGGCTCTCAATGACTATGTGTTTTGTTATTTCACTATCCCTGTGTGGAGTGTTCTTTTATTTTTGGAAGTGATTCTCCAATAATTATTTTAGTTGAGAAGAAGAAGTTCTTATCTTAAAGTGGTCTTTAAACCAGGTAGATTTGGAAGTATTTTGTAGTGTCAAGAAAGTACGTTTCCAAAAGAGACAAGAAATTGCCTTTTAATGTGTATGTCAAAAAGCCAAATTGTTGGAGAAAATAATTCTTGTGAACAGGCAGATAAATGAATCTGCAGAATTATATGTTTTTATACTGAAATGTAGTTATTTCCATAGATCTTGATTCATAAGGATTAATTATACAGTTGTATTTTTCCAAAGTCTATTTGAATTATGCATAGCAACAGTATAATAAACTTCTAACTTCTTTTTGTAAAAATTTATTTGAGAGAGAGCAAGCGAGCACAAGCAGGTGGGGATGGGGAGAGGGAAAAGCAGACTGTGTTGAGCAGGGAGCCCGACATGGGGCTCAATCTCAGAACCTGAGATCACAACCTGAGCTGAAGGCAGACACTTAACTGAGACACCAGGCACCTCAGCTTCTAACTTCTTATTTAAATATTTCACAGTTTTCTTTCACAAATCATCAATGTGCAGTGCCTTAAATAAAAATGAGTAGATTCAGTTTCCCATTTTTATATTCACTTGCTACAAGATACATATATATATATATATATATATATATATATATATAAGATTTAATTATTTATTCATGAGAGACACAGAGAGAAGGCAGAGACATAGGCAGAGGGAGAAAGAAGCAGGTTCCCTGCAGAGAGATGTGGGACTCGAACCCAGGACTCCAGTGTCATGACTTGAGCCAAAGGCAGATGCTCAGCCACTGAGCCACCCAGGTGCCCCATATTTTGGAAATGTATTAGACTTTATCAGTTACAATGATTTTTTGTTGTTGTTGTTGAAAAAAGTATAATGAAGAGTTTACAAGTTAAACCTGGTTGGTATTGTGATAATGTTTTGACCAAAGCAAGCTATTCTTACTAAGTTTGTGGGACCAGGTGAGTTGGAGACCTCTACTCTTCTGCCATCTTGCCCTGATCTCGCAGGCTATTCTCTGTAGGGAGTGGAGAGAAACCTATACAGCTTCATGGGGCATGGACCCACACAAGTATTCTCCAGGATTCTGAAGTACCTGGGTAGTCATAAGAACGCAAAGGGAATGGGGAAAGGAACATGTTACAAAACCAGAAAAGCAGCAAAAGTGGACCAGAGGGATCTTGTACTAGGTACAGGATTCACTAGATATACTAATAATTTCCAGAACGATAAAAAAGGAATAGGTCTTAGATAATTATTTTGCAACATATGCCATACCTGATATATTTTTTAAAGTCCCAAATTAATTGAAAGCATGAGTGAGTTCTCAGGGGGGAAATTATTTTATTTTCTGGGAAAATATTCACTACTAGGAAAGGTAGTTGTGGTTTATTAAGTTGGTGTGTATTTGGAAGCTGTCTCCTATTAAAAATTTTATAAGTATGACATGTTTCTTTTTTTTTTTAATTTTGCTTCAGACCTATCTAATTCTCTTGATATTACAAATTTCACTGTGTGATGCAAAACTCAACCTGACAAGTGGCACTTGAGTTCTGTGGGCTCTTCATATTTCCCCAAGGGGCTTCACTGACTTCATAAAGTAAATCTTAGCTCATTAAAACTCTCTGGTCATACTTGAGCCTGAGTCTATGTGTATCTCTCTTAAGTATGACATTTCAGTCAAAGTCTTGATAATATAAACAATGTTTTTAATGATGTCTTGTTACAAGAAGAGATTCTTATTGAACTTATGCAAATAACTGTAATTGATTTCCCTTTTGACAGATTCTTTTGGTTTCTCTGAAGTCAGCTATTATTGCAGCTACTGTAGCAATGGGTTGATTAATCATAGCTGCAAGGACAGATACTTAAGTTCTGTACCCTGCCCTGGGGGCTTACTATAAGAAAGGGTCTTTAATCCCATGGCATCCTACAGTTGTAACACCCAAGTTACTGTACCTTTTTAGCTCTTTTGCTTCCCTACAGTTTTAGATAGGATATCTAACAATTCCTTAGGAATATTAAGGGTATTTTCATACTAACACATTGGTCTGAAATGCTCAAGAAACCTGGCCAAGTCTCCCCACCTGGAGGTAGCTGGCCAGCTGGGGATTTCTTCTGCAGGCAATGGGCTTCACCTCATGGACAGTAGGATTTCCCCCAAGGATAGTGGACTTTCCCCTAACATGGCCCTTTTATTCATGCTTGTTTCATTTCAGTCTCCTGGCTGGCTCTCCAGTTGTCAGAAGGTGGAGGAGGGATAGTAATATATCTTCCAAACTGAGATGGCACTTTGAGACTAAAAAACAAAGCAAGCCACTCCATACCATTTACACAGCATTTTATTCAGGATACTGACAAGAGGGATCCAACAGATCCAGGAGCTATATAGAGTAGTAGGAACACTTCTGGCCATAGCATTTTATGTCATCTGCCATTTTAAGGAAACATTTTTAAATTTGGTACTTATCTTCTATTCTCCAACTAACTAAATAGGATAATTAGAAGTTCAATACCCTCATTCCAAAGAATCCTGTAATTTAAAGAAAAGATTCATGGTATAATTTTGTTACTAGTTACTCCCTGGGCATTAAAGTGCACGTTTATATGGCATTAATTAATTCAAAATGATCAGGGAGAAAGGAACATAAATGTGAAGAGTTAGGAGCCACTATCAATTGGAGATCAGTCAGAAACGTACACATACCTTAAGGCACAGTGTGAGGCAAGAGGAAAACCAGATTGGATTTACAAAAATTCTATTCACAGACATATCTTCTTAAGCATACTTGGGCTGGTTTTGTGTAATGCTGTCGCTGGCCACCTCTCTTCATCTTGGTATTTTTTTTTCCTATGGCTGATTCCACAAACTGTTGTTGTCAGTAATAGGAAGGCAGCTTTCAATGACAGCACTACAAGGATCCTCTCCTTGGCTAGGAAGTCTACCCCTAAGATAGTCACAGATGCCTTTATAATTTCAAGTCAGCATTCAGTATTGACAGCCTGTGTAGTAGAAAAGTAATGATGTACTTATATATAATCTATATGTGTGAAATTTCTGCATAGGGTTCTCTATAGACAAGTTCAGTATTGTATTTGCAACTTAATATTTCTTATATTTTATTGATTTATAACTAATACAGAGGCTTTATATGACCTTATTTCTTTTTTATTACAATCACCCCTCTTTAGGTCATTATAATATATGACCATGGAATGAGGAATGGAACTGGCCCTCACATTTTTGAACTCCCTTTGCTTATTAAGTATCACAAAGGAAGACAAGGACAACAAAAGAAAGATAAAGATGGAAATATTTTTTGACTTTTAAAAAAAATAGGTGAAATAACTCAACATTAAAATAGGTAGTCATTGGTTCACCAAATGTTATGTTCCAAAGACAGTCTGCCTATTTGACTTTCCCCCCGAGCTAGCTCATCAACATCTCAGTATATATCCTAAATGGAACCCTGCATGTTCTTCTCTGAACCTACCCCCCATTTTGAATTTCCCCCATTTCCACAAGTGGGACTCCTATCTACTCAACTATTCATGCTGCTCTATGAGTTGTTCTTGATGTACCTCACACACATTCTACAAGCAAGTCCTGTTGAGACGTACATACAAGCAAATCCTACTGATTTCAGAATGTCTTGAATCCATCTGCTTTATCCATGGACGTTGATTGTCACTTTCGTAGTACATTATTTTTTTCACCTGGACTACAGCATTAGCATACTAACTGGCCTCATGTCTTTGACTTGTGTCTCCTGGCATTATTATCCACCGAGAGATAGGAATGATTTAAGAAAAAAAATTTTATCAGGCCATTTCTGCCCACTGGTTATAATTCATCAATAGCTTCCCTTTGTACTTGGAGCAAAATCCAAAATCTGTATAATGGGCTACAAAGTCTTTTTTTTAATTGAAGTTAGATTTGCCAACATATAGTATAACACCCAGTGCTCATCCCATCAAGTGCCCCCCTCAGTGCCCATCACCCAGTCATCCCATCCCCCCACCCGCCTCCCCTTCCACTACCCCTTGTTCATTTCCCAGAGTTAGGAGTCTCTCATGTTTTGTTACCCTTTCTAATTTTTCCCACTCATTTTCCCTCCTTTCCCCTATAATCCCTTTCACTATTTCTTATATTCCCTGTATGAGTGAAACTATATGATTGTACTTCCCCAATTGACTTACTTCACTCAGCATAATACCCTCCAGTTCCATCTATGTCTAAATAAATGGTGGGTATTCCTTGCTTTTAATGGCTGAGTAATATTCCATTGTATATTTAGACCATATCTTCTTTATCTATTCATCTGTTGAAGGACATCGTGGCTCCTTTCACAGTTTGGCTATTGTGAACATTGCTGCTATAAACATTGGGGTGCAGGTGTCCCGGTGTTTCACTGCAAATACCCAGTAGTGCAATTGCTGGGTTGTAGGGTAGCTCTGTTTTTAACTCTTTGAGGAACCTCCACACAGTTTTCCGGAGTGGCTACAAAGTTTTGCATGATATGACTTCTATCTACATCTTCATCTACTTGGTTTCTATTCTTTAGCCAACACTGACCAGTTTGTTGAACACATTGTGTACTCTCTGACTCAGGGCTCTGCTGGATCTCTGCATGCCCAGTATTCACATGGCTCTCTGCATTCCATCCTGTAGGTCTGGGCTCCGATGTTACCTCTTCATCAGGGCCTTGTCTAATAGGTTTCTCTTGTTATTCTCTTTCTCAGTTTCTTGCTTGTTTCATTTGTAACACATAATACAAATTTGTAATCTTTTAAAATTTGTCTGTTTGCTTATGTATTTCTCTCTTCCCATATGTAAATTCCTTGAGAACAGTTACTCTTTTTTTTTTTTCTTTAAAGATTTTTAGGTATTATTCATGAGAGACACAGAAAGAGAGGCAGAGACATAGGCAGAAGGAGAAGCAGGCTCCCCATGGGGAGCCTGATTCAAGACTTGATCCCAGGACTCTGGGATCACAACGTGAGCTGAAGGCAGATGCTGAACCACTGAGCCATCCAGGTGTCCCAAGACAGTTATTCTTTTTTTTTTAATAATAAATTTATTTTTTATTGGTGTTCAATTTGCCAACATACAGAATAACACCCAGTGCTCATCCCGCCAAGTGCCCCCATCAGTGCCCGCCACCCAGTCACCCCCACCCCCCGCCCTCCTCCCCTTCCACCACCCCTAGTTCATTTCCCAGAGTTAGGAGTCTTCCATGTTCTCCAAGACAATTACTCTTAAACAAGTTCCTTGCTTAGTGCCTTGCACACAGTAGGTAATCAGTAAATACTTGTTAAGTGAATCATCTTAGAAATCAGTGCCTCACAGAAATGTTAGAAATAATAGTTGATTTTCTAGGCTCCCACCCCATAAACGCTTACTTATTTCAAGGATGTAATTTATCCATGACTCTCGGATTAGCAGCTTGAGTTATGGGTTCTATGGGTTCATAGAAGGGGCTATGAAGTGGGATTCAGGAAAAGAAGGAATAATTTGCTCTCATTTTCTTACATACAGATCTAGCTGTAGGCAAAGTATGAAACTGAGAATGTTTGTTTTCAGCATCTTTATACTTCCTTTCCTGTAGCCTTTTAAACTTTATTTCAACTGTTGTAAGGGACAGAGATCCATTTAGGAAAGGCCAAGAAAAAGGAAATCAGATAATGGGTAGCCAGGGATAAGGACTAGAGCTTATAGAAATAGGAACCGGGAAGCCACTGAGACGTACAAGATATCCCCAAATGGCACGACTGATAAAGTGAGAGGAGAATAAGGGGAGATAGGGGCCAAAGGAAGAGATTCAGAGAACAGAAGTGGTTAGTAGTGTATGGAGTTGCAGAATGGTCAGGTAAAGATGTAGACTGCAATTTGGCATTTATTTATTAGGAATCCCAGGAAGGGATAGTGAAAAAGTGTGAGGACATGGGTCTGTGTCTGAAAGGTAGAGCTTGAGGGGCAAGACGTGGCTGTATTGGACCAGAGAAATAGGGAGGGTTCTGCTATATTGTTCAAAGAAGTCTGGACTTTCCCCATAGGCAGTGGGGAACCATTGAAGACAATTTGACATTATGAGTGGGATATAGAGTAAGGTTGGCAGTGGGGGTTCTGGGATACACAGTAGCAGGCAGTCACCTCCCAAGTTTACCTAGAGTGGACCCTGCACAAAGGAGTCTCATTTAAGTCAGCTTGAATACTTTGTTAGCAGCTGTTGGAAAAGGTTTGTTGAAGGAGATTGAAACTCTTGGCTTAAATGAGGGTTCTGGATTATTTATGGATTTAATTTATCCCTGTGATCCATGTCCCCAGTTGACACAGGCTATCAAGAGTTAGCTGCATTCTTTTCTCCTTGAAAAAGTAGGAAGAATATTTAATCATAACTGAGTTGCACTAATACAGATTTTAATAAAACTGGGCTGAGCTAGGACTGGGAAGTTGCATAAGTGATTGGAGGTAAATGGTCCTCTGGGTGCACTCTGCACTGGCATAATTCTTAGGACTGAAATATAGTATTTAATCCAAGGAGCTCACAGGGTTTTCATAAATGCAGTTTAATTTAAAGTTCATGGAAGTACTAACAGTACATAAACAAAATTGTCTGGGAATTTTAAGCCTCTCTATGACTTGGATAAAGCTTAGAAGAAAATCTGTGATAAATTTGATAGCATACTCATTTACATTAGTTTAACTTCCATGGAAGTCAAGGTAAAGACTATTGACTGGATCATTCCCCTACTTTTACGTACTCAGCCTTTCTTTGAGGGTAAGTAAGAGGGCCTGAAAAATTATTGCCGCTTCTAGGGCTTAGAGATCATCTTGTATAGCTTCTCCATTTTGCAACAAGGAAACTGAGGATCATAGAGGGGAAATGACTTGTCCCAGGTGCCTGTTTCATGGCAGAGCTAGGAAAAGAACTGAGTTTAGGGTACTTGCTATCGGGCAAAACCTACGTTACTACTAATGCTAGCAATAAAAAAGCAGGACCAGTAAAATCCTACCAACCCTCCTGCTCTAGATGTCTCTAACCGTGCCAGAGTTTTCTTTCCAAAAAGCCATTCCTGCTATGTAAAAGTCTTCAGTGGCTCCCCACTGCCTATGGGGCAAAGTCCAGACTTCTATGAATAACAGCCAGAACTCTCCCTATTTCTCTGGTCTATTGTAGCCACCTCTTGCCCCTCGAGCTCTACATTTCAGACAGCATCGATGTGCAGTCACAGACTCACGTACTCACACTTTTTCACTATCTCTTCCTGGGATTCCTACTGTCCCAGTGCTTAACAATGCCCACTTATCTTCCAGACTCAGCCTAAGCACCACTACCTCCCACACCTCCTAGGTGGTTGCATTTCTGTTAGAATATGTGCCACGTTGGTGGTCATTTACTTGTATGGATGACCATTCCCCTAGGGGATCCTTGAGTTCAGAGAGAATATCTTACCATGTTTACATCCCGAGTGCACAGTGCCTAGAATGTAAAGGTGCTCAGTAAACCCTTTTGGAATTGAACAACAGCAACCAAAAATTTAGATAGTCATGAGCCCCTAATAGAAAATTAAGTAAGATTATCCATGAGCCCTTACCAGTTTGAAATTCCCCTACTTTGTCCACCTTTTTCATCTGTTCACTATAACTTGATGGAGAATTTGTTTGACTTGCTATTCCCCAGGGATACTGTCTGCAGCATTTGCTCCCACTGTGCCTTGCTCAGTGGCATTGTCCCTGCTTGGCAAGCCCATCCTCCTTGTTTATTTAGAAATTACTGACTACCTATATATCTGATATTGTGCTGGGCTCTTCACCTATCTAAATAGGACTCCACTATTCAGGCTCCCCAAGTCTTACTCACACTTGTGTCTTTTTCTGACCAATGGTCTCAGCCTTTTTTTTTTTTTTTACTACATTAGCACTTCCTATAGGTACTGCATAATTCATCTATAATAATATATACTACCTTCAATGGTTTTTTCATTCTAGGCATATTGCATACCTACCCAACTAAAAGTATAGCATCCTTTTTCTTTTAAATTTATTTATTCATGAGAAACACAGACACAGAGAGGCAGAGACATAGGCAGAAGGAGAAGCAGTCTGCATGCAGGGAGCCCGATGTAGGACTTGATCCTGGGACTCCAGGATTATGCCCTGAGCCAAAGGCAGACACTTAACTGCTGAGCCACCCAGGTGTCCCAAAGTATAGGATTCTTGAGGGTAGGAACTGTATCTTCAGTGCCTAACTTTAGGAAGTACCTTAATAAATGTTGGCCAATGATTGAGAGGACTAGGGGAACTATTTTCTAGTGAAACTGAAAATTTTTTCAGTGTAGCTTTTATTATTTTATATTTTAAATATTTTGCTTAAATGTTTCCTTTACTGCATAGATTCGAGCAAGGGTTGGTCTAGTAGCAGTCAGTATTAAGTTTTTCACTGAGTACCCAGAACTGTGTAGGAGCTATTTTTATTTTTTTATTGAAATATAATTGACAAACAACATTATATTAGTTTCAGGTGTATAGTATAATGATTTGATATTTATATATATTGTGAAAATAATCACTACAATAAGTCTAGTTAACATATAGCACCATACATGTTACAATTTTTTTTCTTGTGGTAAAAACTTTCAAGATCTACTCTCTTAGCAACTTTCCAATATGCAATACAGTGTTACTAACTATAGTCATTATGCTGTACATTACATCTCCATGAATTATTTATTTTATAGTTGGAAGTTTGTACTTTTTAACCACCTTCACCTGTTCTCTCCACCGACTCTGGCAACTGTTAATCTGTTCTGTGTATCTCTGAGCTCCGGGTTTTTGTTTTGTTTTGTTTCCTTTTATTTAGATTCCACATATAATAGTGAGATCATACAGTATTTGTCTTTCTGTGTTTGACTTATTTCACTTAGCATAATATCCTCAAGGTCCATCCATGTTGTTATAAATGACAGGGTTTCCTTCTTTTTTTATTTATTATTATTTTTTTAATAATAAATTTATTTTTTACTGGTGTTCAATTTGCCAACATACAGAAAAACACCCAGTGCTCATCCCGTCAAGTGCCCCTCTCATTGCCCGTCACCCAGTCACCCCCACCCCCCGCCCACCTCCCCTTCCACCACCCCTAGTTCGTTTCCCAGAGTTAGGAGTCTTTAAGTTCTGTCTCCCTTTCTGATATTTCCTACCCATTTCTTCTCCCTTCCTTCTATTCTCTTTCACTATTATTTATATTTCCCAAATGAATGAGAACATATAATGTTTGTCCTTCTCCGATTGACTTATTTCACTCAGCATAATACCCTCCAGTTCCATTTGTTGAAGCAAATGGTGGGTATTTGTCATTTCTAATGGCTGAGTAATATTCCATTGTATAAATAAACCACATCTTCTTTTTCCATTCATCTTTCGATGGACACCGAGGCTCCTTCCACAGTTTGGCTATTGTGGCCATTGCTGCTAGAAACATCGGGGTGCAGGTGTCCCGGCGTTTCATTGCATCTGTATCTTTGGGGTAAATCCCCAACAGTGCAATTGCTGGGTCGTAGGGCAGGTCTATTTTTAACTCTTTGAGGAACCTCCACACAGTTTTCCAGAGTGGCTGCACCAGTTCACATTCCCACCAACAGTGCAGGAGGGTTCCCTTTTCTCCGCATCCTCTCCAACATTTGTGGTTTCCTGCCTTGTTAATTGTCCCCATTCTCACTGGTGTGAGGTGGGATCTCATTGTGGTTTGGATTTGTATTTCCCTGATGGCAAGTGATGCAGAGCATTTTCTCATGTGCATGTTGGCCATGTCTATGTCTTCCTCTGTGAGATTTCTGTTCATGTCTTTTGCCCATTTCATGATTGGATTGTTTGTTTCTTTGGTGTTGAGTTTAAGTTCTTTATAGATCTTGGAAACTAGCCCTTTATCTGATATGTCATTTGCAAATATCTTCTCCCATTCTGTAAGTTGTCTTTTCATTTTGTTGACTGTATCCTTTGCTGTGCAAAAGCTTCTTAGCTTGGTGAAGTCCCAATAGTTCATTTTTGCTTTTGTTTCTTTTGCCTTCGTGGATGTATCTTACAAGAATTTACTGTGGCTAAGTTCAAAAAGGGTGTTGCCTGTGTTCTCCTCTAGGATTTTGATGGAATCTTGTCTCACATTTAGATCTTTCATCCATTTTGAGTTTATCTTTGTGTCTGGTGCAAGAGAGTGGTCTAGTTTCATTCTTCTGCATGTGGATGTCCAATTTTCCCAGCACTATTTATTGAAGAGACTGTCTTTCTTCCAGTGGATGGTCTTTCCTCCTTTATTGAATATTAGTTGACCATAAAGTTCAGGGTCCACTTCTGGGTTCTCTATTCTGTTCCATTGATCTATGTGTCTGTTTTTGTGCCAGTCCCACACTGTCTTGATGACCACAGCTTTGTAGTACAACCTGAAATCTGGCATTGTGATGCCCCCAGCTATGGTTTTCTTTTTTAAAATTCCCCTGGCTATTTGGGGTCTTTTCTGATTCCACACAAATCTTAAAATAATTTGTTCTAACTCTCTGAAGAAATTCCATGGTATTTTGATAGGGATTGCATTAAACGTGTAAATTGCCCTGGGTAACATTGACATTTTCACGATATTAATTCTGCCAATCCATGAGCATGGAATATTTTTCCATCTCTTTGTGTCTTCCTCAATTTCTTTCAGAAGTGTTCTATAGTTTTTAGGGTATAGGTCCTTTACCTCTTTGGTTAGGTTTATTCCGAGGTATCTTATGCTTTTGGGTGCAATTGTAAATGGGATTGACTCCTTAATTTCTCTTTCTTCAGTCTCATTGTTAGTGTATAGAAATGCCACTGGCTTCTGGGCATTGATTTTGTATCCTGCCATGCTGCCAAATTGCTGTATGAGTTCTAGCAATCTTGGGGTGGAGGCTTTTGGGTTTTCTATGTAGAGTATCATGTCATCGGCGAAGAGGGAGAGTTTGATTTCTTCTTTGCCAATTTGAATGCCTTTATTGTCTTTTTGTTGTCTGATTGCTGAGGTTAGGACTTCCAGTACTATGTTGAATAGCAGTGGTGAGAGTGGACATCCCTGTCTTGTTCCTGATCTTAGGGGAAAGGCTCCCAGTGCTTCCCCATTGAGAATTATATTTGCTGTGGGCTCTTCATAGATGGCTTTTAAGATGTTGAGGAATGTTCCCTCTATCCCTACACTCTGAAGAGTTTTGATCAGGAATGGATGCTGTATTTTGTCAATGCTTTCTCTGCATCTAATGAGAGGATCATAGGGTTCTTGGTTTTTCTCTTGCTGATATGATGAATCACATTGATTGTTTTACGAGTGTTGAACCAGCCTTGTGTCCCGGGAATAAATCCTACTTGGTCATGGTGAATAATTTTCTTAATGTACTGTTGGATCCTATTGGCTAGTATCTTGTTGAGAATTTTTGCATCCATGTTCATCAGGGATATTGGTCTATAATTCTCCTTTTTGGTGGGGTCTTTGTCTGGTTTTGGAATTAAGGTGATGCTGGCCTCATAGAACGAATTTGGAAGTATTCCATCTCTTTCTATCTTTCCAAACAGCTTTAGTAGAATAGGTATGGTTTCTTCTCTAAACGTTTGATAGAATTCCCCTGGGAAGCCATCTGGCCCTGGGCTTTTGTGTCTTGGGAGATTTTTGATGACTGCTTCAATTTCCTCTCTGGTTATTGGCCTGTTCAGGTTTTCTATTTCTTCCTGTTCCAGTTTTGGTAGTTTCTGGCTTTCCAGAAATACGTCCATTTCTTCTAGATTGCCTAATTTATTGGCATATAGCAGTTCATAATATGTTTTTAAAATCGTTTGTATTTCCTTGGTGTTGGTAGTGATCTCTCCTTTCTCATTCATGATTGTATTAATTTGAGTCTTCTCTCTCTTCTTTTTCATAAGGTGGCTAATGGTTTATCTATCTTATTAATTCTTTCAAAGAACCAACTCCTGGTTTTGTTGATCTGTTCCACAGTTCTTCTCATTTCGATTTCGTTGAGTTCTTCTCGAATCTTTATTAACTCTCTTCTTCTGCTGGGTGTAGGATCTATTTGCTGTTTTTTTCTCTAGCTCCTTTATGTGTAAGGTTAGCTTTTGTATTTGAGTTCTTTCCAGTTTTTGAATGGATGCTTGTATTGCGGTGTATTTCCCCCTCAGGACTGCTTTTGCTGCATCCCAAAGATTTTGAACAGTTGTATCTTCATTCTCATTAGTTTCCATGAATCTTTTTAATTCTTCCTTAATTTCCTGGTTGACCCTTTCATCTTTTAGCAGGATGGTCCTTAACCTCCACGTGTTTGAGGTCCTTCCAAACTTCTTGTTGTGATTTAGTTCTAATTTCAAGGCATTATGGTCTGAGAATATGCAGGGGATGATACCAATCTTTTGGTACGGGTTCAGACCCGATTTGTGACCCAGTATGTGGTCTATTCTGGAGAAAGTTCCATGTGCACTTGAGAAGAATGTGTATTCAGTTGAGTTTGGATGTAAAGATCTGTAGATATCTGTGAAATCCATCTGGTCCAGTGTATCATTTAAAGCTCTAGTTTCTTTGGAGATGTTGTGTTTAGAAGACCTATCGAGGGTAGAAAG
Source organism: Canis lupus baileyi (assembly GCF_048164855.1). Classification (NCBI taxonomy): domain Eukaryota; kingdom Metazoa; phylum Chordata; class Mammalia; order Carnivora; family Canidae; genus Canis; species Canis lupus. The sequence continues at coordinate 6,047,216 of NC_132870.1, read as the reverse complement.
AGCTAGATTGAAGTCACCAAGTATAAGTGTATTATTATCTAAGTATGTCTTAACTTTGGTTATTAATTGATTTAAATATTTGGGAGCTCCCACATTCGGGGCATATATATTGAGGATTGTTAAGTCCTCTTGTTGAATAGATCCTTTAAGTATGTTATAGTGTCCCTCTTCATCTCTCACTCCAGTCTTCGGGGTAAATTTTAGTTTATTTGATATAAGGATGGCTACCCCTGCTTTCTTTTGAGGACCATTTGAATGGTAAATGGTTCTCCAACCTTTTATTTTCAGGCTGTAGGTGTCCTTCTGTCTAAAATGAGTATCTTGTAGACAGCAAATAGATGGGTCCTGCTTTTTTATCCAGTCTGAAACCCTGCACCTTTTGATGGGGTCGTTAAGCCGGTTCATGTTCAGAGTTACTATTGAAAGATATGAGTTTAGTTTATCTATTCAGTCCTTGTTTTTGTGGATTGTCCCACTGGACTTCTTCTTAAAGGGTAATTTTAAGAGTCCCCCTTAAAATTTCTTGCATAGCTGGTTTGGAGGTCACATATTCTTTCAGTTCCTGCCTGTCTTGGAAGCTCTTTATCTCTCCTTCCATTCTGAATGAGAGCCTTGCTGGATAAAGTATTCTTGGTTGCATGGTCTTCTCACTTAGGACCCTGAATATATCCTGCCAGCCCTTCCTGGCCTGCCAGGTCTCTGTGGAGAGGTCAGCTGTTACCCTAATACTCCTTCTCATAAAATTCAGGGATTTCTTATCTCTTGCTGCTTTAAGGATCTTCTCTTTATCTTTGGAATTTGCAAGCTTAACTATTAAATGTCGAGGTGTTGAATGGTTTTTATTGATTTTACGGGGGGATCTCTCTATTTCCTGGATCTGAATGCCTGTTTCCCTTCCCAGATTAGGAAAGTTTTCAGCTATGATTTGTTCAAATACATATTCTGGCCCTCTGTCTCTTTCGGCGCCCTCGGGAACCCCAATTAAATGTAGGTTTTTCTTCCTCAGGCTGTTATTTATTTCCCTTAATCTATCCTCATGGTCTTTTAATTGTTTGTCTCTTTTTTCCTCAGTTTCCCTCTTTGCCATCAACTTGTTTTCTATGTCACTCACTTGTTCTTCCACCTCGTTAACCCTCGTCGTTAGGACTTCTAGTTTGGATAGCATCTTATTCAATTGATTTTTAATTTCTGTCTGATTAGATCTAAATTCTGCAGTCATGAAGTCTCTTGAGTCCTTTATGCTTTTTCTAGATCCACCAGTAGCTTTATAATATAACCAGTAGCTTTCTGACATTGAATTGTAATCCAAATTTTGTAACTCTGTGGGAGAGAGGACTGTTTCTGATTCTTTCTTTTGAGGTGAGGTTTTCCTTCTAGTCATTTTGTTCAGTGGAGAGTGGCCAAAAACAAGTTGTATTGGGAAAAGGGGAAAAAGAGAGGACAGAAAGAAGGAAAGAAAAGAGAAAAAGAAAAAAGGAAGAAAAAAGAAAAAAAGAGAAGAAAAAGAGAAAGAAAAAAAGGGGTGGGGGAAGCAAACAAATCAAAAAGCAAAAAAAAAAAAAAAAACAAAAAACAAAAAAAAACAAAACAAAACAAGCAAACAAACAAAAACACGGGGGAGTATCTTCTGATTCTCTATACTTTAATTAAGTCCCTTGATTTCCCCTGGAACTTGTCCGTCTAGTTGGTCTTCTGGGGGAGGGGCCTGTTGTGCTGATTTTCAGGTGTTAGCACTTGGGGGAGCTGCTGTGCCCCTGCCTGGTCCAGGGCTCAGTGGGGGTTGTTTACCCCGTGAGGCCCCAGGAGGAACAGCCGCAGTGGCGGGGCCAGCTCTGCAGCCCTGGAGTCAGCTCCCGCAGTAGCTCCAGAGCTCTCGGTCTGCAGGGCCTGGAGGCTCCGGGGCGGGGCCGCTGATCTGCTCAGCTGGGGCAGGAGCGTCCTTGCTGTCCTGGGCCCTCCCGGCCTCTGCCTGTCCCGGGGGAGGCCGGATCCTGGGCTGTGTCCCGGCGCCCTGTGCTCCGGAGCCTACGCTGGTGGATTCGCGCTCCCGCCCCGCAGGCCCCTCCGCGGAGCCGCCCCCGAGCCCCCCCGAGCTGCTCCCGCCCAGTAGCCCCCTCCGAGGAGCCCCCCCGAGGCCACCCCCGAGCTGCTCCCGCCCCGCAGCCCCCTCCGCGGAGCCGCCCCCGAGCCCCCCGAGCCCCCCGAGCTGCTCCCGCCTCGCAGCCCCCTCCGCGGAGCCGCCCCCGAGTCCCCCCGAGCTGCTCCCGCCCCGCAGCCCCCTCCGCGGAGCCGCCCCCGAGCCCCCCCGAGCTGCTCCGGGTCCCGCCGTGCGCGCTGCAGCCCTTAGGGAGCTCGGCGCATCTCCCGGGGCGCAGGTGTCTGTTAGTGTCCCCGGGAGCCCGAGCGCATCCCCGCCCTCCTGGGTCCTGCTCCACCTCCCCGCGAGCCCCTTTCCGCCCGGGAAGGTCGGTGCAGCTCCTGCGTCTCCGGGACGGGGCTCTCCTGTCCTGGGGACACTCGCCCCGGCCTCAGCCCGGCTCCTCCCTTGGAGGCCTTTTGTGTCTTTATTTCTTTTTCCCCGTCTTCCTACCTGGATAGAAGCGCGACCTCTTCTCACTGTAGCATTCCAGCTGGTCTCTCTTTAAATCTCAGGCCGAATTTGTAGATTTTCAGGATGATTTGAAGGTTATCTAGGTAATTTGGTGGGGACAGGTGACTTGGGGACCCTACTCTTCTGCCATCTTGTGTGTCCACTCCTTCTTTTATGACTGGATAATATTACTATATATAGGTGTGTGTGTGTATCTATATCTATATCTCACATTATCTTTATTCATTTAGACTCTGTGTTTTTGCTCCTGGAATCAGCTGAGCATGTTTGTGATGATGCTGTGTGTAGAGGCGGGTCAGGCTGGCTGTGGTCAGGGATTCTGGGATTGAAGAGTGACTTTTGGGAACATAATTGCCTGAGTTCATTAAAAGTAAATATCTCCCAGGTGGGAAGGCTAGATCATGTGAAGATTTTCTCAAATTGCAGTGATTTATAGACTTAATACAATAACAATTAAAATCTCATTGGGATGGAGAGAAGAGTTTATATGAAGGAATGAAATTTACAAAGGAGATTCTGTAAAAGTATATTTGAGAGGCTATTTCTGTTAGATTTTAAAGCACAAAGAGCTACAATAGTTAAAATATTTTAGGACTCATCCACAGATGAGTGGTGGAAATGCTAGTGGTGGAAAAAGCCTTAACTGTACCTTTCCCTGTCCACTTCCCAGGGACACCAGGAAAAGAAACTGAATTATCCTGAAAGAAAGGCATTGGGAGATATTTCACAAAAACATGGCCCTTGCATATAAAAAAATTTTTTTTAACTGTATGATTCCAGAGATTTTATAAAAACAGTGGCAAAGGGCAGATACAAATATTGTTGAAATGACTAGTTAGCAATTTGGAGGAAAAATCAGTGAACCATCTAATAAGGTAAATACCAAACGTAAAGTTTACAATGCTTTACAATGCTTGCAGTTTAGGCAGGGCTTGATGGTGGTTTCATAGCACATTAAGGCCTACGGTGATTGTAGTGATTTTGTCCAGCACTGTGTCCCTAACAGCACCGGGCACACGGTAGTTTCAGTAACTACTTGTAGAGTGTGGAGATGCATATGGATGTTTGAGTGAATGTGTAGACACTCAATGTGAGAAGCTGTGAGAGTTCTCTGTGTGCTTGTTCATGCTTTGGCTCTCCGAACCTTGGAGATAGGGCTGAAAAGACCTCACTGGGCCACCAGGTACCACTTTGGACCCTTGAGGGCTGTGCTATTCTTCATGTTCAATGGGATGAAGGTGCAGATGAGGATGAGATCCTGGAACCATACAGAAAAAAATAAAGCTCTTCAGGGATGTTGGATGGGGAATGGATTGATGGGGACAGGAAGTGATTTCTAAATGCTCTTGAGTAATCTCAACCCTCTTCTTCTGTGGTGGCAAATAAAATGATTGCCTCTCCTGCACCATGTCCCCTTCTCTAGCTACAAAGTAGCTAATAGAGAGTTGCAAACTGAAAAAAGGAGTTCCTTCTTCTAGAGCTTTGTTCGTTTTATAACTGCTTGATCACTGGGATCAATAGACTGGTTGCATTATAGTAATAGCTTGTTTGCTTGTCTGACTTCCTTCCTGAAGGCTGGCCTTTGTCTGACTCACCTCTGTAAACTCTGCACTAAGCCTATGCCTGTTTTAGAGTAGAAACATGAAAACGTGTCAAGTGAATGAATAAGTGCCTACTATGTGCTTTCTGAGAGCTCTAAATGAAGACCTATAAAACATAACCTTTGCCTGGCGATTTATCATGTGAAAATATCTGGTCTTTATTAGTGTTTTCCTTGTGCCATTGCATTTTCAGAGAATGTTCAGTATTAGGCTTCTTTCTACATGTTAATTAGCTCTGGAGACATACGGATCCAGAATACATTATAGTCATTTGTCTCGGCCTTATTCGTGCACTGAGTTCATCATTGTTTTATTTTGAGCTCAGCTCCTTCTTCCCCTCTCTACTGTGGAGTTATTAATAGTAATCGGAGCTTCTCGGCGTCAGTCAGTGGCATGCCTGAAAGGGATGTTCAAAAGAGATAGGAAGGATTCATCTCCCAAGTAATTTGTATGCCAGGGAGTACCACTCCTTAGAAATCCTGTTCTTTGTAGCTGACATGGTTCACGAGAGGGCTGGTGTGGAGCAGTGAGCCATGGCAAACAGGGTAGACAAGAAGAAACTGGAGCGTAAGAGCTACAGGGCCTCCTCCCTTACCCTGGGGCTGAACAGGTGCTAAGGGGCCAGGTAGAGGAAACATCTGGCTGTGGGTAGAAAGAGCAAGGCAGTTAGGCAGACCAGAGCACCCAGGTCACAGGGCAGTCCTAGAAGAGGTTCTAAATGTAGAAAGCAGACAGCAAAGCACATGGGAGATGATTAAATGTAGTGGTTCAGAAGGGCAGCTTTTGAAAGCAACCCAGTGTCTGTTAGTGGGTGAATGGATAAGCAAGATGTGGTGTATGCATACTGCAGAATATTACTCAGACTTAAAAAGGAAGGTAATCCTAATGTATGCCACAGCACAGATGAACCTTGAGGACATTATGGTAGACGAAATTAGGCAGTCACAAAAGGACAAATACTGTATGACTCCATTTAATGAGGTTCCTAGATTTGTCAAATTCAGAGACAGAGTATAATGGTTGCCAGGGGCTGGGTGAGGTGAGGAATAAATTGCTTGATGGGTACAGAGTTTTAGAATTGCAAGATGAAAAGTTCTGGAGATTGACTGAATAACAACGTGAATGCAGGTAACATTACTGCATTCACTTAAAAATGGGTGATAAGGTAAATTTTCTGTTATGTGTATTTTGCCACAATTGAAAATTAAAAAAATTCAAAGATGATATATAAAAGGAAAAAAAAGGCACCTTTGAAGACACACTGTCTGAGTTCAAGTTCTGGCACAGACACTGACCAAAGGGGTGTCTTTGGCCAATTCAGGTAACCCCTTTGAGATTTGGTGTTCTTTCTAATATGGAAGTGACAATTATAGTACCTATACTATCAGCTTCTTGTGAGGATTAAATGAAATACTATATGTAAAGCCCATAGCACTTAGAAGAGCACAATAATGTTAGTTTTTACCACAATTATCAGGAGAATATGTAAAATTTCAAATATGCAAGCAGCTGGTTTGCTTTAGGATGTCTGTGAGCATTCTAAGGGCATAGAGTTCCAGATACCAGGTTCAGACTGAGGGACGGGACTTCAGTTTGTAGTGAGGCCTGTAAAGAGCAAGGTGTAGCCTCTTGCCAGGGTCAACAAGTATTTATGGAGTACATACAAGCAGCCAGGTGCTGCTTGAAGCATAGGAAGACAATAATGTGATCCTGCACACAGTATGGTTATGTTGTTAAGGTGAGAACCGAGTTATTTTAGTTGGGATACAGGATAGGTACTTAGTATTAGGTGTATTTCAGACACCCAGTCAGTTATTAGAATTATGGCACCACAAGATAAAAATTGGATTAACAACTAGAGTAAATCTATTTATTAAGATTTTTCCAATTGCCAGTGACAGAAATGTCAACTCAACCTAGCTTGAGTATAAGATTTAATTTATTGCTTTACAAATGAAAATATGGTAGTATACCTGACTTCAGGCATGGTTGGATGCAGATGTTCTAATGATGTTGGAAATCTGTCTCTTGGCAACCCTTGAGTCTGCTTTCCCCTGTGTTGGTATCATACTTAGGGAGTTCTTTATGACAGTGGTGATATAGCCACTAATGCCTCTTGGTTTATATTCTGTGAACTCAACACTCCTTCTTTCTCTTTCTTTTCCTTTTTTCCTTCTTTTCCTCTCTTTTCCTGAACTATTCCACCAAAAAGCCATTAAGTGGAATTTAGCAAGCTGGGATCTTTGCCGAGGGTAGGGGTGGGAAGCTCTGGTGACACGGAGCAGAGTGTTCGAGTACAACAGGGATGCGAAGGGTGTCTACGTGGGAGTGATGAAGCCCATGCAGGGTAAGGAGGGCATTCCAGCAGGAGGGTGATCTTTGCTGGGGATCAGAGTCCAAGTGGGGTAACCAGAGAATACAGGGAGAAGGGCTGCTAAGTGTATTTGTTAAAAGCCTGTGTGAGGTGAGGAGAGTATTCATCCAGTACAGATTGTTGGAGACCAGGCAGGATGAGGAATGCCCACAATGGAGGGCCTGGCATGGAGCCCAAGTGGAGTGAGGAGGGTGCTCGTGAAAGAATATAGCTCAGAAGGAGGCACTGGAGCCTGAGAAGGGTGAGGAGGCTCTCCCTGTGGGGTGGAGTGGCTTGCGAAGAGGTGTCCGAGCCCAGGTATGGTGTGGAGGGCTTTCACAGGGGAGCCAAGGTCTCAATGCGAGAGAAATGTGTTACAGATAGGAAAGAGAAAAATAAAAGCAACCTTCTCAGAATGGACTGGAGTTTGACATTTTCTCTCCTTCTCTAGGTAGGTATAGATAGATAGATGTAGAAATAAATATAAACATAAACGTGTATGTATATGCAGTAGTGGTATGTATGTGTATGTGTGTGTGTATATATATATGTGTGTATATTTATATTTATATTTATATCAGTATCCACCTACCTACCTATGTTTCCAGATACCATTCTTTACTAGAAGAAGCCAGGGATCCCTGGAGAAATGGATGCTTGAGGGGCTGGGGCTAGGAAGTCACAAGATGAACCTGGAACATTTTGTGCATGAAAGCCAGGAAGGGCTAAAGAATGAGAGGAATATGTCAGAAGGACGCATGAGCTGTATAAAGGGCTCCCCCTGGCCACAGATGGGACAATTTGAGATTCAAAATAAACAATGATACTAACAGGTTAATGCCTATTGAATAAACTCAGGGAACCATGAGTTCAAAGTGACACAAGCTGATAATTGATGACTATAAAGAATGGATATATACATAGTGTCCCTGTAACATGCTTACTAATTACAGAGAGAAAGGAATGGGAGGTGATGCTTCCTAACAAAAGACTGAAGTGCTGGTGTTGGAGGTGTCTCACAGTCCCTCCAGATCCACTTTCTACATCTAACTGCTCTTCACTGGGAAGCTGATTTCTACAGACCCTCACTCCCTTGTGCTCTGGTTTCCATTTGAATTTGGTCAATGATCAGTGGCAGCAGGTGATGGAGGGTGAAGGGCTAAACAGTCTGTGCTAATGCCCAGCACAGCCCTCTCTGATGTCTGCAGCTCTCACTGATCGTGCAAAATCCTTCTCTTAGCTCCATTGGTCCAGTGGTGATAATCACTTGCTACTGTTGTTAGTTTGGAGTGAGTCCCCATCCCTTACTGGTTTCCCCTAATCCTGTCTACAGCTCCGTCCGTACAACATCCCTTCGTTAAGCCCTCTTCAGGGTGCTCCGTCTTGCCTCCCTGAGCCTGATTGAAATGGGGTTATGACACTATTAGCAGAAAGAAGGGCAAACAGTAACAGCAGATGTCCACAGCAACTGATGCTGACCTGCCACTGCTCCCAGATTAGAACATCCTGTTTGGGCAGGATTGGGCCCACAGCTGTCAAATTACCCACTGTGTGGAAAGAGAATAAAATCAGAGCAGCAGCTCAGTGTCCACAGAGGAATTTTGTCCCAGTCATTCATAGATACTCCTCTAAACAGGAAGGACTCCTTAAATTTATGTTGGAGAGTCAGATACTTTCCCTCACCTTCAGTCAAGGAAGTGGTGGCCCCACTTAATGGAAGAGTCGCAGTTCAGAATGTCCTAGGCCCTTTGATTTAAACTGTCTTTGTGATTTCTTCCAAGTATGGTTGAATAAAAACAACCCAAAGGTCAGGGAATTACCTCCTTTCCAGACTGTGCTGTCTTAACTGCACCATTATCACCAGACAAATCATAAGTGGCAGACATTCTTATTTCTGGAACCTTTCCATTTCAGCCACTTCTTGTGTTGTTCTGGAAAGCAAGCACAGACAAGGACATGAAGTAGACTTTCTTAACGTCACATCAGCTCAGAGGTGTCCCTTGCTCCAGCTTCTGAACATAGGGGGACACTTCTGAGTACAGCCTGCTTAAGAGATCAGGCAAATATTCCCATGAGTTATTGGGTTGCTAAGCACCCCATTTGCAGGATGATCCCATTAAGTTACCCTGCAGCTTCAATTAAGGGAACTCAGACCAGAGTCCATATTTAAGAGTGCTCCCTTGTCATTTTCATCCTGGGGTTTAAATTGAATTCTTAATGTTGGTAGAGCAAATGGAGACATTTCTTAATTCTGCTAGAGGTAACACAGGAATCGTATCCTGGAGCCCCCTTTCCAATCTGGGCAGGGAAAATGGGTCGTATTTGCTAGGAAAGGTCACTTAAATTCCCTTTTGGTTTCCATTAAAGTCCTGCATGCAATGTACTCAGTCACAACCACAAACTTAGATGTCAGAGTGCTCATTTTCCTAAGTAGGTCTGGAATATATAAAGTCACATTCACCCCTTGCTGTTTTCAACTTTGCAGTAATTTTATGGAACACACTGTTTTAATTAACATTGACTTATCCGAGTTAAGGTCACAATTCCAGATAGGCTGGTATGATTTGATTGTAGAAGAAAATCCTGGATTTCTTTTACAAAGCTTTTTTCTGCTCTTGCACCCTTTTTTGTGTATGGATATGTATGTGAGGGTGAAGGGTTAGCCTTATTAGGTAGGCTCTTTTCATTTAAGTGAACTTGAAGTTTACAATAAAATACCATGCAGGAGGTCCCCAAGTTAGGCACATCTAATTTGTGAATATGTCTTGTATTTTGTGGTGCCAGTTACATAATAACCCTTCCCCAACTTGCCTCACCACAAAGCTACCCTCCTTTCCTTCCCTTCTTGCCATTTGCTGGCTCAAAAGAACCATCTTAGCAAGGTCCTTGGCCACTGATGCCAGCTCAAGGATGATTTGGGTAAACTTCTGATCTACCACCTCTTTTCAATGACATCCTTTCTTCCTCTTGAAGTAATTATTCATGCAATACAATTTCTGTGTATCTTGTGATTTTCATTGCTCTGGGTGAACTCTGCTAATTCTTCCTTGGGCAATTTTCTCATATAAATGGTACAGTGTTTAAGATCATGACTCATACAGACAGGTTCAAGTCTTAGTTCTATCAGAAGTATGACTTTGTTTTCTATGCCTCAATCTTCTGATCTATAAAATTGGAATAATAATACAATTATGCTTATTTCTTAGCCATGTTATGAATATCATGTAAAACAACATAAGTTGGACATTAGGGTGGGGACACATTGTAAGTGCTCAAAAATGTGGCTTGTTGCTGTTTGTTATTATTTTTATTTTAGTTTCTTCTTTATTTTTCTTTCTTGCTGTATTCTTTCTAATTTTTACTCAGGTGTTTGAGAAAAACAAGTCTTTTCCTTCTTTTCATTATCTCCCCCCATTTCTATATTTTTCAAGTTGGGACACAGGCAATAAGCAATAGTCTCTAGCGGAGGCTGGCCTGGGCACACTGTGTCCTGCCACAGGGAGCTGCCTGACACCCTACTTTGTTCTGCACTCTTCACCACCCACTTATTAATCCTGAGTGACCCTATTCATAGCTTCTGAAGATCAGAGTAATACTGGTGGATGTAGTTAAATTAAGAAAAGTGAAACTATCTGCTTGGGTGGGGAGGGTGAGGGCCATCCAATATATTAGCAGTGAATACCATATCTTAAAATTTCTAACAAGGCCTCTTCAGAATTACAGGATTTCTACCTTAGTCCCCATCCTCTTCAAATTAAATATGCTTTTGTATTCATACAATTTTTCAAGATACTGTTAAAACAAAATGGTTTCTTAGCTGATTTTATTTTTCTTGTGTAATTTTTACTATTGTGATAGTATACTATTTTTTATTGAAATTGTATAGCATCTTAGTTATATTCAACATTAATTGGCCTTTGTGTTGTAGCCTATAAAATTATTTCTATGGGGAAAATAAGTTCAAAATCCTTAATACCAAAAAAAAAAAATCCTTAATACCTAACTAATGAAAGAAATTTTAGAATGCTACAAGTTTGTGAATGGAGGACTGAATATATAGAATAATATTTATGCGGGTGATTTTTTTACTAGGCTGACCACAATTCTGTCTAGATAAGACATTTACCAGGGGAGATCCAAGAACTGATTTAATGTCAAATGAAAATGTTATTTCTCTGGAATTGGATGAGCTTTTGTCTTAGAGTTCTCCAGAGAAATAGAACCAATAAGATACACACACACACACACACTTGGAGAGAGAGACAGAGAGAGACAGGGAGAGATAGAGAGAGAGATTGATTTATTAAAGGAATTGGCTCATTCAGTTTCAGAATCCAACAATCTGCTGTCTGCAAGCTGGAAAGTTGGTGATATGATTCAGTTGGAGTTTGAAGGTTTGAGAATTAGGAGACCACTGGTGTAAGTCGTGGAGTCCAAAGGTCTCAGGACCATGGCTCCAGTGTCTGAGGATAGGAAAAGATGGATATTTCAGCTCAAAGAAAGAGAGATAATTTGTCCTTCCTTCTCCTTTCTGTTTTTTTTTATTTTTTATTTATTTATGATAGTCACACACACACACACAGAGAGAGAGAGAGAGAGAGAGAGGCAGAGACATAGGCAGAGGGAGAAGCAGGCTCCATGCACTGGGAGCCCAACGTGGGACTCGATCCCGGGTCTCCAGGATCGCGCCCTGGACCAAAGGCAGGCGCTAAACCGCTGCGCCACCCAGGGATCCCTCTCCTTTCTGTTTTATTTGGACATGCAAGGAATTGGAAAATGCACCCCCTCCCCTCCATTTGGTGAGGGTGGATCTCTTTATTCAGTCAACTGAATGAAATGCTACTCTCTTCTAGAAATATTTTACCAACTATCTGGGTAGCTCTTAGCCCTGTCAAATTGACACATAAAATTAACCATCACAACTTTTAATTCCCTTTATAAATGGAAGTCTTTGTCTTTTAACTCAGTTTTACTCTCATGAGTGAGTTGAGTACAAAGGCTATATCCATGGAGATGTATTGCATTGAATATGATATTAAAACCCAATTTATAAACTTCTAAAAATATAAACAAACAGAATTTGTTTGCTCATATTTTTAAATTGGAGAGGTTGGGGAACCTCTTTTGGATTAGTTTGAGTAATTTACCGACAACATTCAGCCTGTTTCCATTATCCTTGCCCACCCACTGGTTCAATCAAATTAAGAATTTTAACACCAGGCATTTAAAAGGGAAAGGAAAAAGAGATTCATGTATTTGGATTCTTCAAAGATAAAATGAAAGAGAATTCATGCCAGTTTCTGTATTTTCTTACTTCTCATACCAAGTTACTGCTGTCCTTGGCAGGCAAGTCGTCCTCAAATTATAGCTTGTGTACCATATATTGAATTCCTTGGGGTGCTCATTAACATGCACAATCCTGGGGGCCACCCAGACTTTATGAGTTGAAATTTCTGGAGTTGGGGTTTGGCAAATTGCATGGTTAAAAGCCCCCAAAATGGTCTTTATGAACTCTGAAGTTTGAGAACCACTGATGCAGACATTCTGCCTTAGGATGTATGTGGTTGACAATGAATATGATGTCAATGGTCCCTTTTGATTCAGGATTTGGTTTTGCTCCGTATTTTAGATTCTTGACTTCTTCGAGGTGGATTTGTCAGAGTTTATGTAATATTAGTTTGTTGGGGTTGCCATGATAAAATACCATAGATAGGGTGGCTCAAAGAATAGGAATTCATTTTCTCACAGTTCTGGAGGCTAGGAGTTCAAGATCAAGGTGTTAGCAGGGCTAGTTTCTGGTGAGATCACTGTCCTTGTCTTGCGGATAGTCATCTTTCTTATCTTTACATGGTTTCTCTGTTCGGAGCTTTATCTGTGTTTTAATCGCTTCTTCTTATAAGTCAGTCAGTCATATAGGATTAGGTCCCATTCACTGAACCTCATTTTATCTGATTTACCTCTTTAAAGTCCCATCTCCAAATAGTCACTTCTAAGGCACTGAGAGTTAGGATATCAACATATGAATTTGGGGGGAAGCAATTCAGCCCACAGTAGTCTAGATGAATCTCAAAACACTATGTAAATAAGTGCAAGATGAACACTGCAGATTTACGATCACGTTCCCTCCCCATTCTGGCTTCTGTCCATCGGATGGAAACTTATTCCTGATTGGTCTCTTTGTTTCTCTCTTTTAAGGCAGCAGGAAGGACAATGACAACTTGCTGTGCTCCTCCTTAGCTCCATTTCTTTGAGTGTAGGAGAGTCTAATTATTATTGACTCAACTGCTTTAATGACTAAGAATGGTGGTTTTCAAAGGAAATCTGAGAAGCCAAAAATCTCTTTATAAGTAGTACTAAGATGATCTTTCCTTTTTTTTTTTTTTAAACTGGATAATATCTGCACTGATTGTGCAAGAGCAGTGGTGGCTAAAACTGTTGGTGCTTCAGCATGGATTAAGGCAGTGGCACCAAGCTGTACTCATAGTCATTATATAATTTCACCACTGTGCATTTGCAATGAAGGACATAAAATGCCAGTCTCACTTAAAAATACCCTTGTTGAAGTGCTAAAAATGATTAGGTTTGCTAGATCTCAACCTTTGAGTGTACCTTTTTTTTTTAGTGATATAGGTGACAAAATGGGAGGGATGTATAAAAGCACTTCTGCCGCATATAAACTTTCAATGATGATTTTGAGGAGAAGCACTTACAGGATTGAACTGTGAACCAAACTAGCCTCTTTTTTTTTTTTTTTTTTTTTTTCCCCGTGAAATACCATTTTAACTTCAAAGAACGAGTGATAGATGAACCATGGTTATTCAGACTCATGTAGCTGGCAGACATGTTCACAAAAATGAATGAAGTGAACCTGTCACTTTGTGAAAAATGACTGACAGTGTTTGTTGCTCGTGATAGAATTTAAGCTTTCAAGTGAAAATTGGAATTTTGGAAAGCTTATATCTGTTACTGTGAGCTTGATAGCTTACCAACATTTGAGGATTTTTCTAGTGAGGTTGGTGATTAACAAATGTTATTTTTTTCCATATTATGTCATGAAAGGTGTCAATATTTGGGAAATATGCATAACTCATGGAACCATTATTTTCCGGATGACCAGTGCATGATGCTGCAAAATCACTTGTGAGTGAAAGATCTATTCAAAGGGCAAGATAGACCAACAAATTTTTATGTAGTAGCTCGTTATTTGATTTCAGATTCTCATTGCAACCTTTAAGGAACTATAATTGTCACGTTTTGGCATATTATCAGAGAAGAATATTCACAATTATCTGAAACGATTATTACAAATGCTCTTTCCTTTTTAGCCACATATCTGAGTGAGGCTGAGTTTTTTTTATTTACTTCAATAAAAAATATACCAGAGTAGATTAAATGCAGAAGCAAATATGAGTATCTAGCTATCTTCTATTTAAACTAAACATTAGAGATTTGCAAAAATATAAAAACATGCCGTTTTCTGACTAATTTTTTTGTGTTTAGGGATAAACATAAAATACATAAATGTATTTTATTTATTAAACATGTAATGTGTTTATCATTACTATTTTAAAATGAATTGATAAATACATATTAAAAATTTCTCAGTTCCAATTTCCAATATAGTGAATACCCATGCTGTACCCAATAAATAAAGGCTCTTTGGGAGCCCCAGTAATTTTTAAGAGTGTAAAGGGATCCTGAGATGCAATAGTTTGAGGACTACTCAATTAGACATGTTTCTAACTATGTTGTGGTAATTGGTTTAGAGTTAACTTTGATTCATAGTACACTTAGAGCCAAATATATTCACTATCTGAATGCTAAACATTGACTTTCACTTTTTTCTCATTGGGAGAAAAATCATATTGGTATTCTATGCCAAACTATTCTTATGCATAGAGAAATGCCCATTTTACCTTTCTAATTCCAAATAAGGCTAGATAATCATGAACAAACTGGAAACAAAAAGCCTTCTATAAAAACTAATGTTTTTGAGAGCTTTGTTTCAATTGAATGAAGATTTATTTAAATTAGCAGAGGTTAAATTCTGCCCTTTAGAGATGGACTTAAAAATCTTGCCATAAATGTACTTTTCCCCTCATTCTGCTCCTATTTTGTCTTTTCTGTAAAGCAGAGCATTTGTTCCCCTCTTCTAGTCTTTCTTTCAGACCACTTCTTTTATTCATTTCTCCCCTTTTGTCTTATTACAGCTGGAGGTATTTTCTCCTTTGCTGCAGTTTGTGGTTTCTGCGGTGTCCTCTCAGAAACATGCTGAATCAGTAACTAGGAGCAAGGCATTGACAAAGTGTAGGTGCATCTTTCCATTCTCAGCTCTAGGACTTCAACAGTCTTCTGTTCAGTATGTAAAATTTAACATTGGTGTCTATGCTGCTTCCATTCTTAGATTTCTAGAGGCTGTGAAGGAACGAGATGGGAAAGGGTTTTAACTCAAAACTTATACCTTCTAGAAGAAATGACTTCAAAATAAGTCCTCCTGTTATCCTGTGTCTTTCATAGATTTCTTTCTCATTTTTCCTCTAGTCCAAAAGTCACTCCCGAGTTGGCCTGAAATCAAGCACGAAGCAAAAGGTATGTTTTCTTCCTCTCTGCACTGTTCCTTTAAAATATCATTCTTTTGGCGGATGCTTTTATGTTTTTTTCAATATCATTGTTTTGGCGGATGCTTTGATTTTTTTGCAAAGAAAATGACTTATTTTGGAAGGTAGGGATGCTCCCAGAAACAAGGTATTTTGGGACTTCCACTTATTTTGCTTCTACAATAGCAAAACTGAAATGGGAGTAGAAATCCCTGAAATGAAGTAGAATGAGAGATATTCTGGAAACCCAATGACAGAAGCTGAGAATTTCCCATGGCTTATAAGCAATTCTGAAAGCAAGGTCAGAAGATAATGCACAGATTCAGTTCTTTTATTTTTTAAGCCCTTCACAGTGAAGGAATTTGTTTCTATCTCAGTTCCTATGTTCACTAAATTTTATTTTCTCAGGATCTGCTATGGAGAATGACCTTCACCTACGACCTGTGGTGAATTGGCTAAAACATGAGCTCTGAGTTAGAAAGAATTGGTTTCAATTCTTGGTTCTGTTACTTTACTAGCTATGTGACCTTGGACATATTTGTACAAAGAAGATGATTGTTCCTAGAATGGTAGTATATTTTAAGGATAAAATGAGATGAGGCGGGGATCTCTGGGTGGCTCAGCGGTTTAGCCCCTGCCTTTGGCCCAGGGCGTGAACCTGGAGTCCCGGGATGGGGATCGAGTCCCACGTCCGGTTGCGGCATGGAGCCTGCTTCTCCCTCCTCCTGTGTCTCTGCCTCTCTCTCTCTCTCTCTCTTTGTCTATCATAAATGAATAAAGGAATACATCTTTAAAAAAAAATAAAATGAGATGAGGTAACACTTGTGACAACACTTCTATCCTAATGCCTAGCACAAAATAGGCACTTCATTTTTCAAATCCTATATTATTTCATTGGTCCTTTAGATATAAAAAACAACAGAAAAATTTGAAATTCCAAAATCTTAATCCCCAGACACAGACACAGACAAGCAACAATTTACATATATTTAAATTATGTTAATTCCTGGTGATACATAGGGCAATGATATAAATAGGTTTATTAGAATTTGGAGAAGCTCATGTTAAAAAATTATTATTCTAATGTCGATGTTTGAACCTGTTGGAGTACTTGCCTAACCTTTTAGGATAATGGGTGTATTAACTCAGAATACCTTTCTTGATGTCAATTGTTAGAGGAAAAAACACTTCAAGAATGCAAAGCATCTAAGAGGTGCTTAAGGAGATTAAAAGAGGTAACATCTGTGAAAGCTCAAAGCCCAGCTCCTAAGTACATAGGAGCTATTTTCATTAGAGGAACGTCATGTTGCTTAGGAAGAAGCTGAGCAGACTAGGGTCCCAGCCTAGCTTCAATACTTACCAGCCACTAACAGCTAACACCAGTAGAGCAAATGTTGCTCCAGGTACAGTTAATACTCTCTAGAATCCTAGGTGTTCCTGTATCCCCAGGGTCTGTTGGCACAATGAAATTACATCAATAATTTGAACAGAGACAATTTAATACGAAGAACTGTTAACTGGTTAAAAAGCCTGCTAGGTAATGGAAAGAGACAGAAGCATATGGGTGGGGGTGGCAATTACCAGGAAGCAAGTCTCACCCCCAGGGCTGAGGGATCAAGGGGATGGGATTATGAAAACTTCTTAGATACTTAGGGGAAGGGCCCTACAGACTTGAAATTCAGACCTCTGAGGAGAGAGTGAGGACCAGCACGCTGTGAGGTGGAGGAGCAAAGTTCCTTCTTGTTCCTCCAGCTCTGTAGCCCTTCTCGTGTTTGCCATTAGCACAGTTAACAAGAAGCCAGCTGACTATGCCGGAATGTGTCTCTCAGAGTCCCAGGCCTAGATCACAAAGCAGGTTCCAGAAAGACAGGTATGGAGATGAGAGATAATATTTAGCAACTGGTGCAATTATTAGCTCCCTTTTGTAGATCAGGAAACTGAGGCACAGGTGCATTAAGCTCTGTTTGCCCAGTGCTCTGGCCTAAATATTTGTGTCCCCTCAAATTCAAATCCTCTTATAGGTGATGGGATTAGGAGGTGGGACCTTTGGGAGGTGCTTGGGTCATGAGGGCTCTGCCTTTATGAATAGGAGTAATGCTCTTATGAAGGAGACCCGACAGGAGCACCTGAGTGTCTCAGTGGTAGAGTGTCTGCCTTCAGCTCAGGTCATGATCCCGGGATCCTGGCATCGAGTCCTGCATCAGTCCCTGTGCGGAGTCTGCTTCTCCCTCTACCTGTGTCTCTGCCTCATTCGGCGTCTCTTATGAATAAATAAATAAAATCTTAAAAAAAAAAGAGAGACCCCACAGAGCTTCCTTAGCCCCTTCCACCACAGAAGGACAGTGAGTTGTATGTGGCACTCACCTGACTATGTTGGCACCCTGATGTCAGGCTTCTAGCCTCCAGAACCAGGAGAGCCACCCAAATATACAAAGACACCCACCTAGGTGAGGCAGAGTCAGAAATTAAACCTAGTCAATCTGGCTCCAAAGTTTATGCTTTTAAATTCTTGAACAAGTGACCATGGGCAAAAGTACTTCAAGTCTTACTTTTAAAATCTGCAAAATGAGGGGCACCTGAGTAGCTCAGTTGGTTGGACAGCTGCCTTTGGCTCGGGTCATGATCCTGGGGTCCTGGGATCGAGCCCCATGTCTGGCTCCCTGCTCAGCGGAGAGTCTGCTTCTCCCTCTCCCTCCGCCTCTCCCCATTCTTGTGCGCTCTCTCTCAAATAAATAAATAAAATCTTTAAAAGGAAAAAAAAATCTGCAAAATGAGAATGATAATTCCCAACTTCTGGGGCTGTTCTAAAGATTAAATAACATAAATTATGTGCTTATTATATTGCCTGGTACATAGTAGGTTTTTAATAAATACTAGGTCTTGCTAAATATGGCATTTCTCTTGTTTTGAATATAGGAACCTCATTTGCCTCAGTGACTCTGTGTGCAGTTTTGAAAGTATTGCTCTTGCCTTGTGGTGATCCCATCTCCAGTGGGTTGTTTATTTAATTGATTATCTCTCCAGCTTAGCATATTTAAGTGTTTATATCAGAAAGTAAAAAGTAGAGAGGATTTAATGCTGGAGCTTGATCAATGGAGGCTTTATTGATGATGTCCTTAAAATCAGAATTTATTAGGGGTGCATCAGAATACTGAATTTGCCTTTCACTTCAGGTTCTAAGAGGTGGGGGAAATCATTGAATTTATTTATTCATTTTTTAACACAACAATTATTCATTGGGTACTTAATTGCACTAGACATTACTCAGGAGTGGCATCGAGGAGTGATATAAACAGGCAAACAGACCCTGCCCTATAGCTTTTCTTCCAATTTGGGGGGACATGTGATGCATCAGTCGAGATGCTCATTCTCACTCTTCATTCTCTCTCTCTCTCTCTCTCTCTCTCTCTCTCTCTCTCTCTTTTTTTTAAGATTTTATTTATTTATTCATGAGGGACACAGAGAGAGGCAGAGACACAGGCAGAGGGAGAAGCAGGCTCCATGCAGAGAGCCTGATGTGGGACTTGATCCCAGGACCCCGGGATCATGCCCTGGGCCACCTAGGTGCCCCAGGAAGGGCTTTATATATGAGCTTTGGTAGAACTTCAAGGGAAAGCTGACCTGGAGTCTAGCATGGTAGCCTTTCATTTGGCTAATAAATACTCTATTACCCCAATGTAGAACTTGAGCGAGCAAGGCTGAAATAAATAGAAGGCTCTTTTGTCTTCTTTTGACAAAACTTACCTTCTACTTCTTGAGAATCTTTTCAAAATTAATAATAATATTACTAGTAAAAATAGCATACAATCAATGTTCTGGTTGCTTTGCAAACATTCAGTGGTTGCACTGTTTTCATTCGATTTTAATCAGCCAGAAAATTAAACTGCCAAAGACCACAGGTAACAGAGTGTTTTAAATATTCTGTCTCCTGCCCAAACATTTCTCTGGTGTTCAGAGATTTTGAGTTTACTACATCATCGTATATCCTTTCTTCTCTTGAAACCATCTTTTCAGATCTGATAAATAAATTCACAGTGATACTCGAATTATATGGCTTAAAGTCTAATCTGTCCTATGAGTATTTGCATGTTAATAGGTGATGGAGCTAAAGAAATGGGGTCGAAGGGGTGGGATTTCTGGCATTAGCCAGCAGGGAACAATTTTGGGTTGGTTGCAAGATCTTATCCTTGCTCCAAAAATTACATCGTTTACCGGTAAGATCGATTCTGGAGGAATGTTAACTGATAAGATGATCTAGAGTCATGAATGTATCTAGTGGGTAGGGAATCAGTGCTCTAACTTGGAGCACCAAGGTTGGCATTTGGCGACCCAGCCCATGATCATGTCCTTCCTCCCACTCCATTCCCTGAAAACCTCCTTATTTATGAATATAATGTCACTTTTTTCCCATGCTGTCCTCTAAATAAAAGTTGTGTTTTGTCAATATTTGTACCTTTCTTCTACTCCCTTCTCTGTGGCTCCTAGTATCTGAGTGCTTCCTAACTATTGATAAGTGCATTGAAAAAACACCCCATACCCCATTTATACCTGAGCAAACCATGTTATGGACAATAATGGAGCTCAGTGTTAAGTCTCGGGTCCCTGGAGAAGTAGCTTTTAGTTTTTCCTGCCAAAGACTAAAAAAGGCTCTTGAACATTTCCGGCGGTATTATCTTCATTTTCTAATTCTATCTTTATGCTCCATCAGCAGTGTTCTTTTGCCCTTCTGCACCCTCCGTTCAATTCTCGCCCCCCATGAAAGCCTCCCCCACTATCAGCATCCTGCACCAGAGTGGTACATTTGTTACAATCTATGAACCTATGCTGACGCTTCATTATCCTCCGAAGTCCATAGTTTACATTAGTGTTCACTCTTGGTGTCCTACATTCTGTGGGTTTCAAAAAGTGTGTGTGACACATATCTGCCATTGTAGTGTTATACAGAACAGTTTCGCTGTCCTAAAAGTCCTCTGTGCTTTCCCTGTACTAGTCTCCACTCCCACTTTGGCAGCCACTGATCTTTGTGGGCTTCACTGTTTTGCCCTTTCCAGAACGTCCCAGTGTTGAGATCATACAATATGTAGCCTTTTCAGACTGGCTTATTTCACTTTATAATATGCATTTAATATTCTTCCATGGCTTGACAGCTTATTTCATTTTAGCGCTGATCAGCAGTAGTCCATTGTCCGGATTGTACCACAGTTTGTCTATCCATTCACCTATTGGAGGACACTTGGTTGCTTGCAAGGCTTGGCAATTACGAATAAAGCTGCTACGAACATTCATGGGCAGGTTTTTTCATGAACATATGTCTTGCTTGCATTCATTTGGGTAAATACCAACTAGTGTGATTGCTGGATCAATTTTTTTTTTTTCATTTCTTCCCCAAGATGACTCACAGCCTTTACTCGATAGTCTTCAAGTTTCTGCTTCAACTTGTGTGTTTTCTAAAGTGTCCTTCCTGTCTTGGCTGTGTATTTCCTGCATGAAGCTTCCTAAGTCCCTGAGAATGATCTATGCCCCACTTGGAAGAGTCAGGAAAGAGAAAAACACTATGTACGTGCAAAGAAGTTTTTAATAAAATAACTAGATTTGGGCAAGTTAAGTAGTAAAAACTGGAAGATGAGCACCCCAGAGTTAAAATTCTGTCTGTTCATGTGTTTCCACTGGCATCAGAGAGAGTCATTTGGGCCTTTTACATAGCTGTGAGGCTCTGAACACTGAATCTAGCTTAAGGGGAAATTAAAAGTCACTGCTTTCTGGTAGTGGCAATTCCCCTTGAAGGTCCTGACAGGAGATGGAAAGCAAATCAGACTCCTTGAAGTAGAGTCCATAATATCTTTTATCCGTGTTATCTTTTCATGGCCTATGAAAGATACCCAGTGGCTTTCTGGAAGATGCAGCCCAAATAAAAAATGACAGAGCAAGCAAGATGAATTTAAAAAAGATGGAGATCATCTCTATAGACTCACAACAATGGGGATTCAAGGAAGAGCCTATAATTTTTTTTTTTCCAGAAAAGTAAAAACAAAAATAAAAGACACCTGAATTAGCATTTCTATGTTTTGGCTTTTAAAAATGCTATTTTACTTTTCTAGAAAGAGGGAAGTTTTTCAGATGAATATTGTTCAAAGGATCAATGGCTTTGTGTCAGACACCCTGATAACATTTACAGTTATCTCATTTGTGAATTGTGTCCTTAAGAGACCTGGAAAGACAAACTGGGCATTTCAACAATGTAGGTCAAATTCTATTGCCATGAGCTCCAGGGGACTGTCTGTTCAGTGCTTTCTCTGCCTCCTCCTCTTGAACTTGTGTTATATTGAATAGTATTTGGAAAATAGGAGCCTTAGGCTGAGGCTCTGAAAGAGTGTCATGGATTTTTAATGTGATGGCATTGATTAAATGGGTACTGGAGTCATTTCACTTTTCATCTTATTCCTTTTTCCCCCCTTGCCTTGGTGGACAGCACTCAAACCAAACCTTGTAGGCCCTCCAGGTCCCAGTGCCCCATGGCTCAGGCCAAGGCTCCTTCATTCCTGTCTTCTCTCCCTTAATTTTCCAATATCCTGAGACATTCCAAATATAGAATACATGCTCAGACTTGCTGAAGTTACAGCCTAGTATCTCTAACTCAAAACAGTTTATGCCAACAGTTTTAAGAATCCATTTTATCACAGAGCAAATGTATCTGTATAAATGGTATGAGAGATGAGGCCTGAGCTGGATTGCTCAAAGCATCTTCCATATATTTCTGGAGCAAAATGAGAAATAATAGTGCTCCTCCAAGTACAGCTGTCCTTGTTAAATATTAAATACGGTCACTGCCCAATTCCCCTGTGGTTCTCTGAATTTCAGTAGATCTCTTCAAGCTGGTCCTCTAAAGGGCTCCCTAGCCTGAATTCAACCCAGTGTTTCAGAATGACAATCTCTCTACGAGGGAGGGCCAGTGACCTTAAACCTGGAAGTAGGAGGAGACTAGGTGAAGCTATACGGGGAAATGTCACAAAGGGTCCATAAAGCAATCCAAATGCAATGCAGTTTTTTCTCTTAATTGAAGGGAATATGAGCTCTGAAAAATTCATGGCACTTCAACTCAGAATTGCTCTTGGATAACCTTGTGTCAAGAATGTTCTGAAGAAAAACTTTGATTTTGTATACACAGGTTTGGTTAACTAAACAAAGAAAATATTTTGATTTGCATAAATCAAAATCTCCCATGGTCCAGAAATACTCTAGATAGTATTTCAGAAGGAGAAAATGAAAATGTATTTCTTTTTCCTCTTTTCTTATAACAAAGACAATTCTCAGGACACCTGGGTGGCTCAGCAGTTGAGCATCTGCCTTTAGCTCAGGGTGTGATCCCAGTTCAAGGGCTTGAGCCCCACATCAGGCTCCCTATGAGGAGCCTGCTTCTCCCTCTGCCTATGTCTCCTGCCTCTCTCTGTGTCTCTCATGAATAAATAAATAAAATTTTTATTTTATTTTATTTTTTTAAATAAAATATTTAAAACAAACAAACAAAAACAAAGACAATTCTCTATGCAGAGATTGGGTATTTACAGCTCAGTATGTTTTGTTTCATCTATTTGATTTTTTAAAAATTTGAGCATAGTTGACAATGTTACATTTAGTTTCAGGTGTACAACTTAGTGATTTGAGTTTATACATCATACTACACTCACCACAAGTTTAGCTACCACCTAAACATTGCTCTTGCAGTATCGCTGACTGTATTCCTTGTGTTCTGCTTTTTATTCCTGTGACCTATTCATTCCAAAACTGGAATGAATTTTGCCCAACCTCTACTTCCTTCCCCTCTGGCAACCATCAGTTTTTTCTTTGTATTTATAGTTCTGATTCTGCTTTTTGTTTGTTTATTCATTTTTAAAAGATTCCATTAATGAGTGGAATCATATATTATTTGTCTTCCTTAGTTCAACTTATTTCATTTAGCATTATATCCTCTAGGTCCATCCATATTGTTACAAATGGTACAATCTCATCCTTTTTATGGCTGAGTAATATTCCATTGTATGCGTATATGCAGTATGTGTGCATATATATCACATCTTCCTTATCCATTCATCTATTGATGGACATACTTAGGTTGCTTCCATGCCTTGACTATTATAAATAATACTGCAACAAACATAGCGGTGCCTATATCTTCCTGAGTTCGTGTTGTCATTTTCTCTTGTCACCCAAAAGTAACCCAATAGTAGAATTATTGATCATGTGGTATTTCTATTTTTAATGAACCTCCATACTGTTTTCCACAGGGGCTGCACCAGTTTGCATTCCTACCAACAGTGCACAAGGGTTCCCTTTTCTTCACATTCTTGCCAATACTTTTTGTTTCTTAAGGTTTTGATTTTAGTCATTCTGACAGATGTGAGGTGATATCTCATTGTAGTTTTGATTTGCATTTCCTTGATTAGTGGTGCTGAGCATCTTTTCATGTGTCTGATGGCCATCTTTGTGTTTCTTTGGGAAGAGGTCTTTTCACATCCTCCACCCATTTCTTTTCCTCTGCCCATTTTTAAATCAGGTTGTCTTTTTGGTGTTGAGTTGTATAAATTCTATTTATTTTGGAGATTAACCCCTTATTGGATATATCATTTGCATATATCTTCTCCCATGCAGTAGGTTGCTTTTGTGTTTTGTTGGTGGTTTCCTTTGCTGTGCAAATGCTTTTTATTTTAATATAGTCTCAATTAATTTATTTTTGCTTTTGTTTTCCTTTTCTCAGGAGACATATCTAGAAAAATGCGCTATGACTGATGTCAGAGAAATTACTGCCCTTGTTCCTTTCTAATATTTTGTTGAGGATTTTGCATCTATTCTTCAGAGATATTGGCCTGTAGTTTTCTTTTTTGTGGCATCTGTCTGGTTTTCATATCAGGGTATTCTGACCTCATAGAATGTATTTGGATGCTTATCTTCCTCTTCCATTTTTTTGAAATAGTTTGAGGAGAATAGGTATTAACTCTTCTTTAACTGTCTTGTAGAATTCCTTGTGGATTCATCTGGTCCTGGAATTTTACTTTTTGGTAAATTTTTGATTATCAATTCAATTTTGTTACTTGTTATCAGTCTGTTCAGACTTTCTATTCATTCCTGGTTAACTTTTGGAAGATTATATGTTTCTAGGAATTTATCTATTTCTTCTAGGTTGTCTAGTTTGTTATTGATTTTTCATCATATTATATTACAGTCCTTTGTATTTTTGTGCTATCAGTTAGTGTTCCTTCTCTTCTCTCATTTCTGATTTTATGTATTGGATCCTTTCTATTTTTTTCTTGAGTCTGGCTAAGGGTTTGCTAGTATTTTTTTTTTCTTTTGTCTTTCAAGTACTAGCTTTTGGTTTTATTTATTTTTTTTAAATTAAAACATTTTTTTGCCTCTATGTCATTTATTTATGCTCTGATCTTTATTATTTCATTTCTTCTACTCACCTTAGGTTTTGTTTGTTCTTCTTTTTCAAGTTCCTGTAGGCATAAGGTTAGATGGTTTAGCTGAGTTTTTTCTTGCTTCTTGAGGTAGGCCTGTATTTCTACACATCCCTCTTAGAACTGCTTTTGCTTTGTCTCAGTTGCATTCCTACCAACAGTGCACAAGGGTTCCCTTTTCTTCACATTCTTGCCAATACTTTTTGTTCCTTAAGGTTTTGATTTTAGTCATTCTAACAGATGTGAGGTGATATCTCATTGTAGTTTAGTCTCCATGTGTTTGTGTTTTTCCTAATTTTGTTCCTGTGACTAATTTCTAGTTTAGTACCATTGTGTTCAGAAAAGATGCATGGTATGATTTCAATTTTCTGAAACTTATTGAGGCTTATTTTATAGCCTAATATGTGATCTCTTCTGGAGAATTTTCCATGTGCACTTGGAAAGAATGTGTATTCTATTGTTTTGGATAGAATATTCTGTATATATCTATTATATCCATCTGGTCTAATGGGTCATTCAAAGACATTTTCCTTATTGACTTTCTGTCTGGGTGATCTATCCATTGATGTAAGTAGAGTGTTACTCTACTTTTACTATTATTGTATTACCATCAATTTCTCTCTTTATGTCTATTAATATTTGCTTTATGTATTTAGTTACTGCAGTGTTCACTGCATAGATATTTACAATTATTATATCCTCTTGTTGGATCGATACCTTTATCATTATGTAATGCTCTATTTTTGTCTCTTGTGAGAGCCTTGGTTTTATATTTTCTTTTTGTCTTATTTTTAAAGATTTTATTTATTTGACACAGAGAGAATGTGTGCACAAGCAGGGGGAGAAGAAGAGAGAGAAGGAGAAGCAGGCTCCCACTGAGCAGGGATCCTGATATGGAGCTCGATCCCAGGATCCTGGGAATCATGACCTGAGCCAAAGGCAGACACTTAACTGACTGAGCCACCCAGGCAACCCACAGCCTTTGTTTTAAAGTATATTTTCGTCTGATATAAGTTTTTCTACCCTGGCTTTTTTTTTTTTTTCTTTTCAATTTCCATTTGCATGGTGAATGGTTTTCTGTCCCTTCACTTTGTGTCTGATTGTGTCTTTAGTTTGAGGTGAGTATTTTGTAGGCAGCATACAGGTGGATCTTATTTTTAATCCATTTTACTGTTGTATGTTTTTTGATTGGGAACAGTCAGGCCATTTGCAATCAAAGTAATTATTGATAGAGATGTACTTATTGCCATTTAAAAAATTTATTTTTGGTTGTTTTTTAGTTCTTTGTACCTTTCGTCTTCTCTTGTTCTCTCTCTCTCTCTCTCTTTTGTGATTGTTGAGTATCTTTAGTGTTTTGGTTGATTTTCTTTCTTTTTATTTTTTGTGGATCTAGTTTTGTGGTTACCATGAGGTACATATATAACATCCTAAGGAAATAGTAGTCCATATTAATTTGGTGGTCATTTAAGTTTAAACACATTTTTTAAAAAAAAAAAGGAAAGAAACCTTCTTTTTCTTTTTATCATTCTCTTCCTTTTTTACTCCCTTCTCCACATTTTATGTATATATTGTCATATTTTACATCTTTTTATTCATAGTTTTCATATGTTTAAATATGACCATTTCTTTTCCACATAAAGAAATCCCTTTAACATTCTCGTAATGCTGATTTAGTGGTGATAAACTTCTTTATCTTTTGTTTGTGTGGGGAACTTTAACTCTCCTTTGAATCTGAATGATAACCTTGCTGAGTATCTTTGGTTGTAGATTTTCCCTTTCAGCACTTTGAGTATATCATGCCACTCTCTTCTAGCTTGCAAAGTTTCTCCTGAAAACTCAGCTGATAGCCTTATAGGTTTTCCCTTCTATAACTTTTTGTCTTTTGCTGCTTTTAAGATTTTCTCTATCTTAATCTTGGACATTTTAATTCTTATGTGCCATGGTGTACTTCCTTGGGTTTATCCTGTTTGGAACTTTTTGTGCTTCTTGGATTTGGATGTCTAGGTTTTTCCTCCTTAGGTTAAGGAAGTTTTTAGTTATTTTTCTTCAAATAAGTTTTCTACACATTTCTCTCTCTCTCTTCTTCTTCTTCTGGGACCCCTATAAAGTGAATGTTTGCTTGATGTTGTCCAAGAGGTCTCTTAATCTATCTTCATTTTAAAAAATTCTTTTCTCTTTTTGCTGTTCAGCTTGTGTACCTTCCATTACTGTGTCTTCCAGATCACTGATATGCTCTTCTGCAACCTTGAATCTATTGCTGATTCCCTCTAGTGTTGTTTTTTATTTTAGTTATTGTATTTTTCAACTCTGATTCATTACAAAATTTTTTTTTTCTATCTCTTCATTGAAGCTCTCACTGAGTTCTTTCATTCTTTTCTCCAACCCAGTGAGAATCTCTATGGTCATTTATTTTATTTTATTTTATTTTATTTTATTTTATTTATTTTATTTTTAATTTAAAATTTTTTTTTATTGGAGTTCAATTTGCCAACATATAGTATATCACCCAGTGCCCATCCCATCAAGTGCCTGTCACCCAGTCACCTCAACCCCCTGCCCACCTCCCTTTCCACTACCCATTGTTTGTTTTCCAGAGTTAGGAGTCTCTCATGTTCTGTCACCCTCTCTGATATTTCCCACTCGTTTTCTCTCCTTTCCCCTTTATTCCCTTTCACTATTTTTTATATTCCCCAAATGAATGAGACCATATAATGTTTGTCCTTCTCTGATTGACTTACTTCACTCAGCATAATACCCTCCAGTTCCATCCACATCGAAGCAAACGGTGGGTCTTTGTCGTTTCTAATGGTTGAGTAATATTCCATTGTGTGTGTGTGTGTGTGTGTGTATATCTATATCTATATCTATATCTATATCTATATCTATATCTGTATCTATCTATATATATATATATATAACCACATCTATATATATATATAGATATATATAGACCACATCTTCTTTATTCATTCATCTTTTGATGGACACCAAGGCTCCTTCCACAGTCTGGCTATTGTGGACATTGCTGCTATGAACATTGGGGTACAGGTGTTCTGGCATGTCACTGCATCTATATCTTTGGGGTAAATCCCCAGCAGTGCAATTGATGGGTCTAGGGCAGGTCTATTTTTAACTCTTTGAGGAACCTCCACGGAGTTTTCCAGAGTGGCTGTACCAGTTCACATTCCCACCAACAGTGCAAGAGGGTTCCCCTTTCTCCACATCCTCTCCAACATTTGTTGTTTCCTGTCTTGTTAATTTGCTCCATTCTCACTGGTGTGAGGTGGTATCTCATTGTGGTTTTGATTTGTATTTCCCTGATGGCAAGTGACACGGAGCATTTTCTCATGTGCTTATTGGCCATGTGTATGTCTTCCTCTGTGAAATTTCTGTTCATATGGTCATTACCTTAAATTCTTTATCCCGCATATAACTTATCTCTGTTTCATTTCATTCTTTTACTGAGGTTTTTGTCTTCTTTCTTTTGGTTCATAGTGTTCTGTCTCCTTATTTTGCTTGATTTTCTGTGTTTGTTTCTGTACGTTATGCAACTGCTAATGGTTGAGTAATATTCCATAAAGTTGCAGCTTCTCAAGTTGAAGGAATGGTCTCATGTATGGTGGCCCCTATGCAGACTGTGGTTGTTTGATGACTTGCTGGCTGCCTGGAGCTGTGGCTATATATGTTAGTTACTATTTTAAACTGTGGCTTTTTACAGGGAGAATGAAGAAAAAAGTAATAAAAGTAAAAAGATAATAAAAGAAGAAAAGAAAGAAGAGAACAAGAAATAAAAGAACAAAACCAAAAAGAAGAAAAAAAAAGAATGAAAAGTAAAAATTAAAACACAAAAAAATCCCATGGAACCATGACTTGTTTCTGTGCCCCGGCACCATAGGATGGCTGGTGGACACTGGGCTTGCTGAGGTTACAAACTTTCTATGACAATCTGACCCACCAGATATAGCCTCAGGACCCTGCAATTATGGCATCTGAATGCACCCCTTATAATGGCCAGACCCTGTCCAGTCTGGGCTTTTGAGGTAGATGGGGAGAGAGTGTTCCTGCAGTTCCTTGGCCCTTTTAAACTGTGGCTTTTTTCTGTGCCTCCGCAGGACTAGGGCTGATGTAGGCTTGTAAATGAAGTTGTAAGCTCACTGAGAGGACTAGACCTGCCTGCTATGGTGTCTGGACCCTGCTCTGGTTTAGGCTTCTTTTTTTTTTTTTTAAGGTATCTATCTATCTATCTATCTATCTATCTATCTATCTATCTATCTATCTGAGAGAGAGAGAGCATGCACGAATGCAAGTACATGACAGCCTATGTGGGGGGTGGGGGCACAGAGGGAGAGAGGGAGAGAAGCAGACTCTTTGCTGAGTACACAGTCTGAAGCAGGGCTCTATCCCACAACCCTGAGATCATTACCTGAGGTAAAATAGTCAGATGCTTAACTGACTGAGCCACCCACACACCCCTTCAGTCTAGGCTTTTAAGTCAGAGTAGGAACGTAAACCATGTCATTCTCCCTTGGACCTAGAGAGCTTTCTTGCAGCTCCTCCATTACTTGACAGAGTTTGTGTTGTCTCTTTTATATGCTTGTTGCTGTTTTAAATAATGAGTTTTTTTTCCTGTGCCCAAGGACAAAGGGGTCTATGCCTGGTCCCTCAATACTATCCCTCCCCACCGCTATTGGTAGCATTGGAGGTGGGGGGTCCCTTTGTTATTGTGTCTTCATCTTTCTTGCTATTCTTTTGCTGTTTTCCTTGTCTTCAGAAGGAACATAGAGTTGATGGCCCACTTCAGACTTCTGACCTCTGAAATTGTCAGATAATAAATATGTATTGTTTTAAGCCACTAAGTTTGTGATGATTTCTTACAACAGTGAAAGGAAATTAATATAGTGACCAAATTTTAAGACTGGCAGCTGTTAACATTCTTGTTTGAGGAACATGCTTTTCCTTCAACCTGAAGGTCAACCTGTAGTCTCTAGGTTTGACCGATGCTTAAGGATCCTTCAAAATTTGATCCCATCATTTCCAAGCAGCTTCTTTGTCCTCCACTATCATGGGTAGGTCCTTCGCTTGGGTTTTCATTGTTCCTTGAACTTATTTATCTTTTATCTATCACCTATTTTTAAATTTTAATATGCAGACACTGTGATAAGCACTTTAGATATATTTTGTCATTTATATCATGTCTCCTATGGGTGGGAAAACAGACTCAGAGAGTAAAAACTTCAAATTTAAAGATTGAAAAAAATATTCTTGTTTTTAGCATCCTTTATTTTCACAAAAGTTTAAATTTCAATGGATTATACTTCAAAGGATTGAAAGTTTACAATTTTTTACTCATTAGTTATCATTTATTATACTTGTATGTATATAGAGAAGTTTCCAAACTATACTCCAAGCTTTTCAGGATGCTTGTCCTTGGAGTGGGTGAATGGTTTGCTTTATATATACATTTGTGGTATTTGGCCTTTTTACAGCACAAATGTATTTGACTTTCATGTATAAAATCTAAATTAAAATTTTTAAAAAAGAAGTTTGTATTGGTAGTTTAAAACTTTGCTAGGGCAATTACACACACACACACGCACACACATTACATTTATTTATTTATTTTCATGTGTAAATACAAATTTAATTCATTCACAAATTAGTTTGTTCTGTACTTACTTATTGAGTATCACTATGAACCAGTTTCTGTTCTAGGCACTGGGGATAAGGAAGTGAATAAGAAAGACTGTGGAGTTCACATTCTAGTGGAGAGTATATTCAACACTACATCAGGAGGCCACGGTACTAAGAAGAGAAAGAAAGGAGGATAAGGTGATAGAAAGTGGAAGGAAGTTCTCTATTACACAAAGAAAGCTTCTCTGAGGAGCTGTTTCTTGGGCCTGAATGAAATAAGGGAGAAAGCCATGTCAATATCTGGTCCAGAATGTAATTTGCAATTTGTATCCAATAGTTTGGGTTTTATTTTTATTATTTTTTAATTTTTAATTTTAATTTTAATTTTTTAAAAAGATTTTATTTATTTATTCATGAGATACAGAGAGAGAGAGAGAGAGAGAGAGGCAGAGACACAGGCTGAAGGAGAAGCAGGCTCCATGCAGGGAGCCTGACGTGGGACTCGATCCTGGGTCTCCAGGATCAGGTCCTGGGCTGAAGGCAGCGCTAAACTGCTGAGCCACCCGGGCTGCCTCAGGTTTTATTTTTAAATCAGACTTAATTATATGAAAAGTACGTTTTTAAAAAAAGATTTATGTATCTATATGAGAAAAAGGGTCATGGAATGGCAGAGGAAGAGGGAGAGAGAGTCCCAAGCAGACTGCCCTGAACATGGAGGCTGCCATAGGACTTGATCCCAGGACCCTGAGATCACAACCTCAGCTGAAACCAAGAGTCTAGTGCTTAACTGACTATGCCACCCAGGCACTCCAGTACTTCTGTTTTTTATGGTGAAAAGATTTACATTTAGATTTAGCCAACTGGACTCAAGTTAGATGATCCCAATTTTGTTGGCAACATCCAAAGCATCATAGTCAGGAGCCAATTGAGCATATACCTTTTTCTCTCCATTGGGCTTGATCAGGGTATTGACCTTGGCCATGTCCATGTCATAGAGCTTCTTCACAGACTGATCTGGTGCTTGTTGGCCTTGATATCCACAATAAATACAAGTGTGTTATTGTCTTCTATTTTCTTCATGGCTAACTAGGTAGTCTGGGGAACTTGATGAAGATATAGTGGTCAAGCTTGTTTCTCTTGGGGGAGCTCTTCTGAGGACATTTGGTCAGCCTTTGGAGATGAGATGTCTTGGGCCATTGGAATGTGGGTTATGTGTGGATCTTCTTTTCTTTTGACTGTAGATACCTTTCAGCACTCCTTTTTGGCCTTCAAAGTCTTTGCTTTGGCTTTGGGAGGTGTAGGGGCTTCCTTCTTCACCTTTGGTGCTATCTTTGTGAAAGGGCTGTATGAAAAGTAGTTGTTGAGCATGTGCTAGGTGCTTGGTAGGTGAGGTGGACTGTTGGATAGCGGGGAAATGTGAGGTCTGACCTTGGCTGCCTAGTTTACAACCTTGATGGGAATTGAGAACAATATATATAAAAATATCAAATGGAAACAGTTTATAATTATTTGGTGCTAAATTGTATGACACAGATTCTAGGTTGAGGGGACCCTGTGGGGTCTTACACTTCCCTAAATAAGAGTGTAATTTTGCTAGACTTAAACATTTTATTTATTTATTTTTTTTATTTTTATTTATTTATTTATTTATTTTTTATTTTTTTTATTATTATTATTTTTTTATTGGTGTTCAATTTACTAACATACAGAATATAGACTTAAACATTTTAAAGGACAAGTCCATAATCTGAAGCAAGAAGGGGAGAAAAATGTCCTTTAGTGGAACTTTGGTTATCATTCCTTTGGGATTTCCTTCTCTTAGGTGCTATTTATGGAGTCTGTGTAATGTGATTCTAACTGGGGATAGGAAATGATTGGGAGTCAGAAAATTGGTTTGCAGTCTGTGGTATCCTGAATAGTGGTAGCTTTCCAAAGGCTCAGACACCTGAGTCACTGAAGTATGATGGGAAGAATAACAAATACATTTTTTTCCCTACTTCTCTTCCCTGTCACTCCTCTGTGCTATGAATAAGAGAAAGTTGTGATCTTGATTTAGACTTAAAATCAAATTGATACCGTCCATTCTCTAACACAGAGCTCTTGATAATGTCTCTTAATTGAGACTTTCAATAAATGATTTGTGACTCAAGTAGGAATATACTAATAGTATTTATGTTAGTGGGATTATGACATTTTTGGTATTTTCCAGGTATTCTGCTTTCCACAAATCCCACTCATTCATAGTTGGTTTCTGATTATACTTCAGTTTCTGATTATATTACCTTTGAAATAAAAAAACATGAAAAAATAATTCAAAGAAATCATTAGATTTATTACATTCATGAGTGCTTATTCAGTTTGCAAAATAGAATTTCTTTGTTAAATTTAATTTTTTGCTTCAAAGATTTTATGCTTGAATCAACTTTTTCTTTTGTTTTAATGATGAGTATTATTGCAAGCATTAATTATAATAACTAGTGTGCACACTATAATTCTCACCCAATATGTATAAACATATTTTTAAATCTAGTAATCCCTTAAATTTAAGCCTACATAGAGGAGGCATGAAATATTTACAGTTTATAGAAGGGCTTGGAGGCTAGGTGACTAAAAGAACAACAACAAACCAGTTACATTTGCAGAGCCTGGTCTTTTCCTAAAGCTGTTCCAAAGGATGTTAGTGAGAAGGTTTTCTGAAATATGTGTAAGTTCTGCTACAAACCTGAGTTGGAAGGCTTTCCCTGTGGTTTTGATTAATAATTTTATTAGCTGGAAAATCAAAGACTGTATTCCCCCTTGTTTTGTTCTCTGGTGTTAGAATTCCAGGCAATGATCTTGATGAGCTGCCTCTCACATGGGGGCCTTTGATTGTTCTGGAAGAGCTTTGTTGCTATGTTGCATGTCAATGTGCTGATCCTGGTCCTGTTATCTGTGTGCCTTCCTTGCTGTCTTTTGCTTTGCTTTCTGTGACAGGGGATCAAACCTGCCAGGCTGGATTGATTCCCAGGCTCCTTCTTGCCCATTGGTCTTTGGCAAGGGCCAACCAGTGGTGGGCAAGAGGGCTAGAGGGTGGAAGGATCCAGGACCCCAGCCTTTCCAGGAGACCCCAGCTCCTGCCTCCTTTCATGATCCCTCCAGCTTAAGGTTGGTTGTGGCTTTCTGCTGTTTCCAGTCTCTGTGCTGTCTTGCTTTTCTGTTGGGTTTCTCAACCCCTCTTCCATTACCGGTGCTACCAATTTTCTAAAATCTGTACGTAAAGTGGTTTCTGGTTTCTTAGTTAGACTTTGAGTTATACAGTTATCAGCTCTCAGGGATGATTGCTAACAGAATGAGCCATTGTCTTTGTGAGAATTTTTAGAAAATTAAAGTTTATAAAATTTACCTCATTTTAGACCTTAAGGAGGAGAATAATTATGGGAAAACTGAGATAATAGCTTTATCATTTTGTAGGCAGGTACTTTTGAGCTGATGAATTATTTTATATACTGCTATAAAATGAGACATGTTAATTACAATGACCTGTGAATTTCTTTATTATCAACCTTAGATTAGTAACATTTCATAATTAGCAAATGATATAATGTGGTATAAAGTGAAATCACTAAAATATATTGATTGAATTATTTAAAACTTTATACCTAAAAAATACAATATCTTTGTCCTTATTTGAGGCAGACACTCTCCTTAGCAGCATACTGTAAGATAGACTGGGAAATGAAGTTTATATGATTTTTCTAAGATGGAGAAAATGTCTATCCAGCATTAACAAGTAAGGGGCTGGTATGTAGTGGTAAGTAAGGGGCTAGCATTTCTTTAACTGTGTGGAGTCTGCAATGGGAAATCCCCTGGAGCAGGAATCATAAAACACAGATCTTATCTTAGGTGGGGGATCACTATAGAAAAGGATGGGCAGGTGATTCATTGAGCAAGGGCTCTATAAGAAGTGAGGGAACAGACAAGGCAGGGGAAGAAGATAAGTATAGAGGTGTTTCAGCTCACATCTGGCCTTGATCTGATTGCATGGGGAGTTCTGGAGCATGAATGGCACCACAGAGAAGTCTCACATTGAGAGAGGATGGCTGAATTTTGGTTTGTTCAGTCATTCACTGTGGGGGTCCCTGAGTGGGATGTAAGTACATAAACTCCACAGAGGGAAGTTCTCGGAGGAAGGTGTAGCCACGAGCTCCTAACAGCAACACCTGGGTAAACTGACCTAATAAAGGAGCTATGTATGGATGCCCACAACATCTACTGTAAGTGTCAATACACAGCACCCTGTCTCCATCACTTATAAACCCTTTGGCACCAGATAAGACGTATAATATGTCCAAGCCTCAGGTTCCTTATCTGTTTTAAAAAATAAAAAAGACAAGGGAACAACAACCACCCTATAACTTTCCCTCATAAGTGTGCTTTAAAGAAATAAAGTGCTCTGGGATATTTTCTTAAGTAGCTAGTCTATCAGGGAGAGGGCAATGCAGGGTTATAAAGCTAGTGAAAAGCCAGTTTAAACATGATCATGGTCTTCACTCAGATTCCTCTGAAAACCTAGCCTGCTATGAGGACTTGGGTGAAGGTTGTTTATTTTGGAGATGATCCTAGCAGGCAGGAGTGAGGGTGGGGAGAGAGAGACAGAGATGGAGGAGAAGCCAATATACAGGTGTGCCACTGAGGTCCCCGCAGTGGTGTGAGGTAGGCTCAGTCATGTGCACGGGGCCAAGCTGTTATCAGCAGGCAGCAAGTGAAGGCATGAGTGGCACTGTTCACCCCAGCACCAAAAAACAGTGTTCTGTCTGCTGTACCGTGCTTGGTGCTGCTCAGATCCACAGATCTTTTTAATTAATTGTATTCTGTCACTGATTCTTCAGAGACTAGGCTGATCCCTGCCTCTAAGAAAAGGTTTATCAGTGCAACCAGCTGTGTAGTTCCTTTAGCTGCAGCTGATTTTGAGGCTGGCAGTTGATATCCATCATCTCTCTCCTCCACTATCCATTCTAGACTTCCCTCATCCTCAGCCAGCATTTCTGAGGATACTTGCTCAGTAGGTGACCCAGATCCTCACCCCTGGGGGCATCTAAACCTGGGTTGACGGACTTCCTGCAATTGCCTGTTGCCTCTGATTGGTGGGCATAGAAACATCAGGAGATACCCTGGGGAATCCCCAGATATCCAGACTTATTCCTCCTTTTACCCATTGTGTCACAGCGACTCTGTCTCCTCAGGATTATCACAATCAGTTTCCTCTGCCAATATAGAAACTCCATTCTTTGCCTGTGGTCCTCTGGCATGAAGAGCCTGAATGAAAAGGTGGATTTACAACATTAGGCTCAGTGTCTCATGGAGAAGTATTGGCCTCCAAGAACCAGGACCTCTATTCTAGCAAAGAATAAAGTTACAGAAACAAGAGATTCAAGTTAAGCAGTTGTGTCACTGGGAGTGATGATGAGAGGGGTCAACCAAGGCTTGTACCTGTTGGTACCCAGACCT
Organism: Canis lupus baileyi; assembly: GCF_048164855.1. Lineage (NCBI taxonomy): Eukaryota > Metazoa > Chordata > Mammalia > Carnivora > Canidae > Canis > Canis lupus. The sequence goes on along the minus strand of NC_132870.1, from coordinate 6,011,484 downwards.
TTGTTTTCCAGCTTTGGGGTATACAGCACATATAATGGCTATTGTTTCAATGCATATAATGCACCCTAGGGAGTAGCATTCCAACCCTGCAGGTTGTAAATATGAATTGATGCTATATTTGAGCCAATATGAGGCCATTCTAATATTCTCATAGGCAGGGTCCTTCTGGGTGATGCAAAGTACAATAGGACCTGTGGATCCTGGGGTTGTGCATCCACTGTTATATCTTCCCTGTAGTGAAGCTCTCAGAGAGAGCTGGTCACCATAAAGTGAATCTAATTCACACAAATGCTTATCCCAGCTATGGCTGAGATCAGACGTAAGCCAAGAAGAAAGTCAGTCAGGGCATCAGATATATTTGCTATAGTTACTATCACAGATCTTTTGTGAGGTTGGGATGTGATGCTGAGCTAGGGACTATTGGCCCAGGAAGTACACAAACACTAGCTCTGCTCTCCTTATCTCCTCTCCTGTTCACCTAGTCACTCAGGAAGCAGTAGGTAACTGTTCCAGAACTATGCAAGGTTCTGTGTCAGAGACACAAATAGGAGTAAGTTTCTGCCCTGTGGAAACTCACCATCTAGCACAGGAAATCGATATATAAACAGTGAACTATATTGTGTAATTGATGCTTTTTTAATCTAGTGAATACAAAAAAGAGAGTAATTAATTTTGCCTGGAGAAGTCTGGAAAAACTTCATAGAGGAGGTGATATTTGTGTTGACCATTATAAGATGAATATGAGTTTTCAAAAGACATTGGTGGACTTAAGAGATTCTGGGTAGAGAAAAGAACACAAGGAAAGGCATTGAGACATGAAGGAACATGGCACAACCAGGGAATGACAGGAGCTTTAGGGATTAAAGCAAAGGGTATGTATTGTTGAGGTGGGAAGGAGAGAGTTAGAGAGAGACTGTGAGGAGGAAGTAAAGGTTGAATGAGGTCAAATGGAAAGGCCCTGAATTACATTCTAAGGAATTTGGATCTGACATCTCCAACATAGACATGTGTGTATAGGCTGTGCAGTCAGCGTGGTGGAAATGTTAAATTGGGATACGAATGAGGAGACAAGACAGTGTTGTGGTGAAGCTCTCAGAGCATGTGTCATAGAACTACCAGAAGGCTGGAGCTGGAAGGAGCCTTCCTTGCTATTTTCAAAATGTTTCAAATGAAACCCTACGATGGAAGTCAAGATGGTCTAGTAAAGGCAGAGCTACTCTAAAGCAATGAAGATAGTGGGGTCAAGAAAGTCCGAATGGAAGATGCCATCACCTAATTAAATGTCCCCTTGCTTTTTTTTTTTTTTTTAACCAGGTAGAAAAATGGATAGTCATGTGAAATCATGTGTGATTTATCCTAGGTTAGAACACAAATCTTTGAGAATCTGAAACCCTTTCTTCTTATGGTTATATTCTTCAGATATCAACATGTTATGGATAGAATCTCAGATGACGTGTGAAATTTTGTTTCATAAAATTTGATGAGAGTGTTAATAAGAGTCCCATTAATGTTGGCTATTCTTAACTATTTCAATTAATTTCAAACTTTAATTAATGTTTGAAAAGCATTCAAACAAGTATGTTTTGGAAGCAGGTAAGGGGAAATGTGAGGGAGAAATGGAATAAGAATGTGCTGAGTCCATGGCTAGATAGGGACTGGGGAAGGGAAATGGGAATCCCCTAGGCATGGGAAATTTTTCAGAAGTTGTCTCTGATGTGCCATGCTCCCTTTTTTTTCTGAAATTATTCCAGTCTCCACATTAAACCTGGAAAATCAGCAAATACTGGAACAGTGGATGGGAGTGGGGTTGGATGCAAATTATACATACTCTATTTTTTTGTTGCTCTGAGCTCTCATCTTTTGCCCTATGGTGGCATCTATCTTCTTAATTTGATCCCTAAACAAATCTCCTTTGGATGAAAGGAGCAAAATGAGGAAGAGAAAGAGAGAGGAGGAAACATACCCATGAGTGGGGATAGCAGGAAACAGGGGCCCACTAGAATTACCTATGAGATTTTTTCAAACTACCCATGGCTCTTCTTCCACTAGCAGAAATGTTCATAATGCTCCCCTATGGAAGAAGGCAGATGATTAGTGAGCTTGAATCATAATACAGTATGTCCTATCCTTTAGGCATGCTGGGGAGAAAAGACTTGCAGAAACCCTGATTTAACTGTTGCTTTTGCTTTATCCTTCTGATAAATTCTGGGGAGATTACTTTGTAATTTCATATCCTTCATGACATCAGAAAATTGGTGGCTCCCGATTATTTGTTGACTGCAGCCCTTGGAGTTTATAATTAATAATAACATGGTAAAAACCATAAATATCACTGCAAAGAGTCTTAGGCTTATATGTTAGATAGTTCAGGACAAACGTCACCTTTCTTTCATATTTTAGCAATGGGGAATGGAGTAAGATGGAGAAAGTTTCCTGTGTATTTATTGTGATTCTCTGTCATAAAGACACTCCCAGTGTTCTGAGTCACTTTTAAATACCTACAATTAGGAATAGTAATGATGTGGAAGAAAAAAAAAAGGCGGACCACAGAGAGCTTTATATTTTGGTGATTTGTGGACCATAGAGAGAAAATTTAAAACTTTAGAACCAAATCTTTTAAATAAAATAAGTTTAGTACAAATACATAGCTTGGTTCCAATAATGGAAAAGGCTTTTTATTTCCCCAGTGTATTTTAGAAATATTTAGGTCATGAAAAGAAAGGGCACAGGGTTAACTGTATTGTAATTTTATCCCCCCCTTTTTTTTGCTTTAAAAAAATTTATCACACAAATACATTCATGAGTTTTTAAAAGTCAAATGATGGTGAAAGGCTTGTGTATAAAAAAATAGCAGTCATTTGTGCCCTCTCTCAATGCCATTCTCCAGAGGCAGTTAACTGCTTGCAACTCAATCCTGTGTCATGATTTCCTATTTTATGAAGCCAGAATTTTCAGTCTCTTATCTTCTCACTTCCTATATCCTTTCATGACAGCTATTTCACAAACTTTGATTAGTTTCATGTTTGTGTTTTTTATTATTTTTTTCTAGGTAAATATTATTTTTTACTGAGCTAAATAAGCTATGATTACATTTGCTTTTTTTTTTATAACCTATTTTCTTTTCTTTTCTTTTTTTTAAGTAGACTCCATGCCAGCATAGAGCCCAACGGGGGGCCTGGACTCACAACTCTGAGATCAAGACCTGAGCTGAGATCAAGAGTCAGATGCTTAACTGATTGAGTTACCCAGGCGCCCCTTTCTTCCTTTTTTTTAAAAAACTGAAGTATACTTAATATGCAGTATTTTATTAGCATCAGGTGTACAATATAATGACTGAACATTTTTCTACGTTATTCACTGTTCAATGATGTAAGTGTAGTCTCCATCCCCTTTATCTATTTACTTTATAAATTTTTATTTTTCCTGAAATTAATGATTGCCTCATTCATTGTTTTTATGTTCTTCACTGCCTTCCGATCTTTGGCCCAACTCTTCTTATACCATCCAGCAGCTGTGTAAAATGTCTTTTTTTTTCTTTTCTTTTAGATTTTATTTATTTATTCATGAGAGACACAGAAAGAAGGCAGAGACACAGGCAGAGGGAGAAGCAGGCTTCCTGCAGGAAGCCCCATGTGGGACTCGATCCCAGGATCCCGGGATCATGCCCTGAGCCGAAGGCAGACGCTCAACCGCTGAGCCACCCAGGGGTCTCGTAAAATGCCTTTCTTAAATGTTTTCTCAGAGTCAAACCTACCAAACAATCTGTCATATCCTGCCCTCTTTTTAAAAGGACATCTTGGATAGCCTTAGTCACTCTGTTCCACCCTGGAGTGGTTGCTCCCTGGACCTGCTGCAGAATTGCCACCCTTTGCCTAATTCACTTTGCTTCTCTCTCCTATGATCAGGATTTATGTCATTTCCTTTCTTGGTTTGTTTCTTCATCCTCCTTGGCTTTCTGAAAAGCTATTGGAGGTAAATTTTCTGAGACTTTACAGATTTGAAAATATCTTCTCTACTTTTGACCCGTGATAGTTTGGTTAAATTTAGAATCCTTGGTTGCAAATGGTTTTCTTTTGAAATTTTGAAGTTGTTACTATGTTGACTTCTAGCTTATCATGTTGTTTTTGAGAAGATGGATGCTTTTCTTGCTTCTGATCCTTTGTGGGTGACCGGTTTTTCCTTGCTGGAAATCTTTAAGATCTCCTTATCTCAGATATCCTCAAATTTTACAATGGTGTCTTCAGTATGAGTTTCTATTTCACTTATTTTGCTATGTGTTTTAAACAGGAAATTTATGTCCTTCAGTTCTAGCAAATTTCCTTAAATTGAGAATTTCTTCATCAATGATTTCTCTGCTCTTTTTGGAACTCCTCTTGGCTGGATAGAATCTCTACCTTCTGAAGTTTTTTGTCCTTTTTTCCATCTTTTTGTCCTATTTTCTGGGTGAATTCATTGACCTAATCTTGTTGTTCTTTTACTGTTTCTTATTTTTAAATTTTAGCAATATTTTGAACATCCAGAAGAATTTTATTTTTTATGTTTATTTTTATAATATGTTTTTATTGTATGGCTGTACTCTCTTCTTCCACCAGTACAGATGCTAATATGCCCCCTTTGAGGAAAGGAAGGGTCTTTTAAACCTCTTTGCCATGAGTACGTCATATCGCTTGGGCACATTGGGAGAAAAGTTTCAGAACCCCTGAGCATATTGAATAGAATGTCTTTGTAGTTTTGTTTTCTTCCCACATTGTATCTGTATCTTCCGAGTTAAAAAAAGTTTTATTATTATTTGTTTGCCTGTTTCACTTAGTATTGCAGACTTTCCTCAAATGCCTGGACTCGTCACCTGTTCATTCATGTTTATGAGTGAATCTTTAGAAAGCTGATTGGAAGTTCTGTGTCTGTTCATTGGACTTTTCAACTGATAGGCTTCATTGTGGGGTCATCATGATGACATGGGTTTTTCATTGAGGGCCTACAAATGACAGAATCTGTAGCATTTTGTCTGAGGGTGGTTCAGTTTTTCTAGAGAAGTTTCCTTCGATCTTCTGGCTGTCTCTGTTCAGTTTGCAAACATTCACTTAATCTCCCTATTTCTTTCTTTCTTTCTTTCTTTCTTTCTTTCTTTCTTTCTTTCTTTCTTTCTTTCTTTCTTTCTTTCTTTCTTTCTTTCTTTCTTTCTTTCTTTCTTTCTTTCTTTCTTTCTTTCTTTCTTTCTTTCTTCTTTCTTTCTTTTCTTCTTTCTTTTTTAAAGATCTTATTTATTATTCATAAGAAACAGAGAGGGGCAGAGACACAGGCAGAGGGAGAAGCAGGCTCCCTGCAGGAAGCCTGATGCAGGACTTGATCCCAGGACCCCAGCATCATGTACTAAACTAAAAGCAGCTGTTCAAACACTGAGCCACCCAGGCACACCTCACCTCTACTTTCCCTTTCACTTCTTGTCTCTGAATCTGGACCCTCACTTCCTCCTGCAGCTGTGGAAGAGGAGTAGTCAGATGCAGATCTATCCTACCTTCTGAGGAACTTGCATTCTTAGCCTGTCTGGATTCTGCAGGCTAAGCATGAATTTGCTTCTCATCATTATCATTTTTTATAAGCACTTGAAAGCATTCTTCTCTCTGGCAAGTCGTTTACTTTCTATTTCTTTCTGCCATCTTATAATTTAGTTCAGAATTAAATAGTCTTGGAGTCTGCTCAGAGATTCAATTCCTATTTCTGATTTTTACTTCCTTGAGTATTAGGGTGATTTTTAAAATGAGGGAGGTCAGACTACCTTGAAACTGAAACTCCAGCAATAATCACTTCAGTTATAATGGAGAATAATTGGTTGTGGCTAAATAAGTTGCTGAATGTAAAGACTTTCTTTTCTCTTAAATTTTTCTTTTGCTTAAAGCTGAAACACTGATCTTATGAGAACTTCTTTCTCTTAAATTTGTGTAAGTGGGGATCCCTGGGTGGCTTAGCGGTTTGGCGCCTGCCTTTGGCCCAGGGCGTGATCCTGGAGACCCGGGATCGAGTCCCACATCGGGCTCCCGGTGCATGGAGCCTGCTTCTCCCTCTGCCTGTGTCTCTGCCTCTCTCTCTCTCTCTGTATGACTATCATAAATAAATAAATAAAATATAAAAAAAAATTTATGTAAGTGGATGGAGAAACAATGAAAGTGATTGGTTGTGGCTAAAAATCACACTGCAGCATTTTTGCCATCATTGATAGTGTGTGAATTTTTTCCTTTTCATACAAATTCACATTTTCTGATCACACCAAGATTAGAATACAGTGGGAGGAAATTGTGACTTTTTCAGGTGGTCTGTAGTACTTTGCATTTTTGTATAGAAATCCCAAGTACAATCTTAACCTGTGGGAAAAGTTCAAAAGATCCTGGTGTCATCAAACTGATGTTTAAAGTAACAGAAAGAATAGGAAGAAGAGTTTAGTTAATGACTGGATCAGTTTGGGAGAAGGATGTGAAATCGTTTCCCACGAGAGTGGTTCTGTGGGAGTGCAGACGAACAGGAACTAGGTTGTGGGTGGTCAGAGAAGACAGTTGATGCTGGTTGATACTGAGCACTCATTGCATGGCAAGGCCTATGCTTGGAAATGCTTTCCATTGAATCCTCATACTAACCCTTATAGAAAATACTGTTACTTCTATTTCATAGGTTGGGAAGTAGAGGATGAGGTGATTTGCCTCAATTTACACAGACCCAGGGCTCAATTCCTGGCAGTCTGCCCCTGGAGCCTCTGCTACTACCATAGTCTGCAGTGGTGAAGAGGTCATAGAGACAGAGGATGCAGTAGGTCTAGACAAAGGAGGCCTCCAGTACGGGCAGGGGAGGCAGCCTGTATTGACAACATGGAAGGAGACTGTGCCCTAGGGTCTTGTGAGTATTGCTGGGATGAGGGCCTGAGGAAAGGAACTGGGTAAACATTTGCTTCTGTTTGAGCATGTACCTCCCAGTGCCCCTCCACCAATTAGGAGAGCTGTCTTGAAGGATGCTGCCTCAGCTTCTGAAAAGAAGACTCCAGGACACACATTAATGAGAAGAAGGTTGCCGCAGCTGACAGAAAAATAAAGCTCTTAGTGGGAGCCCTGAGCCCCCAGTAAGGCCTGGAGCTTGTTGACTGAGTAGTTAGAGACCCCCTCCCCCACTGTTGGGCTCCCCTCACTCGATAGCCTCCCTGCTGCATCTTGAAAGACCACCCTCTCCCACTATGCCTTGCCTTATATGGGACAATTAATGAGCAGCGTGATGACAGGGGACACCTCTCCATATTGTTCAAGCTTGGGTTTATGACCAGACAGTTTGCCATTGCCCTCCTGGTTCCATTAGAGCAGAAGTGCCTTTTCAGCGGTTTGCAGAATTAGGTTGTGAAAGCAAAGGGCACAGAGTTAACTGTGTCACATCTTTCATTTATTTAGCCAACTGCTTTTGGGAGAAGCATGGCTTTAGAAGGGAGGGCTGTTGTGTTCTGAGATGTAATCCCTCTTTCGTCAATATTAAGATACTTGTTAGAATTAATAAGCGGCACAAGAGTGGCTGGATTCTGTTACCTACTAATTTAACACAAAAGGATATCCCTTAGAGTACAGGTTTTGAAGGCTTTCTTCTATGTAACCTGTTTTGATTCTAAGAGGAAAGTGTTATTATTCCCTTCAAAGATCAGGAGATTGAAGCCCATGGATATCTATGCAAGTGCTGTGCCCAAGGCTGTGCAGGGTTGAAACAGATGCGGAACTAAGATTGACTTGTTCATTATCCTAGCTCTTTCCTCAGCACCATGTTGAGTTGCCTGTTGTTTAAAGTTTGATAAAGCCAGTAACTCCTTAAGGCTTTAAAAGGCTTCCTGTCATAAGGCCCCAGGAGATTTTCTGGGAAGAGTCAGTTAGTTGCTCGTTAGACATTTATTTTTTGATTATGTAAGTGCTCACTACATTTCTAGGTGCACGGAGACAAAAATCAGGTCTTGTTTTCTGTCTTTAAGACATTTTCAGTCACATTGGAAGATGAGTAAACAAAACACTTAGGGAACAATTAAATTCTTAATTGCTACTAAATGGTAAATGTGGAGCTGCTCACAAAAGGGAAAGAGATGGTGTAGGCTGGAATACTTGGGCAATGGAGAGGGTGTTATGGGAGTAGATAGATGTGGAGGGATGGTAAGGATGGAGATGGATGAGGCATAAAAAGACAAAAAAAAAAAAAAAAAAAGGTTTTTCCTACCAATGGAAACAGAATTAGAATATGCAAGGGAATGTTCTGGGCCAGTGTTAGAGTCTGGGGTAATGGTGTAATGGTGAAGGGAGTGAGGAATGTATGAATGTGCAGATACCCATTTGTTTGATCTCTTTTGCTCTACTTCGTTTTCTTCCTCTCAGAAGACTGCATAATTTAAAATGAGGCCAAGAAAGAAAAAAAAACCACTTTTTCTTGCACCTGTATTTATTATATTTCTTAATCTATCCATTTTGCCAAATAGTTTTTGAAGGCAGAGGACAAAAGTGTTCAGCACCCAAAAAAAAGCTTTTAGGAGAGTTACCGGTAATCACTAAATATATTGTCTAACTTTAAATTCTAACCATCTCTTTCTCCAAAATTGATTTCAAGGATTTCTTTTCCCCCTGAAATAGGTCTCTGTGTTTATCACAATATCCACCAGGGAAGAATTTGTATTAATGTAATAAATATAGAAAAGATAAATAAAAATAAGATTACCATGTAAATGTCAGTGCCTACACAAGGGAGAAACTCCATAAATGAGGCAGACAAGCTAGTCATTCCCTCTCAGTATTTCCATAGTGTTGTAAATCATCTCTCTTCTTTACTACATTATGAGCCCCTAGAAAGAAGAGACTATGTCACATGCATCTTTACATCCCCAGTCTCTAATATATACCTAGCAAGGAGAGGTTACTTAAGCTTCACATTCATTTAGTAGAATGAATAAATGAATGTATAAAGGGAAGTCTGGCTTTCATCCTCTGTACTTTTTAGGGTAATGCTAGCTGCTTACAATAAGTAGGCCCCTAAACTTCTTTGGTTTAGTACAACAGAACTGTAGTTATTATTCATAATGGTCTAATGTGGTGGTGATGATCGATGAGTGGCTTTCCTCTACTTGGTGATTCAGAAGTCTGGGCTCCTTCTAGCTCATAGCTCTGCTTTCCACTGGGGCTTCAGAGCCCACTGTAGCTGTCGAGAAGACAGGAAAGAGAGCATAGGAAGGCACAAACAACATACCTCACTTGTGTTTATGTCCATTTAACTAGAACTAGCCACATGACCTTATGTAGCAACAAGGAGGGCAGGAACATGTCATCCCTGGCTAGGCAGCTTTCTCAAAGAGACTCAACACTCATCATCCTGGGTGAGAAAAATATGGATTTTAGTGGATAGTTGGCTATCTCTACCACATCTGACCTTTAGCACTTCCTCCTGCTCTGTGGTCTCAGGCAAGTTTATAGTTTCTCTAGGTCTCAGTTCCTTACTTGCAAATGGGGATAATATGTTTATCCTGTATGATTGTTGTAAATATTAAATGACACATGTATTTGAAGTAGCTAATAGTAATGCTTAATATATAGGGGCTATTATAATATCATTACTTCAATTCAATTAAGATACTTACTTGTTCACATTTTTCTTTAACCACGATCATAGGACGTACAGAACTAGGGCAACCCAAAGAGAGCATGTAGTCTCTTATCTTAAGGTAGAAGAAGAAGTAGAGACTTTTAGATGAATAACTCCTAAGGGGGCCATGGTATACACTAAAGCTAGGGTAACCTATAGTGCCTGTTTGGTAGTGTGGACTTTAGATAAAAAGGGGAATTTCTTTTTCGGAAACCTACTACAGATGTGCTAAGAGAAGTTAGATATTGTCACCGTGAAAGGTGATTAGCAGATTCTCACCCCATCCCAGTGGAGCTAGATGGAATGGGATTATTACAAGCTTATCCCATAGATCCAGGAGAATAAGAGGCCGGACTCTGGGGAAAGGGAAGAAGGGAGTGTAAGGACTTGGGCCCATGGGGAGACAAGAGAAAGAAAGTGGAGCTGGGGTGGGCCCCCTGGATCTCCCCTCATTTCTTAGCTGCTGATAGTGTATTGGCTGCTGAGGGTTTATAGCTGAGTCCTCTCCCAGAGATTGCCCTTGGTTGTGGGAAGGTGCCTAGTCTAAGGTTATAACCCCTGCTACTCAAGGTGGTACTACCAAGACCCACTGAAGAGCCTCTGAAGGGCCATCCCAGTTTTGTACTTCCCAGCAGGGTTGGTTGAGGCCTTGGCTGCAACTGAATTCAACTTCTCTTTCTGCTCTGTCCTACCCAGTTCCCACACCCTTAACAGCTGTGGTTCACGCTGCCCGGAGGGTTCCTGCACAGCACTCTCCCTCTCAGAATTGGTTTCCTGGGAACTGGATCTAGGAGAGAAGAGAAGATAAGGGAAGGGAAAGGAAGGAGGGTGAAGGAAGGGGAGAGGACCAACAGGAGAGGGAATTTTTTTTGTTTGTGGATTGTCTTAGGCAGTGCTTCCTGAAGGTATTGATATAAAAGGCCTCCTTTCTGTTTACTTCTGGGAAAACTCAGTGTTGTTAAATGATATGACCCCAACATCAAGTAAAGGACTCTATAAATTCTTTTGGACTCCCTTCATATGCTTGCCCAGATATTGATGAGTTTGTTTAATAATGGATTGCTCCATTCACCTTCCTCTGTCACTGGCCTGTACTGGTGTTATATTGTAATTCTGCATGCAGAATGTGCTTTTTACAAAATCTGTGTTCTCCCTCCCTCCCTGCTCCACATCAAACATAGTCTAACTTATCAGGTTCTGCTCTGAATAGAACAAGTGTACCTTCCATACTCATGGGTTCGTAGAAAAGAGGAAAAATTTACTTACAGCTTCTGTAGCGAAGGGCTTTCACCAAGAGGGCTTATGCTGCTTTTCACCCCTCCTGATAGGCTATGGAAGTGGGTTTTATGGTCTTCTATGCCAAGCACACTGTGGGCCTGCAAAATACATTTCATTTTCATTTTATTTACTTATTTATTATTTATCTATTTTTGAGAGAGAGTACACGAGGTGAGGAGGGGCAGAGGGAGAGGCAGAGAGAGAATCTCAAGCAGAGCCCCCCCCCCTCCACCAAGCATGAAGCCTGTTGTGGGACTTGATCTCACAACCCTGAGATCACGACTGAGCCTAAATCAAGAGTCAGATGCTTAACCGACTGAGCCACCCAGGTACCCTGCAAGGTACATTTTGAAATGAATTGCATGGAGTCCACAATCAGTGTGACCTCACTAGCTGGGGTAAAAAGGATTCTCTGGAAAGCTCACCCACTGAGGCTGCCGTTCACCTTCAGGCATTCTCAGCCTTACCTATTTGCTGCCTTTTCATGGACTTACTCCATAACAGGATACTTCAAGGATACTGTGAATATTCTAAAATTTTCCTCTATTTTAAGGGTTTTGTTTTTTTATGGGTGGGTTTGCCAGCATGAGATTCAGTTTCTCCAGCAGAAGTGTGTGCTTTGGCCTCCCATGTGTGATTAATTCAGAGGAAGCATTTATCTGTTGTGATCTAAATGTGTATTTGTTTTACCCTTAGCCGACAAGACAATTATAAATGTTGTCTTTCCTGCAACTAAACGCTTAGAAATGTGGTTGTCACAGAGAAAGCTACAAAGCATATGACACTTGACTGGCTGAATACATGCAGGAGCCAGAAAGTGGAAAATTTTTTACTGGAGATGATGAATGCTTTTCTGCCCCCACAGAATGGGAACGGGCTTTTCTTGGGCTTTAATCTGACCCAGAATTGTCTCTGGAAGCATGCAAGAGTGATGTATACACTTCCCTAACTTCCCTACCACACAATATGCCTGTGGGCACTCTGAGAGTATTCATTGTGTGGAAGTGCCTTTTTTCTCCTGCCTTAGGGTCCTTTTTGACTCCTAAAGCTCTGATGGGTCCCAGCATCGGGGAGAAACTGACAACTTGAACAAGTAGCTAATTCTATATTCCAGAACTAGGCTAGGGCTGATGCTCACATGGGGAAAACTCAAGGCTGGAGCATCTCCATTGCAATCCCAGAGATGGTAGGACCCACTGGACTATAAATCCATCTCTTGTACTTATTTGCCTAAAACCCGTTAGTCTTCTGCTGTCACAAACTGAACATTCATTCATAATAAATACTTTTCTGCCCATAGTTCTAAAGACAGAGATGATGATGAAAATATGCTGGTAACTGTGCCATCTTTGTTATTAAAGCTGAAAAAAAATATGACTTCAGTGGTGCCCTTCCTAGTGACAAGCCTGAGTATCTGATGCTATCTTGTGATGGTTCCTTAGGGAGCAGCTTTATGTCATTGTCTTATAACTGTCACTCTAATGTGCCAAAGGGAAGCTTTATTGTCATTTGCATATTCTGAAAGTTTATTGAATTTTAAGAGATGTGTGCCTGAGAAATAACTTGTCTGGATATATTTAGGAATTTGGATTCTCCCCCCCCTCCCCCGCCCCGGTTGGTACTGCCAAGCTTGGCTGCTATTCTAATCATTTATTTAGTATAGCTTTATGTGGATTTAGTCCAAGTACTTGGGATTTAAAAAGGTATGAGCCATGATTTCTGTACATAGCAAAATGAGGGAATCATACCAGTAAGCACATAGTTGGAGCCATGAACCTTCGGTGGAACTATATATTGAGCACACTGAAGCTAGTAGAGAGGAAGGAGGAGGGAAGAGCCAGCCCCGTCAAGCTGGGATACATTCAAGGTGGAAATGGCATTTGAACTGGGTTTTAAAGAAGTGGGAGTTTGGAAGACAGGGCAAGGCAGTGAAGATCACCTCAGGCAAAGAGCAAAGCAGGAAGAGGCAAGGAGATACAACACAGTGGGAAATGCTTATGGGTTTGCAAAGGGTCCTGGGACAAAAAGGCATGTAGAGATTTTAAAGAGCTGTGTGTGATAGTCTGAGGCATTTGAAATTTAGGTGGAGCCAGGCAGGAGAATGAGAGTAAGAGTGAGCAGCAGTGAAACACTGCACAGAGGGTAAGATGAGAATTGAGATGAGGCAGGAAACATATGAGCCATGTGCCCTGGTAACCCTGGAGAGAACAGCTTCAGCTGACTGGTGCTGGTGGGAGCAGGTGGCAAAGAATTCCAGAAGGGGTTGGTAGCCTACTCTGTAGCTCGGCCAGGGATGGTAGCCATAAAGGAAAGGGGAGAGTGTGGGATGGCAGATAGAGGTTAAAGGATGGTGAAGGAAGATGTAGTTTTTAGAATGGAGAAGATGTGTGAGGATAGTTTACCACCTTTAGGAAATATTTGCCATTTGTGTGTTCTTGTGGACTTCTTCGATGTGTTTGACTCCCCTGAAATCCCCAGGTAGAACTGAGTATTGCTTGGACTTCCTTCTTAACTTCTGAAATACTTGGTACAACTTGGCTGCTGCATATTTGCTTTTCCTTATTAGACTATAAGTGGTTTGAAGGCAGGGGTTGTGTCTTATTAATATTTGTATCCCTCGTACCTGATGCTTAGTAGGTGTTCAATTGGGGCTTGCTGAAGAGGGATCAAATGATGACATAAATGTTACGGGCTGAAGGGAAGGAAACCATGGACATGGAAAAGTTGAAGATCGCGGAGAGAAAGGAGGTAAGAGGAGATGAGAGGAATTTTCAGAAAGTAGAAAGGGGTAAATCCTCCAGAACAGAGGCCAGCAAGCTTTTCTGTCCAGGGCTGGATGGTAAGTATTTTAGGCTTTGTGAATCAGATAGTGTTTCTCAACTCTGCCATCACAGTATGAGAGCAGCCCTACAGTGAGATAAGAGAATGGGTGTGGCTGTGTTCCAGTGAAGGTTTACATAGGAAAACAGGTCTTGGGGTACCTGGGTGGCTCAGTGGTTGAGCATCTGCCTTCGGCTCAGGTAATGATCCTGAGGTCCTGGGATCGAGTCCCACATCGGGCCCCCCGCAGGGAGCCTGCTTCTCCCTCTGCCTGTGTCTATGCCTTTCTCTGTATCTCACATGAATAAATAAATAAAATCTTTAAAAAAGAAAGAAAACAGGTCTTGACCCGTGATCTAGAAGAGCTAGAAGGGGAGAGAGACTGGCACTAGCTTGTAAGGTAGAGGAAACTGACCCAGAGAAGATAGAGGGGAGGGAAGTTGCAGTAGTTCATATAAGAAAGACTATGTTAAGGGAGGAATGGGGCTGATGTGGGAACAGAGTTTTAAGATGAATGGAAAGCATCCCAAAAGAGTTCTCTGAAGAATGTTATTGGAAGTATACTGGGGAAATTTTAGGGCAGCAGAGGAACAGGTATAGAGTTGATACCATGGTCTTAATAAGCATATGTGAACTTTGGCACTTTAATAGGAATGTTCACTTTACTTTTCTCTCAGCTTAGTGTGTACCTGAGTGAGGGTAGAGACATTTTTCCAGCACTGACCCCTATCTCATGTAAAGGCCAGGATTAGTGAATGCTGTGGGCAGGATGATGAGTGCTGACATCGAAGTAGCAGCTTGCTTGGGTTTGTAATTTCTTATATTGGGGTTAGGAATCCACCATTTTATGAGCCCTGAGTGCCCCTTCTTTCCCAGGCAATCTGGGACCTCCAATTTTTTGACCCTGAGACATACAGGTTTTTCTATATCTCATCCCAGGGAATAGAACATTTCACTTGCCTACCTTATCCAGGGATGCTACTAGGATAATCTTTAAGAGATCCCTATACCTTTTCTTTTCTTTTCTTTTTTCTTTTTTTTTTTGACCTATAAATGTCTATTACATTTGTGTTACCAGATAGCACTATTTTTCTACTGGTGATTACACTGATTTTCTCTTCAGAGATAGAAAGGTTCTCACCGAAACCAAACCAAACCAAAAAGCCCCACAAAAAACAAAACCCAAAACACAAAAACAAACAGTAATTATAATAGGAACCACAGAAGTATAATCCCTGGCAGGTAGTCTGTGGTGTTTACTGTGGACTGATATTTTGGGCCTCTATTCTAAGCTCCCACCAGTATGCTCTCTACTATAGGAGAGGCCAGAAGGTTAAAACCTTTGTAGATTCTCTTCCAGGTATGACCTGAATTCCTCCTGTGGGACCACAGGTAAATGACTTGATGTTGAAAAGGACCAAGAGGCAAGGTGTGAGGTCCCACCTTCCTGATCACACTGGCTTTTGCAGCCATTGGGTTCTCCCATGCTGGTGGAGGAGGCTTGGTTTCATAGCAGATCTCTGATGGGCTGTGTTTCAGGGTACGCAACAGAATAATTTTAGATCATGACAGATTATGGGAGCTATTCTTGGAAGCTTGACTTCATCTATGTCTCCATTGCTTCTACTTAATTCGCTAAACATCTAATACCTGGCATATATATATATATTTTTTTTTCTTTTCTTTTTTTCTCCTTGAAACAGCTATAGTAGTATCTGTTGTCTGTAGTCAGACCTAAACTGATGCAGCAACCCATCAGGCCTGCAGGCTGAGCTAGAAAGTCAAGAAAGAGATGGCTGCATTTTGTCAGGCTTGAGGGTGAGGGAATGCAGGGAGCAGGAGCCAGGACCCAAAGGCACATTGAGATGGTGAAGCCAGGTGGCGACTGACTTGGAGGGTGGGGAAGCTTCCCAGCACAGGAGTCTTTATGAAGGTAAAGGGCTGCTTTCACCCATGTAAACAGGTGAGGTACATCTTGGCATCAATGAGGAAAACACCATTTGTATGGAGCTCCCAATATACTGTTAATGGAGTGACATTTAAATTTGATCCCAGAACGCAGTAAAATATGACTGAAAAAATAAATGAACTTCTTTCAGAAGCTTAGTAAAGATTTTTTGTGTGATGTTGATGTGTGGATAACAGTAAAACTACAGTGAGATGCATGTGCTAGGCCATCTCTGAGTTCACTCACCAAGTTCATTGTCAATGAGCTGATGGATCTCTGTGTGATATGGCCCTTGAGGGGTTACTTGCAAATAGTGAAACAAATACTTATGTGTTTTATATGTTAGCTGTAGGCTTGTTTCTTAGTCAAACTAACAGATTAGATAGTAAGTAAGCTAGCTAAATCTTTACTCTGCTTTTTTTAAGTACTTCATATGTTGATCAGAACCTTGTGATTATTTAATAAACATCTGATAACTGAATTATCAGTCATTCAAATGTGACTGAGACCTTAAGAGTCCGTGGATAAAAATGAAATCATCATTAATGTCTCTCTTACCTGATATCTCATGTGAGAATCTTAGATTTCCTTCAAAGGTTTCCTTATTTATAACTGACAAAGACATGGGTTTTTGTCAACTGCAAGTATCTTAATGGAATTTGGTCAGATGGCTGGAAAGTAGATATATTGTTTCTGTTCTTCTAGTTATTTTTCATATTTGAATAATTTATCAGAGATCATAAACTGAAGGCTGATGATGGCTGCAAAAGTGTTTTTTGTTTGCATGGCTTTCATAAAATGTTTGAATTTGTTGCCAACAATAAAAATCAAGAAATCTTACCAGAAAACCCAGGTCTCCCAACAACGTAGGTGCTCATCTTGGCTGGAGCAGAGTAGCTGTGCTCCCAGCAGGAGGCAGAGGGCAGGTCATCTCCAGGATATCCCAGCCAGCTTCCCTCATTTACACTGGCTGCCCAATTCCTGTGAGCATTTAAGTTTATGACTGTGTAATAGATTATGATTGAATAAATAAAAGTTGTCACTTAGACCTGGAATGTGGGGCCCACTGAAAAAAATCAATGATGTTAAGAATATTTATCCATTGGTCATAAAAATTCTATTTGTACTGTAATCTTCCTTGTGAAAAAAAATTACTTGGATTTCTCCCCTGGGCTATGCAGATTATGAAGATTGACCAAGTAATTCCTGTACTACACGATCATTAGCCTCTTTATCTAGCCTCTGTTGAAAACTTCCTTTGCTAAGTTATTATTTATTTTTTTAATTTTTTAATATATTTTTAAAGATTTTATTTATTTATTAATGAGAGAGAGAGAAAGAGAGAGAGAGAGAGAGGCAGACACATGCAGAGGGAGAAGCAGGCTCCATGCAGGGAGCCTGATGCAGGACTCGATCCTGGGTCTCCAGGATTGGGCCCTGGGCTGAAGGTGGAGCTAAACTGCTGAGCCACCCAGGCTGCCTGCTAAGTTATTATTTACATTACTTGGAAAAAATATTTTTGCAACCATGGTATTTATTTGTCTGGTCCCTCTTTGTGATCCTCCTAGATTACTCATTTATTCTATTGTTTAGGATTATCTATCTTTGCCATGTTCTTAGGGGAGCTGATTCTGCTCTATTTCCTTTTCTTTCTTTCAGTGCATTGTTCTGTACACTAATATCTGTATAATCTTTTTTCTCTTTTAGTTTGAAAAATGTATCACTCAATAAAGAAGTGCATGCCTGGAGAATGAACATAGACCTGTATATTTTGATAAAACATATGCAGAAAGCCTGTAGAGCTACTTTAGTATATATCAAGGAGTTAAACGTATTCCTTTATTCATTCAGTTATTCACTCAGCAGATACTTCTTGAACACCTAATGTGTGCCTGATGTTTCTAGATCCCAAGGGTGCTATAGAGCCAACACCTAGCCACATTCCAGGGGGAGACAGGCACTAAACAAATATCTGACAATATCTTGTACCAGTACCATGAAGAACAATGGAGGGGAATGATGGAGTCATGTGGGTGCTATCATAGATGGTGAGACAAGTATGAGCTCTCTGAAGAGGTGATGTTTGAGCAGAGATGAGAATGGAGCCAGGGTACAAGCCCTGTAGAAAAGTTGTTGGAAACTGCTGGCTCTTGGAACAGGTCTTGCAAAGCCCTGAGGAAGGAATGTTCTTGATTTGCTTTTGGAAGAGCCTGAGGCTGCTGGCATGGGGTACCTGAGGGAAAAGGTAGGAAAGGTCCAGGTTCAGGTCAAGTGGACTCCTGAGGCTATGGGAAGAAATTTGGGTTTTATTTTAATCTTGATGGAAAACCATGTAAGGAAGATTTGTTGTTTGTTTTTGAGATGGGAGGCCCTTGAGCATCTATGTATACTCAGATGAGAGGAGCTGGTCTGGAATAATGCCTGAGCAGTAGTGAGTTCATTTCCGGCATCAAGTTCAGGTTCCACACAACTGAGGTGGTACACAGAACTTGGCTGTAACTATGGCCACTCGTTGCTCTTGTCCTACCAGTGTCCCTGGGCTCCTTCTCTCCCTGACCCTCTCCTGGTGGTGCAGGGTACCCTGCAGAGTATAGCACAGTGCAAAAGCAGTGCAAGCAGGCTTGTTATACGTTCTGCCTGACAAGGTGTACCCACATCGGTGTTCATCCGAGTCTTCTGGGAGAACCTGGATTCCAGAAACAGTGATCCACATACTTTTTAAATATGTGATCTCACCAATATGAATATCTGTTCACTGGGGGACCCATCTGCACTTACTGGAACTGACGGCAAAAGCCCTGGCTGCGCAGCAGCTTTCTGTTCAAAATCCCCCAGGTGCACGTTTGGATGGCTATGCATTTAGTCAGGTGCATCCATTAGAAAGGATAATTTTGATAGACAAACTAATTTGTAATACCCCATTGACCAATGACGAAAGCACTCACTTTCCCATACTCCAAAGTACCTCAGTACTTACTTAACTGTTTGGAATTATCATTCTCATGTTAAAGACCTTATTACATTTCCTCTTGTAACCACTGTCAGAAGGACACTGATTTATCTGTTTTTCTAGTAGGAAGAGTGATCCACCATTGAGTTCTAACTAAAGCCCACTGATAATAAGCATTCTTCTTGTCAGTAGTTAATTTTCATCATGTTAGAAAAATTATTATCATATTGTCTTGTTCCTGTTTTCACTTTGGCGTGAATTTAACTCAAAGTAATAAATACCACACAGCGCAACTCAAAACAGTATGTCATTTACTGCTCTGCCCCTTACTCTCTATACCCCAGGACCCTGGGTCTTTTGTTGCCAGGCTCAGTTTTTGAACTTGCTGCTTTCACCACTCTTCCCCAGCATGCCCACGTAGTTCCATCACTCATCTCCTTAAGGTTTCTGTACAGATGTCAGCTTACTATTGATGCCTTTCCTGACCACCTTGTGTCAGATCACTACCCTACCTTGGCAGCCATTTCTTTTGCTCTGCAAGATTTTTCTCAATAGCATCATCACCCCTGGCATGCTATTTATTTACTCGGTTTCTTGTTTATTGCCTCCCTCAGTAGAGCACAAGCTCTGTGAGAACAAGGCCTTTGAATACCCCTTACGTCCTGAGATCCTAGAACAGCACTGCATGCAGAGGAGTCACTCAGGCAATATTTTAGAAAATAGAGTAATGAGTGATAGCTGATGAAGTCAAGTTGAAGCCTGAGAGGCCCACTAACAACATATTCTCTCCAATGGACCTACTTTCCATAGAGACATTGAAAGCCCAAAGGATTTGTACAGGCCAGTTTCCTTTAATATTGCTTGTTTTCTCTTAGGAAAGAGAAGTTTGCAATATGACCAACAGATCATATTGAAATGGGCTTTTGAATCCTTGCTTCTCAAAGTTTGCTCTGCTGAGCATTGTTATCACCCCCAGCTTGTTAGAAATGCAGGATCTCAAGTCCTACCCAACCTGCTTAATCAGAATTTGCATTTAATGTAGGTAATTCCTATGTAAAATTAAAGTTTGAGAAGTACAGCTCTAAATCACCAGACTTTGACCTAGAAATCAGAAGAGATCTTTTAGAACTTGGTCACTTAACTTAGTTTTGGAAATCAGCATTAGTAAAGGGGCCATTTTAAGTACTTCATATGTATTTTTTCCTTTTAAGTTGAAACAAATAGGGAATTTGAGTTGGTCACTTAATCTCTGTCCTCAAGTGCTTTCTCTCTGGGAGGAGGTAATTGGTCTAAATATATTTGTGTGTATGAATGTGTGTGTGAGAGAGAGAGGAGAGAAAGAGGAAACTGGGGTGTACCTTCCAGTCAGAGCAGGTCTGTGGATATCTTCATCTTCTCCCCGCCCTGCCCCACTTCTATCCTTTGAGCCACCTGTAGAGCATCGGTTGGAGAAATGGACTTTCTGAGGAAAATGATGACCACATTCTGTTTGAAGATAGTGGCCCAATGTTCTGGTCCACAGAAAGAATACCAACTGATATGTTAGTTAGAGTGAAACAAATAGTGTTTGAACTCTTGACACTGGGTCAGGCTGTTTGTGCTTTACATCATAAACTCATGTAATCCTGACAAACACGTGGTAAGATGAAAGTGGTGCAACTCCCCCCATTTTAAGTCATGAAAACAAAGGCCCGAAGGGGGTCACTACTTTGTGGAGTTCACAGAGTGGGGGCACTGAGATTCCAACCCAGGCAATCTGGCCTCAAGGCCTGAGCACTTCACTATTTCTGAGGGATAATCTTGCAAATTTACTAATATCTATTAGAGAGAAATATGGATTAAATGTTAGTTAAAGGCAGTTGTGGGGGATCCCTAGGTGGCGCAGCGGTTTGGCGCCTGCCTTTGGCCCAGGGCGCGATCCTGGAGTCCCAAGATCAAATCCCACATCGGGCTCCCGGTGCATGGAGCCTGCTTCTCCCTCTGCCTATGTCTCTGCTTCTCTCTCTCTCTGTGACTATCATAAATAAATAAAAATTAAAAAAACAAAAAAGGCAGTTGTGGGCACTTCAGTGGGACTCCTTTGAAAGGCACAAATAGGGCATACTGAATTTTGAGCTGAGTGATCAACCTTTGTTTATTTATTTCGAGGCTCCTATTAAACCCTTTGTTATGCAAAGCTGCTAATGTGATTCTCCAATGCAAAAACTGTCTGGATGATGAACAAGTTGTATATATTATTCACTGTAACTACTAACAAGTAGAATAACTTGAGATTGTTAAAATTGCTCTCAAGCCACCTTCAGGCAGTCATTAGCATGCAAGGGCAGGCAGCTCAACTGCCTTTCCAAACTTGGTGAGGGGAGGGAAGGACGAAGTGAGAAGGAACCAGATGCGTGTTTAACACCTTTTATGTGTGAGGCCTGCACTGGGTGTCTTACATACATTATCTTATTTAATCTTTATAACGCACCGATGAAATAGTATCATTCCCTTCCATTTTATAAAAGAGGAAAACTCAGGTTTGGGTCCTTTAAATACTTGGCTTGCTCTGCATCTTACAACTAACTGCTAACTGACATGGAAGCAGGATTCAGACCTGGTTTAGTTGATCTCAAAGCTCATCTCCCATTTAGCCCTTTGCAGAATCATGGGGAGCTACATTGGTGATGTGTTTAAAATATTAGAAATATGAATTTCAGGTCAACATATTTATTTAAAAAATAGGTATTTCCCCATCTTTTAAAAATATTTTATTTATTTATTCATGAGAGACACACAGAGAGAGGCAGAGACACAGGCAGAGGGAGAAGCAGGCTCTCTGCGGGGAACCCGATGTGGAACTTGATCCCAGGACTCTAGGATCATGACCTGAGCCAAAGTTAGGTGCTCAACCACTGAACCACCCATGTGCCCTGATATTTCCCCAACTTATTAAAATGATGTTGTTCTCAGTGACTTGACAACAGTAATTTAAGTAAGTTTTTTTTAAAAAAAGATAAACGGTTTCCAAAAGACATCACTGGTTAACTAAAAACAAGAGTAGTGGATGGGATGCCTGAGTGGCTCAGTGGTTGAGTGTCTGCCAACGGCTCAGGGTGTGATCCTAGAGTCCAAGGATCGAGTCCTGCATCAGGTTCCCTGCATGGAGCCTGCTTCTCCCTCTGTATCTCTTGTGAATAAATAAATAAATAAAATCTTAAAAATAAAAATAAAAGCAAGAGTAGTGGACGATTGGCTTATATGCAGCCAGACACATTCTCTACTGCATCTCCAGTCCTGGTAAATTACCCATTTGTTCACTTTCTGTGGGAGAGAGATTGGCTTTGCTTTGGAGGTAGTTGAAGTTATAAATACATACATATGTCTCCAGCCATCTCCTTAACACTGCACTCTATGGCTGCTGTGCATTGATCTGTGCTGTAAACACTGTTGGAAGGAAATCCACCCAAGTCTTCATTCTAGTGATTTGCTTCACTGGTTGCAGTTGCCCTAATGCTGGTGGATTCTCCAAATTAAAAACCTATGCCGATTTTACCTATCCTTGTTCTTGGCTCCTACTAAGACCTAAGACACTGTGATCCAAACAGGTCAGCCTAGCCATCTCTGTGAGGGAGACTTTCTTGGCATATTTCTAGACGTGTTGAGAGCAAAGTCTGCAAAGGAGAGGTGATTCTCTCTCTCTTTTTTTTTTTTACTAAAAATGCATAATATTTTTCATAGTCTGAAAGGAAGGCAGCTGAACCTCTCAGTTACTATGGAAGCATGTGGCTTTCTGCATTTTACAGAGTGGTTTTTGTAGCCTTTCATGGGGCAGCGGCCCTGGAAATTGCTAGGGAATCAGCATATTTCCCTTATTCCCAGTTTAAGTGGTTTCTCCCTCTTAAAATTAAGGGCTTTCTGGAAGTCCTCAAACCAACGCATTGTTATATTGCACCTTCTGGTGGCCTTTTTAAAATATGAGATCTTAAGTTTAATAAATTGAGGAGTCATTCTTAATGTAGAGTTATCAAAGCTTCCAGGGTGATCATTCTAATTTGAATAGCCTTTGCAGTGTCAGATGCAGAATGAAAAGAGGCCAGTCGTGTCTCCCACACCGTTCCCTTGTGGGCCTTCCTAAAATCCTCCAGTTATTCTCCAGTGACAATATTTTTCAGCTTCCTGAGGCAGCCAACAAAACTCTGATGTAAAAGGATTTGTCATTTTGATTCTAGTTGAAATGAAGCATTTTGTACAGTACATGAAAAAAAATATAGAAGTCTTTTCAGTGGATGAACAGCCTATTATCCATAGCAAAACTACTGTGTTTTATGTCTGTCTGAGAATTACTGATTACAGCGACAGCCCAGGCAGGAAGCGGCTAAGCTGAATTGTCGCGGCCTGGAAATGGATGGGAGCTCTATTTTTTTTTTTTTTTAAGTACTTTCACTCAGTGCTATAGTCTCCATTTCCTGAAGTACAAATGAGCTCTTTGGTTAGAAATCCTGAGGGGGAAAGGCCACTACGTAAATGGAGGAGACATTGTCTGACTGCCCAGCCGGTTCTGGAGTCGGACAGGAGTGATGGATAACCGACTCATTCCACTAGTGACAAAGCCTGCCTCTTTGACACCTGTTTACTTCTGTGGGGTAATCCATCAGGATTTCCCAGCTGCAACTGTGATGGCCAATTTGAGAGGAAGATCAGTACCTTTTATGACAAATGTGTCTCAGCTTTGGCAAGAACACAAAACAGTCTTGTGGTGCCTTACCATAGTGTCAGTATGCGGGTACCACGACCACAAAGCTTTGAGCTAGCCTTTTCTACCTTTTGGGTATAAAAACCCTCCAGGAGGGGGAGATAGGAAAACATGTAATCACAGAAAGGGTTGCTTGATGCGTTGAGGAATGTGTAGTCATCCTAATCGTATCATGCACTTTTTGTTCTTGGACTCATTGCACACAGCACGGGAGTGTGGCTCATGTGGCTGGTGCTCACAGAGGATGGGGGCTCAGAAGAGCTTCAGTGTTCTGCTGTTACCTTCTTGAAGTTCTTAATAATTTTTGAACAAGGAGTACTTCATGTTTATTTTGCACTAAGCTCCACAGATTATACAGCCAGTCCTGCTTGTAGTTTAGTCTTAAAAAGTGGCCAAGTAGGAACTCTAACCAGATATTGCTATCTCTTATTACCAATTGAGATTGCTTTCCTTTTTGGATTTTTGTTCTGTTTTTTCTTTTTTTGTCCTTCTGTTTCTTCCACATGAAGAGGAAATACGTATGCTGTATAGTTAAGAGATAGACAGAGCTGAGGTCATTATTCATTTACGTGCTGTGTGACCTTGGGCAAGTAACTTTATTTCTTTAGGCTTTGGTTTCATTACTTGTAAAATGGAAGTGATAACAGCATCTAACTCGTAGGATGGTTGTGAGGATTACATTAGATAATGCTGATAAAACTTTTAGCATAGCACCTGGCAATGGTAAGCACTCTAAGTAAGAACTGCCAATTTTATCTTTTACTGATTTTCTCCAACATTTTATTATGGAAATTTTCAAATGTACAGAACAGTTAAAGAATTTTATAGTAAACACCCATACCCACATCTTAGATTCTCCCATTAACATATCATTATATTTGCTTCATCATCTATCCACTGATCTGTTTTATTTTTGTGATGATTTCTAAGAAAGTTGCAGACATGAGTATACTCCTAAACATTTCAGCAAGTAAATCATAAACTAGAATCCATTATTTGTTTACATTTTTTTCTTTTGAGGTAATATACATAGAGTGAAATGCTAAAATCTTAAGTGTATATTCACCGAGTGCTGGCAAATGCTTGTATTTGTTTAACTCAAATCCCTGTTAAATTACAGAACATTATCATTACCCAAAAAGTACCCTCATGTTCCTTCCTCATCAATCGCTGCTCCTAAACTCTACTCCCAGAGGCAACTTCTGTTTTTTGTTTTAGTTTTTCTTTCTTCTAAACCTTAGATTAGTTTTACCTGTTAGGTAACTTTATATAAATGTAACCACACAGTGTATACTCTTGTATAATGCTTCTTGTACTCACCATAATGTTTTTGAGATTCATGTTAGTCTTCATTTGTTTGTCTTGTTGAGAACTATTCCATGTATGATATGCCCTAGTTTGTTTATCCACTCTTCCTATTAAGGGACATCTGGGCTGTTTATAGGTTTTGGCTATAATGAATAAAAGCTGCTATGAACATTCCTGTAGAATTTTTTTTTGTGTGTGTGTGGAATTGCTAGGTCAAAGAGGAATTATATATTTAGTTTTATAAGAAACTGCCATAAATTATCCCCAGATAGCTATACCCAGTAGTGTGCTTTATCAACTGGCTCTCCAAAAAAAGAAGAAAAATGAAAGAGGAGGAGGAAAAGGGAGAGGAGGAGGAGAAAGACAAGAGGGAGAAGAGGAAAAAGAAGAAAAAGGAGGGGGGAAGAAGGAGGGGGTAGGGCAGGAGGAGGAGGAGAGGACTACCCATAACAACGAACATAAAACTGCCAACTCTGGTGTAAATACTCCCACCATGGCCAATTTTAAGCCTCCAGTGTGAAGTCACTGAAGTCTAAGATTTCCAGAGATGTACAAGATTGGTTCTTATGGGCTAGTGCAAGCTAGCTCCTGCGCACCACTGGATGTACTGTTTAATATTCCCACCAACACTGTAGCAGAGGTTCAGTTGTTCTACACCCTTGTCAACATTTGGTATTTTCAGTCTTTTTAAAGTTTCAGTCATCTTGATGGATATAAAATGGTATCTCATTGAGGTTTTCAATTTGCATTTCTCTAATGAGAATGCAGGTGTGTTTACCGGCCTTTCATAAAACTGCTTTAAAGATGGATCTGTTGAAATCTTACCCATTTTTTATTGGAAAGATTTGTTTAAGAAACACTTATCTACCTCCACGTGTTGAAGATATTTCCTACCTTTTGTTGTGAAACCTTTATTATTTAACTTTTATGATAAGCATGCAATTCAT
Source organism: Canis lupus baileyi (assembly GCF_048164855.1). Lineage (NCBI taxonomy): Eukaryota > Metazoa > Chordata > Mammalia > Carnivora > Canidae > Canis > Canis lupus. Next base: position 5,985,862 of record NC_132870.1, on the reverse strand, counting down.
TTCAAATTAATTTTTGTATTTGGTGTGAAGTAGAGGTTGAAGTTCACTTTTTTTACATATGGATATCCAGTTATTATAGCAACATTTGCCATGACTTTTCTTTCCCAATTAAATTGTTTTCATAAAAAATTAAAGGAGTGTTTCTGTTCCTTGTCTCTCTTCTGTTACAATGATTAGTTTGTTGATTATCATACCAGTAAGGTATTGTCTTGATTGCCTTAGCTTAATAGTAGTCTTGAAGTCAGATAGTGTAAGTCCTCCAATTTATTCTTTTTAAGATTGCTTTGGATATTCTAGATTCATTGCATGCATCATATTTTCCACAATTTTCATCTGAGAACATAGCGAATCATTTTTTAATAATAACCTATCCACTTTTAGAAGTTAAAAATTCCTTTTAAGCATTTAATGTATTATGAATATTTTATAAATACTAAGCACCCAATCAGCAATTCTCCAACACTGCAGTAAAACGTTGTCCTTATTACGTTATTTCAAACAAAGAGTAACTGGGGCATGGGGTTACTTAATAAATGCCATATGGTTGTTAGGTAAGGTAGGAATCAGGTTTTCTGCCTTAAGAGAGAGTGAATTTCATGAAGTCATGCAACCTGAAGCAAATAGTGTCAGTTCTTAATAAAAGAAGGATGCTATATTTTCTAGTGGTCTGCCATCAGTTAGAAGTCTATTTCTGGAGAATAAATATGTGCCAATAATATTGGCTATTTTCAGTGACCTTTTTTGACTTATGTAAGATCAGAAGGAATTCTACTGATTCCAAACAACATCCTCATTCCAAACATGATTCCTAGTCCATGTTGGAATTTCTACTAGGAAATGCTAGAATTTAAGGGAGCCAATTAATCACACTCACCTTCCTTTTAAATTCTGAACCACTTGAGGAAGATATATAGAAGTTAGATAAGAATCAAACATTAATTCTAATGCTTGCAAAGTTGGTTCAGAGTCAAGTGATCAAAGTGGGCTGTCTGTTTCTTATCTCCTGGATTGAGCCCAGTGCCCAGATACAGACTATGTAGCTGGATAAGTGGAGTTCTTCCCACCCCATAGAGTCTGCATCTGTCCTGGGAGGTTTCCCAAAACGAGGAGGCAGGAGTGGGGAGAAGAACGCATACAACCTGTGGATGTGTACAGGCAGCTCTGAAAGGGAGAGAGTATAGAGAGAACCTTGGATAAACATGAGTGTTGAATCTCTCTTTGCATTTGGGGAAGAACATAAAAGGGAAGAGAAGGTAGAGCAGACAATTTCCCCCTAAAAGGAGAGAGATGCATCCAAAGCAAGAGCACTGGAGGAAGAATCTATGTTTGGCCTTTTCAGCATGGGAAACCCACTTCTCCTTAGGGCAGCTTCCTTATTTTTAAACATCTCTTGTGATAAAGCTGCCTTTTTAAAGTGTTACCTTTTGGTCCTACTTCTGTTCTCCTGACACTCATGGAATAAATCTACATGTTGTTTCAGCAGAGTTGAAGTACCTGAGTTGATCTATCTTTGTTCCTTGGCCCATGTTTAGCAGTTCTTAACTTTCTCAGATTGTGAAATGTATACTGTATGTTTTCACCTGCCCAGCATCCTTTCCTCCATTATCTTTTCTTCTGGTAATAGCTCTCCAGTTTTTCTTTAGCGAACCACCCCCTTCTTGCCTGAGCTATTTAATGAGGTGAGTTTGAACACTGCCTCTCTTCAGTTCCATTGTCTCTAGTTCCTAGAGTGGGTAATTGATCGATCCTATGGCTGGTCAGTGGGTGCATTCACCAAAGTCACCAAAGTCAAGAACTCATAAGAACTTTCATTTCCAAGGGAATAGCTGCATGCCTAGAATATTTATCTTTTGGTATACTCCAACATCCAAGCATTATGGATACTTAGCAAATTTTATTGATGGCAAGTTTAGCATCCTCTCCATTTAGGGAAGAATTGAACACTAGTTAAATATTTCTTTAGCTCCATCGACTTGATATTGTTGGAGTGACCTCCAGAACAGCTGGAGAATTGTTGGCAGATTATATCTGGATCCTCTCCCCTTTGATTGCTTGCAGATTTCTGTGAATATGCAGGCAGGGCCCTTTCTATTGGGCATAGTTGCCTCTGTGAAAGTGTTCTGGTTTATAAAATAAAATCAAGTTATCTATACTTCCTTTGGATTCCTATAATGTACAATGAATGGTGATGTTTTTAATTTTACCCTTTTTATTTTCCATAATTAAGAATGAAATTTATTTAGTGAACTGTACTGGCTACTTAGTGTTTCTAGATTGCCCAAGGTAATTGTTACTCAGAGCCAGTTCTTTATTGCCTGCATTTAAAGGTCTATTTTTCTTTTGTTGTGATTTCTTGGCTTTACTCCTGGAAGGGATGACAAATTAATAGGCATCAGGTACTAAAAGTATTTGCAATTAAAGCAAAGTGGTAATAAAGGTCACCTGTTCCAAGAAAGCTTTTCTTTAAAAAAAAAAAACAAAAAAAAAAAAACGGCTTAAATCAGTGCACATTGTATATAGACTGTTGTCTTTCCTGCAACCCCTTTTCCACAGTTAGGTTTTAAATATTTTTTTCTGGCAGCCCCGGTGGCGCAGCAGTTTGGCACTGCCTGCAGCCCAGGGTGTGATCCTGGAGACTCAGGATCGAGTCCCACGTCGGGCTCCCTGTGTGGAGCCTGCTTCTCCCTCTGCCTCCCTCTCTCTCTATGAATAAACAAATAAAATCTTTAAAAAAATAAATATTTTTTTTCCTCTAATTTAAAATGGATAATAATTACAAATATTAATCTTTAGCTTGATTGTTGTCATTTGTATTTTGAATTACATCTGTTATAAACAAAATGAGACAGAAATAATGACACCTGTTTTAGCTTCATCTGAATAATTTATTTAAGAAATATTAATTGTGTACTTATGTACTTGCAGCTGGGGATGTAAAGACTCAAGGCTACAGACTGTTCCCTTCAAGGGGTCATAGTCCAGTAGAGAAAGATGAAGAGGGGGTAATTGCTAAGCAATGTGATTAATTCAACAACAGAGGAATGTTGGAAATACAAGGAAGGCTATGATTAATTCCATCTTTAAAGGTAGGATATATAGTCTTTAGGAAAGAGATGTTTTTTAAGGGATGAATAAAAGTTCTTTCTGAAAGCATGGGAGAAGTGGGAGAAGACCATGTTAGGTGGAGGTAGGAGCTTGTGCAAAGGAAGGCAGAGTAAAACAATCTTTCTTATTTTGAGAATACAAGCAATTTGATGTTTATGAAATATAAAGTCTGAGGTAGGAGATCTGGAAATCTAGGCTGGGGGATTATGCATGAAAGCACCTGTAGTTGTCCTGTGTTGAATTTTATCCTTTGGGGA